>NC_135863.1:29511828-29851828 GCF_031162955.1 Sander vitreus
CTTTTTAGGTAGCCTAGATTATGAAAGAAATAATTATAACCCAGGTATACAAGCATGTTTAGCACTTTTAGAGCCCAATCTGGCTTTCTGTCAGGTATAGTATTCAGGGTTTAGCAAGTTTCCTCTGAGCTAGTTTTAGGATATGTAATAGCATGTGTGGAATCTAAAAATAGGTATCAGTTCAATTTGACTTATGACTCACACTGGTTTAACACACTACATTGAACACCTGTTCACCTGAGATAGTTCTTGAGTTATGTTTAAGATGTTATTAGGAATAATGGTAAATATTGGTGCAAGTGTAAAATAGTCCAGAATTAACCCTTGTGTTGTCTTCAAGTCGACCATGCAACTTTATGTTTTTCTGGGTTGAAATTTCAACATTTTGTCGTTCTTTTTCTACACTTTTCTCGAAGTTTTTGTCGATTTTATTCCTATTTTTTTTGTCACTTTCTTTCCAATTCTTTGGTCACTTTTTTTGGCGTTTTTGTCACAGTAGTCTTACCCAGATTCCAACCCCCATGACAAAAATAAAGTAGACGACAACCACAGCGATGTCGGCAGCAGCCACACTGACACCTGTGCTGGGAGGGGCTGCAGTGGTGAGCCCAGAGGAGCTGCTGCCTGCATGATAAGGACAAAGAGTAGAGCATCACTATGATAACATTTCTTCTCTTTGGCAGACACCAAACACAGATATGCCAAATGTCAGCTGTGACAGCAGTGGGGTTGAATTTCCAATGATTATTATTACTTTATTGAACACACATTAAAGATCATACACAATCTTGCTGATAATACATACATAGAATATAATACAATATACATTAATCAAAAATAGATTAAGGGGGATTTATATGAAATGGTATATATATAATTAGTTTAGTTTTAGTTGTACTGGTTTACACACAAATAAATACTACAGATTAATATACACATAATCAATAAAAGATGTGATGGAGAGGAACAAAAAACCCTCAGAGGGGTTTAATCTGGCCACTCTCCAGTGCAAGCCAAAACTAAAACTACACACAATATCAACACAACAGAATAAATACGAAAGGTAAAATATAGTAATTGTCATTTCTTAATCACTAGGCATGGCTAAGATCAAAAAAGAACAAAGAGGAGCAATTACTTCTAAAATAAGGGGCATGAATCAAGACAACAAGAAAGGAGATAAGGCAAGGCAATTTATATAGCACAATTTGGACAAGATCATTTAAAGTGGTTTACATTAGCCTGGATGCCACTCAAACTTAGCCCCGCCCACAACATTGGTCGGGAAGTTCGGTCTGGACTCGAGCCGTTGTGGAGCAACTGTGCTCAAACCAGAGCTGTTCGGACCAATCAAATTGTCAGGGCGGGCTTGATACGATGATGAACAGATGATCAACAGTAACGTAATCAACCACGTCACCAAAGAACACTTGGGTTGAATTTGTTTACAACAAAGATGGCTGCCACTGTGTAGATCCCGCCATCGCCTCTGCTAAAGAAGATATCGACAGCGCATACATTTAAAAAGAGGAACAGAGAAAGTATACACATTGCCACACCCGTCCGCACGACACGGAAACTGCCGCCTCCGCCTTTGCTCTGTCGAAGCCTGCCTTTGACTTGCAGCTTCTGTGACGTCTGTCTCCGTTGCTCTGATTGGTTGTAGGTCTATCCAATTGAGTGCAGAGGCATTTTCTTTCCTGGTTTGGTTGAAACACCCCCCCCCCATAATCACAGCCCAATGGAGCAGTATCAGACTCATATTCTGACTAGAATCTGAGTATGACGACGTCAGGCTAGGTTACATAAGCATACACATATAGAATGGGAGCCAGAGCATTTAGCTATCAGGCTCCTCTCGTGTGGAACCAGCTCCCAGTCTGGGTTCGGGAGGCAGACACCGTCACCACCTTTAAGAGTAAACTTAAAACTCTCCTCTTCGATAAAGCTTATAGTTAGGGAGTGAGGAGTTGCAGTGTTCGCCTAGACCGGAAGGTGTGTAGCCACAGTCATGATGTACCGCCTCGCTATCTCGGCTTCTCTTCATAGAAAGCTTACTATATTTAGGGTATGAGGAGTTGCAGCGTTCGCCTAGACCGGCGGGGGTGGGTGTGTAGCCACAGTCATGGCACACCCCCACCCTATCTCTGCTTCTCCCCATAGAAAGCTTACATATACTTAGAGAGTAATGAGTCGCAGCGTTAGCCTAGACCAGCAGGGGAAGGTGTGCAGCCACAATCACGGAACACAGCCTCCCTATCTCCCCTTCTCTGCAGCTCTTAGTTAGGCGGTTATAGTTCTAGACTACCGGGGTACCTCTTAGACACACTAAGCTTCTCTCTCCTCTCTCTTTCCATCTGTGTGTATTCGTGTCACAGAAATGCTTGTTACTAACATAGCTCCGGGGAGCTTATTCCCCGGAGTCCTTATGTTCTTTTTCCGCCCAGCATCATCATCTTGGATCATGATGGCACCTACATCATGGTGGCAGCTGTCGCCGTGGTCCTGCCCTTCGCCCTGCTGTGCCCTATTACACCCTGCTACGCACTGCAATACCCGGCTTCGACTTGCTATGTCCGGCCAACGCCCTGCCACGCCCTGCTGTGCTCTACAACACCATGAAATATTATAACTATTACAATATCTTTATTGTGACTATTATTGCCATTGTTCATCACACCCCCAACCGGCACCGTCAGACACCGCCTACCAAGAGCCTGGGTCTGTCCGAGGTTTCTTCCTAAAAGGGAGTTTTTCCTCGCCACTGTCGCATTTACGCATTCATGCATGCTCTTGAGTGTGGTCTAGACCTACTCTATCTGTAAAGTGTCCTGAGATAATTCCTGTTATGATTTGACACTATAAATAAAATTGAATTAAAATTGAATTGAACATACAAAGCAATTAAAACAGAAAATTCAACAATCATAACAAAAACCAACTAAAAACAGACAGACGGTAGATTTAAAAGACTTTAGAACCATAGAGGTGTAGGAATGGCCAACAGAAAAGTTGTAAGCCTTGGTTTAAAAGAACATAGAGTCACGGCAGATGTCTAGTGTTGTGGAAGTTTATTCCAGATCTGCGGTGCATAGAAACTAAAAGCTGCCTCTGCACATTTGGTTTTGACCCTGAGGACGGTGAGCAGGCCTGTCCCAGATGATCTTAGAGCTCCGGATTTCTCCTAACGGAGCAACATGTCATGTATTTTGGTCCCAACCAATTCAGTGCTTTGTAAGTCAATAACTGTTATTTATCACGGATAACCCCAACCACCCTCTCCACCCCACACTGGTCCAACAGAGGAGCACCTTCTCTAAGAGGCTCCGACAGCTTCGATGTCGCACAGACCGCTACAAGAAATCATTCCTACCACAGGCAATACAACTTTATTAACACTTCATCACTGAGTGTTAGACATAGACATCACACAACAACTTTATCAATACTAGTTAAGTAATTGTACATTTTTATTCCCAACTTGTATATATTTTAAATATTTGTTCTTGTATTCTATCCTATTATTATTATTATTTCATGTATATTGTATCCTATTATTTCATGTATATTCTGTATGTGTGCTGTGTGTCTGATATTTTGCTGCTGTAACACTTTAATTTCCCATTTTTAGGGTCAATAAAAATCTGTCTATCTATCTATCTATCTATAACAAGATTTTGAAATCAACTCTTTGATTCATAGGAAGCCAGTGCGAAGCTCTAAGAACTGGGGTGATGTGTTTTCAAATGTCTTGGTTTAACTGAGGACTAGGGAGGCAGCGTTCTGAATACACTGCAGTTGTCTGATTTATTTTGTACAGACCTTTAAAGTAGGGCTGGGCGATATGGAGAAAATCAAATATCACAATATTGTTGACCAAATACCACGATATCGATACCGCAACAATATTGTAGTGTTGACTATTGGTACTTTCACAAAATATTTACACAATGAGATTTTTGATAAATAATCATCAGTAATGTGGATATAATGACTAAGTGGGTAAAGGCAAATAATAGAACAGTTACAACAGTCTGGTAAGTTCAGAAAATGACATCATTTTACTGTAATGCAGCCTTTAAAACCAGGAAAAAACAACACTTGTGCCATATTACGATATCCAAAATCTAAGACGATATCTAGTCTCATATCACGATATCGATATAATATCGATATATCGCCCAGTTCTACTTTAAAGACACTGTTACAGTAATCAAGTCTACTAAAAAACAGTCCAGTTGAGACATGAGTCCTTTAAGTCTCACTATGTTTTTGAGATGGTAGGATGATTTAGTAATTCTGATGATGTGGGTTTCGACACTGAAGTCAGAGTCCAGAACTACACCAAGATTTAAGAAGTCCTAAACATTAGAGCATCAAGAAGAGCACTGACATATGACAGATGATTTTTGGCACCAACAATAATTGTGTCAGTTTTATCCTTATTGGAACTGGAGACATTTTTTTTCCGACATACTATACTATGACTTCTTTTTACACAGTATACTATGACTTCTTTTGATAAGTTTTTCGACATACTATAATATGACTTTTTCATCATATACGATGCTGCCTTTTTATGACTTTTATCTACATACTACTATGACTTTTCAGGACTTTTCTCGACATGTACTATGATTTTTTATCATTTTTCAACATACTGACTACTTTTTTGACTTTTTTTATTTCAGGACCATGCACTATTTCAGGTTTATTTATCAGGGACAAACTAATTACACAATAGACATACTATAATATGACATGACTTTTCCATACCTTTTTTTAATTTACTAAACTATTACTTTTTTGACATAATATACCATAGTATATACTACATACTTGTAATATATTACGACTTTATTCAACATACTATACCTTTTTCATGATTCTTTTGACATATGACTTTTTTTTACTATACTATGACTTTTTCGACAAAGTATACTATCATTTTTGTCGACATATTATTCCTTTTTTGTGACTTTTTTTCGACATACTATACTATGACGTTTTTGTTACTTTTTAAAATACTGTATTATGACATTTTGTGACTTTTTTTAACACACTTTATTATGACGTTTTTGTGACTTTTTGACATACTATACTAAAACTTTTTGTGCCTTTTTTTAACCCTATCCCTTTGACATACTATAATGTTTTCGACATCCTATACTATGACTTTTTTTTAACCATCGACATACTATACTATGACTTTTTATAACTTTTTCAACATAATACAATGACTTTGATGATGTTTTCGTCATTCTATACTATGACTTTCTAGGAGCACCATCTGGATGTCACCAAACTGTGTGAGACTGGGCTACGACCTCCTCTCTACCATGTCACCTGGAAAGAGCAGAACCCACAAAAAACAAAACCAAAGCACATGACGTTATGTGTAGTATGTCATAAAAAGTCATAGTAAAGTACGTTGAAAAGTCAAAAGTTCTAGAAGGTGCGGACCTCTCTAATCCCCTATCTTCGCAAAATGAATGTTGAAATGTCCATTTGACAAATTTTAGATGTGCTTTATGTGGTTGATGTTGGACAGTAATGACATGTGGCTATCAGTGGGGGAATCAACCCCAGTCTCCTGCTGACTCTGGCATCCTACTAGCCAGTGGCAGGCATCGGGCGGTGAGCTGGCTGGCCTTCGTGGGTTTCCAGCAGGATGTTGGGAACAGTGGTGTCCTGTCATTGGGACTTCCTGGAGTCCTGATGCCATTCAACTGAGAGACACTTCTACTGTGTGCCGATCTAAAGGCCACATTCTGCTTAGTGAGGAATTATACTTGAAGGATCTGATGGGATTACGTTTCACTGAAATAATACTTTGTAAAGTTTTACATCACAAATAACATTGATTGATTGTCATAGTATAGTATGCCGAAAAAGTTTTTTTAAAAGTCATAGTATGTCAAAAAGTCATAAAAACTCATAGTATAGTATGTCACAAAAGGTGATAGTATAGTATGTAGAAACATTAAAAGAAATCGTAGTACGGTATGTCGAAAAAGGTTTAAGTCATATATATAGGTGGCCGGGTTAGCTCGGTTGGTAGAGCAGGCGCACACATGTCAAGGTTTACTCCTCGATGCAGCGGCTGCTGGTTTGACTCCGACCTGGGGCCCTTTGCTGCATGTCATTCCCCCTCTCTTTCCCCTTTCATGTCTTCATCTGTCCTGTGGAAATAAAGGCCTAAAAATGCCCAAAAAATAATCTTAAAAAAGTCTTAGTATAGTATGTCAAAAAATAGCCATTAAAAAGTCATAGTATAGTGTGTTCAAAAGGTCATAGTATGTCAAAAGTCATAATATAATTTATTTAAAAAAGTAACTAAAAAGTCATAGTTTAGTATGTCGAAAATAAAGAAAAAAAATTTAAATGTAAAAAGTGTAGTATGTTGTAAAAACTTATAAAAAGTCACAGTATAGTATGTCAAAAAAGTAATCAAAATCATACTTTAGCATGTCGTAAAAGTCTTGTATACCTGTATTGTATAATTATGAACGTGTAATTGACTAACCCTTTTTTTTAGAATATTGTGGATGTGTTTTGAAGCAGTTCTGTACAGTGTGTAGTAATTCATTTACTGCCCCAGCGCTCCCTGCTTCCCCTCCAGAGGGTGGCAGCAGACACTACTGTAGCTTTTTTACTTACAACTTAGGTTAACTGACACTTCCAAGATGTCTTTACCAGCTACAGCACAGGGCATTAACAAAGATACATTGCTCAACTGCTTCTTCCTTATTATACCACTATAGGCCAATAGGTCTCCACAGCCAAGGCTTTTGTCTTGCCCAGGTTTAACGGTAAAATGAAAAACACTGCTGATGTAGCGAAAAGCCCAGGAGGCTGTGTAATACATTCCAGTTGCTGAATCAGCTGCTTTAACACTCATTTATAGGCCGTATCTCTGCTTTGCCCTGTGCTCCTGTGTCACATACTGTATATGTCTTTAAAACCTGCTTTTGACATGCCATAAAAAATATGTCCATGAGCATAAATCTGAGTTAAAGAAGGTTCAGACCTGTGGTGAGACTGGCAGACATGTTGCTTCCGATCTTCCAGATTGTGTTGATTTCCTACAGACACTCCAGTCCTCCAGCGTTTCCTCTTCTGACAGTGTAACAGTTAGTGCTGGGAAAGCTGACAGAGGTATGTGTGAATCCGTGCCGTCAACCTTGAAGCTTAATTATTAACCCGTGTGTTATCGAAACGTGTAAATCTCTCATCAGGATGTAAATTAGTAATTCATCTCTTAATAAAGAAGCATCCAAAAGCCTTGTTTTCTCTGACCCAGTTCACCTGTTAGTTTCCCCACACATATGAGAGAACATACTGTATACTGAACAAAATTAATAACCCATTCAATATCCATTGCTTTGCAATGTTTGTATTTAATTTAAAATCTACAGATTTGCAGAGACTTTGTATGTTATTGCTACACAGGAGAATTAGGGCCACATTTGACATTTTGGAGTATTAAAAGCTGGAGTTAAAGCCAGAATATTCTGAGTTTGAAGTCAGAATTCTGAGGTTAAAGTCAAATAAATTTTTCACATTTGGCACTAATCCTCTTCCGTATATTGCTTTTCATGTAGTGTCTTTATTTTTCACCCAGCTGTACGTAGCCCGTTTTGTACCCTTTATTGTAAACATGCTGACGTTGTAAGGTTAGTGGACCTCTCAGACATGTCACTGCCGAGATGAAGACAGAGGGTTTCTCAAACCTGGATCTGATGTCACATGCACACCAGATCAGAACCAGGATACTAGTGCACATGCTAATGCACTCATTAATAATAAAAAAAACATTAAGAAAATCTGTAAAAATGATAAATCGGAATAATCAAACTGCTACTTTACTGTAGATTTGCAGATACTCTTTCACAACTTGTTTTCTCTGACCATACTTGACACTCTCAGACTTAATTGTTTTCACAAGAACTTTATTATATGAACTCTTTTTACAACATACAGTTAATGTTCAGCCATCTTCCTCCTCATAGTTTGGGGGGTGCAGAGATCTTCCATCCCTCCATCTTACCGACTTTTGTAAAGAAGGCCAGTGTACCAAGACCCAGACACGCTGACGTACCCGTCATAGCACTGTGGGCTGGACACACACACACAAAAACACACACACACACACACACACACACACAGTTAGACAATCGTTTGGCATATTTTTACACTTTCTCTGCCATAAAACAGTAATCAACAGTATTTAAAAAATAATATAACTAATCAACAGGGTTTCCCCAGAAGAGTTGTTAGGCTCCGTGTGATGTGTCTTTTTTGACACGGCCCGACAGACTGATGGCAGCATTAAGGTAGGGCTCTGTCATAACATTATCTTGGACGGAATCGCAAAATTAGGAATAAAAAGCTCTAGCACAGATTCCATAGGCCCCTACATTAAGTCTAAAACATGTTGTGCTAAGTGCTAAAAGCTGACTGGAGATTTGAAGTTTCCACTAGTTTAAAGGAGACCTGTTGTATACCATTTTAAGGTTCATAGCCTACTTGTATTTTTACTACGTTTTCTCATACTGCCCGTGGCTGCTGCTGCTGCTGCCCCCCGATGAAGTGCCTCTCTTTAAGCCCCCCCCCCCCTCCTGAAAAAAAGTCAACTGCGACTGAGTTCCAACCTTTCCTTTCGGTCCGTACTGCAGCTATCCTTACAAAGTGCAGTCTGCATACAGTTAGGAGATACTACTTCTTCATGACATTAAGCCTTGAACTTTGAACTACTAACAAAAGGATAGTTGGAGAGTCGACGCTCAGCGGAGCATGGCGGCTTTAAGCTCAGAGTGAGGAAAAAATCTGCTAACGATAGTAACACAATCAACGATAACTCGTAGTTTTGGTGTGTATTCCTAACTGTCATCGCCGCGTGACTGCCCCCTGGTGGAGATCCCCATACGCTGCTAGAACTAAATTAAACAAAAATGATCAGCATCGGCCCTCTGTCGGCAGATATTGCTCATTGACGATCGACAATCGGTACCGGCAGCTAAAAACGTGATCGGGGCATCTCTATTTGACATACTATGCATTGGGACATACTAACTCCTTTTCCTGGCACACTAAATAGCATGGTACTACGGGTACTGGAACGCAGGGTTTTGCACCTCAATAAGATATCATTTTAAACAAAGGATTGGAACATTCTCAATTATGGCGGACACAAAATGTGGTTCAGTGGCTGGAAGAGCGTGGTCAGGAGGAAGCAGAGTCAGCCGCGACGGATACTTACTTCTGGCTCCCAGGTAGATCCCAGAGGCACAGCCCCCGATGAAGTAATTCAGTGGGTCATCTGGGGCGTCCCGAGCCTGAGCACTGAGGCAAGTCGCCATGCCGAAAATGGCTCCCAAGGTGGCTGAAACAACACAGACAGACAGACACCCACATCAGCATTACACAAATTTGAATACAGTTTGTGGAATCCAAACAACAGTGGCGTCAACACATTTAGACCAAAATGACATATTCATCACGGTCGTGGCTTTGTACTTCAGCACTTTGGATTCAAAGCGAAACAATGAGGCTGAGAAACCTTTAGCTTTAAGGTAACACAGCAGTTCTGACAGTCATCAGAATAGGATTTTTAGAACTTTCCTTGGAACAGTTCAATGTATTTGCGAGGTTTCCTTGTCTAGCAGGAGAAATCTGTCACTTTATCACTGTGTTTTTAGCAGTAGGATATGAATGATGATATTTACCCATGGTAACAGTTGTGCTGGTGGCCCTCTGTAGCGCTGCCACTGCAGAATCAGGCTGGAATGCCACTATGTGATAGGCTGAGCCAACCAGACCTAAACACACACACACACACACACACACACACACACACACACACACACACACACACACACACTTAACCAAAGAACAAGGTTCTAATGGACCTTTTTCACAGTAGGAAAAGCACAGCTGAAATTGATAACCTTAACGATGGCTCAGTTCCATCAAGTGTCCCAGTAAGCTATTTTCAGTGAGTCAGCATGCACAATACTAGGGCCTCTAAGTGGAATGCAGCCATCATTAATGGTTTTGAATACACTTGTGCTTTTCCTACTATGACATGTCAGCCGTGAAAAAGGGTCTATCTAGGCTGCCTGTGGACTCTCTTCTTTCTCACAGAGTCTAAAAGAGGCAGTGGCAACAACAAAAGGTACTATTGGTAGAGAAACTCATTATCAGGGATATACATTAAAAAAAAAAACACCTCCTCAGTCAAAGAATAAGCCAAAACTAAAAGCTTTTTTTATCGCTTTACATTTTATTAACGTTGTGTTGTGTTGTATCCTGAACGCACCAGGCTAACCTGCTAGCATTAGCATTAACACTGGTTCAGCAGCACACAGTTAACGTTAGTTATGTTTGGACAGCCTGCCTCTCCAGCAGCATAGAGCTGATATATTTACCCAGAGCCGTGGCCAGCT
Source organism: Sander vitreus (assembly GCF_031162955.1). Classification (NCBI taxonomy): domain Eukaryota; kingdom Metazoa; phylum Chordata; class Actinopteri; order Perciformes; family Percidae; genus Sander; species Sander vitreus. The sequence continues at coordinate 29,522,277 of NC_135863.1, forward strand.
TGGTAGTTATCCATGTCTTTTGGACGCAGTCTGTGCCCTCTACCAGGTCCCAGTACCCCATGTCGGACTGAGCAAGGACGCAATCTCAGGAATTAGCATTCTCGCGAGAAACTTGTTTCTCATATGTTTCTGGCGGCTGATAACCCAAGTTTATGGTGCATTACCGCCGCCTACTGGAGCGGAGTGTGAAGCCGTGGACTGCCAACCACCAGTGCTCGAGCGGTTTCATCATTAGCTACTTAATGAAATAGCTGTCAGTAACAAGGAGACATCTTAACTAACTTATCTTCCTCCACTCAACAATATAACTGATGCTGGTTCGTGCTGTATTAGAAAAGAAAGTGTTAATGAAAGTGCTACTCCTGACCAATGTAATAAAAGCATGGTTGTATTTCAGTTAGCCTGATAGCTGGTTTGATTTGCATTGAGAGCTGATTTTATGGAAAGTACCCCACGCCAATCTCTAGGTATGGTGAAGGGGATGTGATGATGTGGGGCTATTTTAATTCCAAAGGCCAAGGGAACTTTATCAGGATGCATAGTATCCTGGATCCACGAAATAACTGGCCTTTAAATAAACATCTGCCTGCCTCTATGGGAATTTAACATAGGGGTGTACTCACGGTTTAGACATTAATGGCTGTGTGTTGAGTTATTTTGAGGGGACAGCACATTTACACTGTTATACAAGTTGTACACTTAATACTTTACATTTGAGCAAAGTGTAATTTCTTCAGTGTTGTCCCATTAAAGATATAATGAAATATTTACTAAAATGTGAGGGGTGTACTCACTTTTGTGAGATACTGTATGTTCTAAACCTTGAACATCCCACCTCTGCTCCCAGCATGCCTTTTGTATTCTATAAATATACGTAGGTACACAACAGTTTTTCAGATTCCAGGAGGTAACACACAGTCAGTCAGTCTGCTCAGAGCCTGGAGGCTTTATTTAACTCAGCGTAGAGTAGAGAGAGGACACAGCATCAGCACATCAGTAACCAGGACATGTGTAGCCCAGCAACGCTTTAACAACAATAACAGGATTGTGTGCTTTATTAAAATTCACCACACAGATACACAGCTTTATTAAACCAAAGTATTAACTCAGCATGGTAATGGTTCCAGCTTTAGCAGGTACAGGTCAGGGAGAGAGTCAGCACCCAGCAGCAGAGCTCCGCCGGCTACACGTGGCCTTCGTCCTGCCGTACTCTGCCAGTGTCGTTGGTCTGAGTTTCAGTGTCCACCGTTTGATCTTTTCCAATAGAAAAAAATATACTGAATATGGACGAATGCAGGTATATGATCTTTATATATATATATATTCACATATAAACAAGTCACTTCTTCTTCCAGAAGTGGCTGTATTTGTCAGCTTCAAAGTCGTCTTCATAGTGGATGGTCGTCTGTTTCTTCGTCTTCTTCACTTCCTTCTTTTTCTGTCGAGCTCGACGCTCCTCCTCAGACAGACTGGACAGATCCACGGGCATCTTTCAACACACAAAGAAACACCGATAAACACACACATATATGAACACATACTCATGGACGTGTACGCTGTAGGAGCAGTGCAGGTTATGAGTTATGTTCTGGGGGAGGTCTGTCAGTCAGCAGAGCAGGAGGTGGTTTTGGAAAACGGCTGTATAATGTCCTCTGTGGCTCTGCCTGAGCTTTGCCAAGTCTGAGAAAATAACCCTGATGAGGTCATAGCGATGTCATCAGGGTTATCTCTTGGCTTGGCTGGAAAACATACTAAAAGTCACGATACCTCGGCTATTGACCATGGTTTTTCAAATGTCTATGGAAGTCTCCAAACTCAGACATGCCAAGATCGGAAAGTGTTTGATGACTGAGACTTTGACTTGCAAAATGGTGTGCGACAGGCTAACATACTGCTTTCTAATAAGTCAGTAAGACTCGGTTACTGCACATACACATGTATCACTATGTGTGTTTTGATGCAGGTCCAGACCCGTTTGAGATTTTTAAAAACATGTTTCTAGCCTGGATGCCAGCCGAACTTAGCCCCGCCCACAACATTTGAGGTCGGGAAGTTCGGTCTGGACTCGATCCGTTGTGGAGCAACTAGGCTCGAACCAGAGCTGTTCGGACCAATCAAATTGTCAGGGCGGGCTTTATACGATGATGGACAGATGATCAACAGTAACGTAATCAACCACGTCACCAAAGAACGCTTGGGTTGAATTTGTTTACAACAAAGATGGCTGCCACTGTGTAGATTCCGCCATCGCCTCTGCTAAAGAAGATATCGACAGCGCATACATATAAAAAGAGGAACAGAGAACCGCGATCACGTATATGTATACACATTGCCACACCCGTCCGCACGACACGGAAACTGCCGCCTCCGCCTTTGCTCTGTCGAAGCCTGCCTTTGACTTGCAGCTTCTGTGACGTCTGTCTCCGTTGCTCTGATTGGTTGTAGGTCTATCCAATTGAGTGCAGAGGCATTTTCTTTCCTGGTTTGGTTGAAACACCCCCCCCATAATCACAGCCCAATGGAGCAGTATCAGACTCATATTCTGACTAGAATCTGAGTATGACGACGTCAGGCTAACATGTTTCTGTACTATTATTAATATGATCCAACTATCTTGTCACTCACGTTAACATAAGCAGGAAGAATGAAAGCCATGTTGTGTAGAAAGAGAGCAGAGTGTACACTGTGTACTCTCACCATGAGGATGCGTCTGGGTTCTTTGTATCTGATGTTCACTGTGGATCCATCAGGTTGGACCAGCATCACCGGGTACAGCCGCTCATACTTCTGGCGGCCACAGCGCACCACCGACGTCCTGTTGGAGTTCCACTGAGCGCGGTGGGTGTGCAGCAGGGAAGCCTGGCCGAGCCCTGCAGCCGAGCCCCAGGCCAGGGCCACTGTCTGGGGGAGCACAGGGAAAACACACCTGCACGTAGACACACACACAGTAAACCACAACACAACACACACAGAGAGACAGACAACACACACACACACACACACACACACACAGAGACACACACACAGAGAGAGAGAGAGAGAGACACACAAACACACACACACAAAACCACAACACACACAGGCAGAGAGAGAGAGAGAGAGAGAGAGAGAGAGAGAGAGAGAGAGAGAGAGACAGACACACACACACACACACACAGAGAGACACACACACAGAGAGAGAGACACACACACACAAAACCACAACAACACAGAGAGAGAGAGAGAGAGACAGACAGACAGAGACACACACACACACACACACACACACACAGAGAGAGAGACATACACACACAAAACCACAATAACAACAACAACAACACACACACACAAAACCACAACACACAGAGAGAGAGAGAGAGAGAGACACACACACACACACACACACAAAACCACAACAACACAGAGAGAGAGAGAGAGAGACAGACAGACAGAGACACACACACACACACACACACACACACACACACACACACACACACACACACACACACACACACACACAGTAAATGTCGGATGGGCCATGAGCTGCCAAACCAGCACCAATGACGTGACCCTTCCTTTCCATTCTTTTCTGTCTGACAGTAAACCAGCACGAGCGCTAGCGTGCACGTTAACGTGAACCGAGTGTGCGTGTGTGCAGCCTTACCGTGAGAGCAGACTGCTCGGTGAAACGGGACAGAGCTTCGTTAGAAACATGTTGGCGAGCGGCTCTCTCTAACAGGAACCACGGAGCACTGCACCGGAAGGTCACATACTGGAGTCCACACAGTAAATGTCCTACTGAAACTTAACACGCAGGTTGGTTCCGACCTTTCAATGTAAATCTGTGAGACATCGCAACTATAGATTGTGAGATTGCTTTGATAACATTATCGTTATTATTGTCTTACTGTTTTCAATAATTTAACCTACATTCTAAACAAAAAGTGCATTACAGACCATATTATTTTCTCTAAATAAAGATGTATTAATATATACATCTAAATACCACATAGGCCTACCTGCAATTCCACAGCAGGGTGTTATGGAAACTAAAAGTATGCTTGTAGACCATTTTCCAATATAAACCAGCTGAGGACGTGAATAATGTAACCTAGTCGTATCTTAGAAGTTGATCCTTGTTTCCACCACAACACACACACACACACACACACACACACACACACACACACACACACACACACAGCGACAGAGAGAGACGCACACACACACAGAGACAGACAACACACACACAAAACCACAACACAACACACACACACACACACACAGAGACAGAGACACACACACACACAGACAGAGAGAGACACACACACACACACACACACACAGAGAGAGAGAGAGAGAGAGACACACACACACAAACACACACACAGAGACACACACACAACACACATAGAGAGAGACACACACAGCACACACACACACACACACACACACACAAAAACACACACACACACACACACACAGAGAGAGACACACAGAGAGAGAGACACACACATAAAACTCATAAAACTGCTGGGATATGGAACCAAAAGCTGCTTTCATTTTCATTTTTTTCTTTTCCAAATATAATTAAAGTTAGCCTGGTTTATAGTCTATAAAGGCAATCAAATCTATAAATGATTGCATTTTTGGGAAGTGACATCGAGTAAGCTAGATGATTTTTGAAATGCACTCGGCCAGTAATGCCTTTGAGAGACGAATTACATAAATCCTGATTATTGTGAATGTTGAGATTGTCCAGTGTCCTCATCCTTTGTAATGCCTATGGCTGATTGAACAGGTATTCATTCATTACTCATGTCTATGATCTAGCAGCACAGGACCATAGACAGTTAAAGAAAGGACTGATGATGCCAGGGTCAGAGTCATTCTGTGAGTGTCCAGCAGGGGGCGGCAGGGCACCGCCCGGCCGGCTGCAAACCACCGGGCGTGAGAAACAAAGAACAAGATGCCACTGCAACAGAAGAAAGAAAAGTCATGTGACTGAGCAGCTGCGAACAAGGAAGCTCAAGTAAGTGAAGTTTCATCTTTATATTTACGTGTTAAAGACAGTGAACCGTTTCAGTATTAAGATCGATAACTTGCTGTAATATACAGTATGTCTGTAGACTCTGACGTGTTCTAACCTAGTTCTATACAGTGTGTGGTTCTTACCTAGCTAGTTCTAAACAGTCTATGTTTCTTAACTAGTTATATACAGTCTGTGATTCTTACCTAGTTCTATACAGTCTGTGGTTCTAACCTAGTTCTATACAGTCTGTGGTTCTAACCTAGTTCTATACAGTCTGTGGTTCTAACCTAGTTCTATACAGTATATGGTTCTAAGCTAGTTCTATACAGTCTGTGGTTCTAACCTAGTTCTATACAGTCTGTGATTCTAACCTAGTTCTATACAGTCTATGGTTCTACCCTAGTTCTATACAGTCTGTGGTTCTAACCTAGTTCTATACAGTCTGTGGTTCTAACCTAGTTCTATACAGTATATGGTTCTAACCTAGTTCTATACAGTATATGGTTCTAAGCTAGTTCTATACAGTCTGTGGTTCTAACCTAGTTCTATACAGTCTGTGGTTCTTACCTAGTTCTATACAGTCTGTGGTTCTAACATTAACAGTAGATTAATTATAGATGTAATCTATAATTAATAGATTAGATATAGATGTAATCTATACATAGACTGTATAGAACTATGGTTCTAACCTAGTTCTATACAGTCTGTGGTTCTAACCTAGTTCTATACAGTCTGTGGTTCTAACCTAGTTCTATACAGTCTGTGGTTCTTACCTAGTTCTATACAGTCTGTGATTCTAACCTAGTTCTATACAGTCTGTGGTTCTAACCTAGTTCTATACAGTCTATGGTTCTAACCTAGTTCTATACAGTCTGTGGTTCTTACCTAGTTCTATACAGTCTATGGTTCTAACCTAGTTCTATACAGTCTGTGGTTCTAACCTAGTTCTATACAGTCTGTGGTTCTAACCTAGTTCTATACAGTATATGGTTCTAACCTAGTTCTATACAGTCTGTGGTTCTAACCTAGTTCTATACAGTCTGTGGTTCTAACCTAGTTCTATACAGTCTGTGGTTCTAACCTAGTTCTATACTGTCTATGGTTCTACCCTAGTTCTATACAGTCTATGGTTCTAACCTAGTTCTATACAGTATATGGTTCTAACCTAGTTCTATACAGTCTGTGGTTCTAACATTAACAGTAGATTAATTATAGATGTAATCTATAATTAATAGATTAGATATAGATGTAATCTATACATAGACTGTATAGAACTATGGTTCTAACCTAGTTCTATACAGTCTGTGGTTCTTACCTAGTTCTATACAGTCTATGGTTCTAACCTAGTTCTATACAGTCTATGGTTCTAACCTAGTTCTATACAGTCTGTGGTTCTTACCTAGTTCTATACAGTCTGTGGTTCTTACCTAGTTCTATACAGTCTGTGGTTCTAACCTAGTTCTATACAGTCTGTGGTTCTTACCTAGTTCTATACAGTCTATGGTTCTAACCTAGTTCTATACAGTCTGTGGTTCTTACCTAGTTCTATACAGTCTGTGGTTCTTACCTAGTTCTATACAGTCTGTGGTTCTAACATTAACAGTAGATTAAAGATTCAGATTATTTAGCCTCCATAAACCTCTTCAATGCCATCTGTGCTTTGGGATAGGCAGTCTGTCTGATTTAACACGTCATATGAAGTGAATATGTGTGCATAGTGAAACCCCCCCCCATATACTCACTGTACATGTCAAGGTGTTAGTGACTGTCCCAGCCAGTGTGGGTTACAGTTCAGTGACAGTGACAGTTGTGATTATCATAACCTCTGTGATTGTGTGAAAGGACTGCGTGCTGTGCGTGTGTATGTGTGTGTGTGTGTGTGTTGCAGACATGGCTGTTCTGGGCTGGGTGAACACAAGGCTTCCTGCCCAGCTGCTGCTGCTGCTGCTGCTGGGAGCGCTGAGCTGCATCTCTGGTGACTCACTCACTCTCCTGGATATTATCTGTCTGTTTCAATGACCCGTGAAGATGTACAGGTTCTGAAAATGTTAAACATGTTCAGTCACCCTTGTAGTAACCTCATGATGATGATGATGATGATGATGATGGTGATGGTGGTAAAATTGTAAACAAATATGCCCATGTACTGTTGGTTTCTGGGAGCATCTTGGATTGAATGTAAAATGATTATTATTCTGTCTGTGTGTCTGTCTGTGTCTCTGTCTGTCTGTCCATCTGTCTGTGTCTCTCTGTGTGTCTGTGTCTGTGTGTCTGTCTGTCTGTGTCTCTGTCTGTTTGTGTCTCTGTCGGTCTGTCTGTGTCTCTGTCTGTCTGTCCATCTGTCTGTGTCTCTGTCTGTGTGTCTGTGTGTCTGTCTGTCTGTGTCTCTGTCTGTTTGTGTCTCTGTCGGTCTGTCTGTGTCTCTGTCTGTCTGTCCATCTGTCTGTGTCTCTGTCTGTCTGTCTGTCTGTCCGTCTGTCCTCCAGAGTCCACAGTGTTCTTGTTTGCTCCAGAGTCTGTCACACTTGAGGAGAACTCTAAAGCCAACGTCACCATTACCACCAGGTAACCATGTACTGTGTGTAGCGTTAGATTCTTTCACTCCCAAGCTGACACCATGTTGTAGGAGGCTTATGATGAGTCTGCAGTTTCTGTTTGATTGGCTGTGTCTGTCTGCGTGCCTGTCTGTCTGTCTGTCAGCCTGTCTGTCCTTTTTTAAAGGGGGATTAGCACCAACCCTTTTACAGTTTCCTGTAAATCCATGAGCACTTTCAGTACAGTTGGATACACAGCTCAGTTTGTTGGCTGTACAGTAATATGTTGGGGAGATTGGCATTGGCCAGGCCACATTGTAACATTCAGTCTTTGACTCGCTTCTGTTTCCTGCTTTAGTAACTCTTTAAAATCCATAGCTTCAACCTCTGCACTACTATAGATTGTGGTTATTGTAAGATAGAACTTCCTGAAGGAAGTTACTGAATCTGTGGTCTGTTAATGAGTGAGTGTGCGGCAGCTAAAACTGGAAAAACATGTCAAACCAGGTGTGTGTCAGCCATGTCTGTGTAACAGCTTCTACAACATTACCATGTTCCACAGCAGTGCTGGGGCTGCTGGGGCCGCAGGGCTTTCCATTGTTAATATGTATTTAAAAACAGTTCTGAAATGCAAAATAACAGAATTTTATTCATGTGATAAAACATGCGATTAATCGCGATTAACTATAGAAATTCGGCGATTAAGAAAATGTAATCGTTTGACAGCCCTAATATATATATTACTTTAAAAAAAAAAAAAAAATTATTGAAGTTATTTCAAAATTAAATCGTGAACAGGATGAATCGAGATCGCGATTTTATAACGATTAATCTTGCAGACCTAACGGACGTTCATTAATATCAAAAAGTTACGCACTAAAGCTTTAAAGAAGTGAAATCCAGATCCTGGTCCTGTAGCTGTCAGGGCTCCTGTGGTCTGTGGAAGCAGCTGTCAGGATCGGTGTTGTTCTGACTGGACTTGTGTGTCTGTCTCTAGTTCCCCTGTCAACCAGTCGGCTGTCATTCGGTTCAACGTGACCTTCAGCTCCAAGACAAACTACTCGTCTGTGATCAGCGTGCCTGAGCAGGTAACCGATGCAGCAGTGAACCTACAGTCTGGATGCAGGTTCAGATGCTGAAGAGATGGAACGGAGAGGAGGATGAATCCTAATTCAGCTTACCTGAGGCACACTAACCGTTGAAGTACAACTCGAGTGCAAGTCTCATCTTATTGTGTTTTTGGTGACCCTCACTTTACCTTTCCTCTAGCACAGAGATCTTCAACAGGGGGTCTGGGTCCTCAGAGTCAATGCAGGGGGGGCTCTCCAAATTATTAAGTTTCTATAAAAAATTAAAAGGTCCTATAATGAATCCAACATATTATTAGCAGATATAAATCCCCACTGATGATAGGCTTACTGTCCTATAGGTAAGTTAGTCACTAAGCTCCACAGACCCAGTTCATCCTAAAGATTCACTGTGCCACATGTATGTTTAACATTAAAACATGATCTATAAAATCATGCCAACTATTATCATCACCAGGCTACAATATTACGTTGTTGTACACGTTCATAAACCCAGAGTATGAATCCTGTGAAATGCAAATCAATATGCATCATAAATATGAGATACTTCAGATACAGTATCAACAGGTGCCGTAGGTCGGATCGCGAAGATCCAGGACTTAGCCAAAAAATTTGAACATCAACAACTTCTCAGTCCCTCCCTCCTTTCTGCTAGAGCCCAAAACGGTCTCCTAAGCCCCTCCCCCCACAAGGGAGAATGAACAGTGCATGAGCAGTGATTGACACGCAGTTAGACACCCCCCCTGGCCCTGATTGGTGCATCTGAACAGGGAGCGGTGGATTTTTGCAAATCCCACTACAGGCTGTAGGTGGTGCCAGAGGAGCCGGAGTTTTTTATTTTTAATGACCTGCTTCATGTAGTTCTACTGGAACATAGGGTCAGTTTCAGCAAATATGACAGAAAGTTAGTTTTATAAGTCTTACCTACTGCACCTTTTAAAGAAGGAGAAACAAAGCAACAATGGTTTTCTCCTGCTAAGCTCTGATTTCCCTGGGCTATAGAGCTCCATTATTGTCCATAAAGATATCACGGTCAAACACAAAGCCCAGATATCTGTGAGCAAAATGAATCAACACAAAGATCACATTAATCTCCATGTACTCGGTACCGGTCCCCCCAACCAGGAGCCGTCGACTGAAAGCTGTTGTGCTTGTTGTTGAGGTGTTGCTGCCCGCGCAGACGTCCTCGCTCGCCTTCGACGTGACGGCCCACGACGTCGGCCAGGTGACCACGTACCTGCTCAGCAACAGCACGGAGCTGGACAGGTGGGTGTGTCTGACGCCGCTGCACCGTCCCGTCACAGAATCCATCACATCTCACTGCACGGTCTGACCCGCCTGCTTTTCTCTCCTCCAGTCCGTCCGTCAGGATCCACTTCCTGGTCGTCCACAGTGACGTCCTGTCGGTGCTCAGTCAGGTGATTGGCTGGATTTACTTCCTGGCCTGGTCGGTGTCCTTCTATCCACAAGCTTGGGAGAACTGGAGGAGGAAAAGGTAGTCTCATTCAGCTAAGTGTTCGGGACATTTCCCCAGTGAACTAAATCAGATGGTGTTTATATACTGTCGGATATCAGCCTCACGGCCTTCTCGACACATTACCCTAGGAGGCACTCAGGTATACTCTACACTGGCTAAGACGGACTTCGAGCTCCAAGGGCTCTCCTTGGATTTATTAAACTGGACTGCAAATGTGTCATTTCACTCAAACTGTCGACAAGAATCGGTTTCTGAATAATTTTAAGCGTAAAAACCGGCCCGTCGTTTAATTCCTGATAATGGACACCTTGTCGGGCATTAACCCTTACATATTAACCATGTATATGTTAATAAAAATAAAAGTGAGTCAGACTAATGATAGCAACGTGTTTGTGTTCAGTGTTGTAGGTCTCAACTTTGACTTCCTGGCTCTCAACCTAACTGGCTTCATCGCCTACAGTGTCTTCAACATAGGACTGTTCTGGGTGCCCTATATAAAGGTAACTTCGTCCTTTAAAGGTCCTATGACATGCTGCTTTTTGGATGCTTTTATACAGGCCTTAGTGGTCCCCTAATACTGTATCTGAAGTCTCTTTTATATAGGCCTTAGTGGTCCCCTAATACTGTATCTGAAGTCTCTTTCCCAAAATTCAGCCTTGGTGCAGAATTACAGCCACTAGAGCCAGTCCCACAATGATCTTTCCTTAGGATGTGCCATTTCTGAGTCTGTAGCTTTAAATGCTATTGAGGAGGAGAGAGGGGGGGCAAGGTGGAGGGTGGGGGTGTGGCCTTGACCAACTGCCATGCTTCGCTTGTTTTCAAGCCATGATGTCTCTCTCTCTTTCTCATGGGCGGGCCAAATTCTCTGGGCGGGCAAAGCAGAGAAAGAGGAGGTAACCTTTCCCTTATGGTGTCATAAAGGGAAGATTCCAGATCGGCCCATCTGAGCTTTCATTTTCTCAAAGGCAGAGCAGGATACCCAGGGCTCGGTTTACACCTATCGCCATTTCTAGCCACTGGGGGACCATAGGCAGGCTGGGGGAACTCATATTAATGTTAAAAAACCTCATAACGTGAAATGTTCATGCCATGGGACCTTTAAAGGGACACCGCACTGTTTGGGGTCAGCCCTATGGTCCCACATTTCTAAGAAATTGTTTTTCACTGAAAACACAGCCCTATGTTCCCTTCCCACATTTCTAAGATTTTTCTTAAAATTAGGCCCTATGTTAGGGTTAGGGTTACATTCCATCTGTAGTCCATTGCTACTGGATAACAGGTTGGGTGTAATTACCAAACTGGGAGAAAGGGGGATACAATCTGATCCAAATTTATGAAAAAGGAAATGTGGACCTAATTTTGGAAAAGAAATGTGGGAACATAGGGCTGCGGGAACATAGGCACGACCCCCACTGTTTTTACTCATGACGCTCAGTCTAGTACTGCTGAGTCCCTGGGTGAAATACTGAATCAATCCAGAGGAAGCAGACACGAATAAGTGAAGGGTCTGTGCTCCAGCAGAGGAGTTGTATTGTTCCACAGATAGAGGAGGTGCTCCGCAGCAGTAAACAGGGTCTCCCAGGTCACCGTCAGGGATGTTCACAACACAGCATTTGTCTGGACATGTTCATGTCTCCATATTTCCATGAAGGTTGTCTCCCCTCCTCCGAGCTGTTAATGAGCAGGGGTGTGCTGTGTCTCTGCCTGCAGGAGGAGTTCCTGATGAAGAACCCGAATGGAATTAACCCGGTCACCGCAAACGATGTCTTCTTCAGTCTCCACGCTGTGCTGCTCACCTTGGTCTACATCAGCCAGGCTGCTGTGTACGAGGTAATGTACACAGGTTCAAATCTATCTCAGTGTTCAGAAGGGGAGATTGTGCCAAATATACCACCAATGTTCTCTGGTTTATCAGTGAAGGCTATGAACTACTCCTGCAGACTCAAATCTCCACTAACGGTGAAGGATCTAACCCTACCTAGTCTCACTTTGCCAGACCTTCCTTCACAGCGCTGCGGAGGGGGGTCTGGCTAGTCCACACAGCAAACCAGTAGGTCCTGAGGTCCGTCTGCTATCAGCCACTGTCGGGTTGGACCCTGTGTTGTGTGGGGGGGATGCCGCTTCTTTGTGAATGTTAGCGGACTCCATTTCTAAGATAACGTTAGCTAGCGATGCACACTGCCGGCGCTGTCAGGGAGTTGAAGAGAGGCAATGGACTCGGGGCCGCCGTGACATCACATCCTTTTGGATTTTCCCCGAAAATCCATCCCAAGTCCTTGACAAATCAGCGCACAGGCTGTCCTAGGCAGCCGAGAGAGTGTCACTGTTTAAGTTGTGTTACAATCCGTTCACCCATTGGCAATGAAAATCCATTAAAGGAACACGCCGACTTATTGAGACTTAAGCTTATTCACCGTATTTAGATAAGTCCATACACACCCTTCTCATCTCCGTGCGTGTCGTAACTCTGTCTGGCGCACCCACCGCTAGCCTAGCTTAGCACAGATCCTGGAGGTAACCGGCTCGAACTAGCCTACTGCTCCCAATGCGTGACTAAATAACGCCAACATTTTCCTATTTACGTGTTGTGATTTGTATAGTCACAACGTGTACAAATAACAAGGTCACATGAGACACAGCCGTCTTCTAACCGTATATACACTAGGAACTATATTCTCAGAGTGATTAGCACAACATCTGAGAAGCCCCGTGGTGAGGAGCTTTTCAGGTGTTGCGCTAATCACTCCGCCCATGTAGCAGTGCTTCGCCTTCTGAGAATATAGTTCCCAGTTTGTATACGGTTAGAAGATGGCTGTGTCTCATGTGACCTTGTTATTTGCACACGCTGTGACTATACAAATCACAACATGTAAATATGAACATGATGGCGTTATTTAGTCACTTTTTGGGAGCAGTAGGCTAGATGGAGCCGGTTACCTCCAGGATCTGTGCTAAGCTAGGCTAGCGGTGGGTGCGCCAGACAGAGTTACGACACGCACGGAGATGAGAAGGGTGTGTATGGACTTATCTAACTCTGGGGGATACGGTGAATAAGCTAAAGTCCCAATAAGTCGACGTCTTCCTTTAATACACATAAAAGGTTCCTCTAAGTATTTGATTGTGTCATTGTGTCCTGGATTCTGTATCAGTGTGTAATGGTCTCTCTCTCTCTCGCTCTCGCTCGCTCTCTCTCTCTCTCTCTCTCTCTCTCTCTCTCTCTCTCTCTCTCCAGAGGGGGGGTCAACGGGTGTCCCGCATAGCCGTGTTCCTGCTGTTGATTGGCTGGACCTTTGCCCTGGTCAGCTTGTTTCTTGCCGTAGCCAAACAGATCACCTGGTTGGATTACCTCTACTATTTCTCCTACATTAAACTAGCAGTCACTCTGGTCAAATATGTGCCGCAGGTAAGCTCCACCCACTCACTGATGGCAACGCCACAGCCGTGCACTCAACACGGGAACTTCGTTCAAATGTTGAGTTTGTTGAGTCGTGTGACTTGAGACTGGACTCACGGTAGCGCTGTTCTTATTCTCCATGCTAAAAACAATCCAGTCCACCTCCCTGACACGCTCCGTTTCATAAGGAAGGACTGTTGCATTGCATTACAACGTGCACGTGTTTCTATATACGTCTATTCGCTCTATAGAAAATGTACTGACAAAAAGGATGCAGTGCCGTTAATTGTGAAAATGAGATTTATGTATATAGGAGTGTGTTTCAGTGCTGTTCCACAAACAGTGTTCAGTTCAGTGTTACATTCCATCGTACATACTGTAGGATGAATGAATGTATGGCCGACAGACGCTTACAGTGTTGCTGTCTGTCCAGGCCTACATGAACTACATGAAACAGAGCACTGAGGGCTGGAGCATAGGCAACGTGCTGTTGGACTTCACAGGTGGAACCCTCAGTATCCTGCAGATGATCATACAGTCCTACAACAACGGTAACTATGTTATGCTCTATCCTTGCTCTGTTGCCGTGTGCAGCGTTCATTCCATAAAACAGCCACACACACCACATCAAATAAAGGGGGCAGAAATCTGCCTACATGTTATTCATCACATTTATAAAGCCGCACATACACCTGATTCTGGTTTATGAATCTCAATCATTGTGGAGCTGCACGTGCTGCGACCTCGTTCCCACTCCCACAGGTAGCTATGAATGGATATATTATGGATACTTGTCCAGCACGCATGAGAAGAACGGCAAAGAAGAAAAAAAGAATTGTAATAAAAGTGTGTGTAAAATGCTCGAGGGTCTACTGGTGATATTGGAGTTAAAAAAAAAAAATAATTAAAAGGTCCCATGGCATGAAAATTTCACTTTAATATGAGTTCCTCCAGCCTGCCTATGGTCCCCCAGTGGCTAGAAATGGCGATAGGTGTAAACCGAGCCCTGGGTATCCTGCTCTGCCTTTGAGAAAATGAAAGCTCAGATGGGCCGATCTGGAATCTTCCCTTTATGATGTCATAAGGGGAAAGGTTACCTCCTCTTTCTCTGCTTTGCCCGCCCAGAGAATTTGGCCCACCCATGAGAAAGAGAGAGACATCATGGCTTGAAAACAAGCGAAGCATGGCAGTTGGTCCAGGCCACACCCCCACCCTCCACCTTGCCCCCCCTCTCTCCTCCTCAATAGCATTTAAAGCTACAGACACAGAAATGGCACATCCTAAGGAAAGCTCATTGTGGGACTGGCTCTAGTGGCTGTAATTCTGCACCAAGACTGAATTTTGGGAAAGAGACTTCAGATACAGTATTAGGGGACCACTAAGGCCTATATAAAAGAGACTTCAGATACAGTATTAGGGCACCACTAAGGTCTATATAAAAGAGACTTCAGATACAGTATTAGGGGACCACTAAGGCCTATATAAAAGAGACTTCAGATACAGTATTAGGGCACCACTAAGGTCTATATAAAAGAGACTTCAGATACAGTATTATGGGACCACTATGGCCTATATAAAAGAGACTTCAGATACAGTATTAGGGGACCACTAAGGTCTATATAAAAGAGACTTAAGATACAGTATTAGGGGACCACTAAGGCCTATATAAAAGAGACTTCAGATACAGTATTGGGGGACCACTAAGGTCTATATAAAAGAGACTTCAGATACAGTATTAGGGGACCACTAAGGCCTATATAAAAGAGACTTCAGATACAGTATTAGGGGACCACTAAGGCCTATATAAAAGAGACTTCAGATACAGTATTAGGGGACCACTAAAGCCTATATAAAAGAGACTTCAGATACAGTATTAGGGGACCACTAAGGTCTATATAAAAGCATCCAAAAAGCATCATGTCATAGGACCTTTTTAAAAACTTTTTTTTTTTCTGTTTTGGTCGTTTTTTTCGACATTTTTGTAACTTTTCCTGACATTGAAGCTTTTTTTTCCTCAACGTTTTTGAAACCTTTGCCGAAGTTTTTGTTTGATTTTTTTTTTTCTGCACTTTTTTTCACAGTTTTGTTGTTTTTTCCAACATTCTTTTAAGCTTTTTTCGAAATTGTTTTGCCATAAAATTGAATAAAACTGATCATTTATTATACTTGTGAAGAGCATTGTATGGAACCATCCACGTTATAACTTTTGACAATTTGGTTGAAAGAAACCCAAATTTCTGATACAGAAACTTTTTGAAAATGGGTCAAACAGGGACAACAGAAGGGTTATTAGTAGGCATTAGTTTTTTAGCTAATGTGCTTGATTCTTGCTCTCCGGAGTTAAATGAAAGCACTTAATTGGAAGTCGCTTTGGATAAAAGCGTCCGCTAACATGACATGTAATGTAATACTGAGCATACAACAGAGTGAACTGACTGCAGCGTCTCTCCTCAGACGAGTGGAGGCTGATTTTTGGCGATCCTACAAAGTTTGGTCTGGGTCTGTTCTCCGTGGTTTTCGACGTCCTCTTCATGGTTCAGCACTACTGCCTGTACAGACAGCGAGCGTACGAGCCTATCGACTAGCAACAGGAGGACTGATGCTGGCGGAGGACACGCTTTCCAAAGACTCCCAATCACAAGACTCAGCTCCTCTGATCGACCAATCAATGACTGCTGAGGAGAAGTCACGATGATGACTGGCAGAGGTCTCTGCAGCTTTTACACATTTACACTGATTTGTATCTCCGCCTTCTTTTATATATCTGCAGCAGAACTCTTTTTTACCACTGTCTAAAAAGAAGAACTGATGTAATGATGACAATGTAAAAACGTTTAATTAAATGCAATATCACACCAGAAACCATACTCGGTTTGAGTTAATATAATGACTGGAGCCTGGTGGATAAACTGCCAGGACAATAATATCACACACATTCAGCTTATCACAGAGGCGCAGATCATTTCAGTGGATAGGAAACAAGAAATGACAGAGAGATTTTTGAGGTCATACATTTACAGAGAGCTGGCTGAGTTCTTTATGGTGTGATTAAACATTTGAAACTGATGGAGGCGTTCCATCCACAGCCACGATGCTCCATACTGGTTTGATTAGAATAATGAATGAGAATCACATGCTGGAGCCTTCAGCGTCGCCACTGACAGATTGCGGAGCGCTCTCCGCCTCCAGCATCAAAACACCAAGTGAGGGAATAACTTTTGGAAGAACTGTGTTCCATCGGTGTTCCATTCTCCTTTAGTTTGTGTTTGTAGCTTTAATGCTAACCTGACTGTGAGTGGCTTGTGTGGTCTCCCATAGCCAGACCTTCCTCCACAGCGCTGCGGAGGAGGGTCTGGCTAATCCACACAGCATTCCTGGATGGGAGAAAAACGTGCTCTGGTGTATTGGCATTTCTTTAAACCAATCACAATCATCTTGGGCGGTGCTAAGCACTGGGAAGCAAATTTACGAATCCCACTATGGCCACACCAAGACCTGCCCTACGAAGCAGCTCGATTGGTTGGGGTTAGGCATTTGACCATGAGTGGTTAAGGTTAGGATAGCCGATTGCTCAGGGGATAGGACCTGAACAAATGGGGTTACGTTACCTTGCGTAAGCATGGACGCCTGGCCAATAAATGCTATTGAAGGGCGGGTCTTGGCGTGGCCATAGTGGGATTCGTAATATCGCCAACGGGAAAAGCTGCGGGGCCGCTGCAAAATAGCTTGGGGAAGGAACTTGTTTTGGTGGAACGTGTACGTTCACAAGTTGATTTCAGTCGTGCAACAGAAAACTCAGATTGGACAGATAGTCTAGCTAGCTGTCTGGATTTACCCTGCAGAGATCTGAGGAGCAGTTAACCATAGTCCTCAGAAATCAACCGGAGGTTAGAACACCAACACGAAGAGGAAGGGGACGGACATCCTGCGAAACCTCCGGCGGCACCGGAACAATCCCAGAAGTGGAACGTCCTCGATATAGACTTGGCTTGTGTGACCAAACACAATTAGAACAGTGTCTTTCTCATGAATCCAAATCAGGTCAGATACATAATGGCCCAATCCCAAAGTGAGCCCTGAGGACTAAGGATTTAAGACTCACAGACTGAACTGATCTCTGGTGCTAAGTGAGTGAGTGTGTGAGGCCACATGGGCTCAGATAGGTATAAATGGGATTGGGACAGCACTTAACGAGATCACACGTTACTTTGGCTACGTTTAGTAACGTTTAGTTGCTGACACTTGCCAGTTTGGGAATTTTCATTTTAAGTTTGTTGCTTTCCACACGGCCAAGGCTCATGAGACGACTGCCTCATTCCAAATTTTTTCAAACTCTTGTTTTACAAGCTCAGGTTGGTCTGTGTTCCGTGGTCGTGTGTCGTTTACCTTTGTAATTACCGGATTTCCCTATGGTCTCCGCGGTAAACGTCACAACGCTTTGAACTGGGTGCCCTTAATCTGCGTACTTGTTGATCCCTTTAAATAGCAGGTGCCAAATGTAAGGCGTTTCTTCCTCCCCTGCTTACACTACAGGGATCGTCAGGGCAACGGCAGCCAGCTGGGTACAGTCAGCTCCGTCATTGTGGCCAGCTGAGTCTTGTTCTGGAAAAGGTTAATCCAATGACCTACACAGTTTTCATGATAATGTCATGTGAAAACCACATTTGAAAGAGTTAACGTGGAGTGGACCGGAGAGAACTTGCTCCCTGAAAGACGCCGAACCTTCCCACCAGTGTCTTCATGTGTGACACACCTGGTTCATCCATAGCAGCTCCGAGTGTGCAGTTATTGTGATGCTGCATACCCTGGAATGATCAAACAGGTGTGTGATCGGGAGCGTGCCTATGTTCCCACATTTCTATGATTGTTTTCCAAAATTAGTGTTTGTTGTTTCCACATTTCCTTTTTCATAAATTTGTATCAGATTGTATCCCCCTAATCCTAAAAAATGTGGGAGGATAGGGCTTAAATTGAAGGGAAATGTAGGAACACAAGAACTAATTTTGAAAATGTCCTAGAAATGTGGGAACATAGGGCTGTGGGCGGGACCATTGGGCTATGGTAACATAGGGCTGTGGGCGGGACCATTGGGCTATGGGAACATAGGGCTGTGGGCGGGGCCATTGGGCTATGGGAACATAGGGCTGTGGGCGGGACCATTGGGCTATGGGAACATAGGGCTGTGGGCGGGGCCATTGGGCTGATCCCGTGTGATCGCTCTCACTCCATCTTTAAACTGAGTTAAACCAGCTGAAGGGGACTTTGTGGAGCCTCAGACCTTTTTTCATTTGAGCCCATTAGAACTTCAGTTGGCCGTTAAAAGGTTTGAACCTGAATCGCTGCTTACAGCTAGATGTATTAGTATTACTATTGGTCATATTTTCTAGTTATATTTCCCACCATGAAGTCTCCACTCATTGCCTGGCACAAAACAATACTGAAGCCCTCATTTAGTTATTTTGTTGGTCTAAAAGTATTTACAGTCCATTTAAATATGCCAAATTTAAAAGTATCAGTCAGTGAAATACAAAATATGTTTGAATGTAAGTTTGCTTAAACCCCCAAAGTCTAAGAACTAATACAGGACATGAGGTCGCAGCTTGGTTGTGACTGGTGATGTCAGCACTCAGGGAAGTGTCCAGACCTCGGACAATTATTCTTCCACAGCAGAATGGGTTCCCACACCATACTGCAGTCTGCTGTAAGGTCTGGCTGCACCGCCTATCTATTCTGGGATAGGGGGAAGAGATGCTCCAGCTTATTTGCATTTCTTTTAACCAATCACAACCGTCCTGGGCGGAGCTTAGCCGCGGATGTGTCAGGCTTTATCCCAACTCTGTACTGCTGCTTGCTCTATTCTTCTCCGTGTTTCTTTATGAGAAGACCTTCCTGTCTCTATAATGTCTCTGTGTTTCTTTATAAGAAGACCATCCTCTGTATCTATAATGTCTCCGTGTTTCTTTATAAGAAGACCATCCTCTGTCTCTGTAATGTCTCTGTGTTTCTTTATGAGTCTCTGTTTCCCTGGCCAGATATCAGACAGGCTCTCACAGCACATACAGCATCATTAGTTACAGTTTTATTTTCTATTTACAACCAATTTGTTATATAAATATAATACATCATTTTTCAGAAAAGCTGTCAGGTCAATGCATACAAGATACAAGAGCTCGATCACAATGGGGTGAGGAGGTTAAATACACAGGTGGGGGTGGGGTGGTTTTGATTGGATTGGCTGACTCTAGAAAATCAACTGTGTGCACATGAGGACATGACAGAGTGACCACCGACAGAGAATGGGCAGTAAGACGAGACGAGCTCTGTCAGCGTTAGTGAACAATGTGTAAACGGCTCTTGTTAGAACGTCCCAGTGACGGACATTTCACACGTGGACTCCAGTTTATTAGCAGATTGCGGTCGTTGCATCAGTCCACAGAGTGTGCAGCTGTAGGCCCGTCCCGCTACAGAGAAGCCTAGGATGTGATGAGGTTTGATCGGAGAGGCAGATACAGAGCCAACACTCTGCTCACAGCAGCAGTGTCTGCAGCACAGCCGGCTCTGGTGTGGCGCTCTGAGATGTGCGTGTGGATGGCTGGAGGGTCCGAGGCTGAGGCTGAGCCTGTGTGTGTGTGTGTGCGTAGGGCTGGAGGGTCCGAGGCTGAGCCTGTGTGTGTGTGTGTAGGGCTGGAGGGTCTGAGGCTCTGTGTGTGTGTGTGTGTGTGTGTGTGTGTGTGTGTGTGTGTGTGTGTGTGTGTGTGTGTGTATGAGAGAGACTGGTACAGAGAAAGGAACATGCAGGTGAAACTCTTTGATTCTCGGATGACGAAACTAAATCCTTCTGAGCTCCGTGAACTTGTCATCTCTATAAACTGCTTTGTTTTAAATACACCTTCTTCTACCTCAGTAACTGTACAGACGTGTGCGTGCGTGTGTGTGTGTGTGTGTGTGTGTGTGTGTGTGTGTGTGTGTGTGTGTGTGTGTGTGTGTGTGTGTGTGTGTGTGTGTGTGTGTGTGTGTGTGTGTGTGTGTGTGTGTGTGTCCTGCTGTCCCCGTGCCCTCAGGCGCTGCTGCTGCTGCTGCTGATGATGATGAGAGCAGGACTGGCCGTCTGCTGACTCGTCTCACACATGGCGCCCTGCTCGGCCGGCTTGGCGAAGACTCGCGGCGTGTTGAGGTTGTAGACTCCCGGCTGGAGGAAGCAGGCTCGCAGGGTCAGGCCCAGCACCTGCTGAGGCTGCAGCTGCAGCTTGTACTGTGTCTGGCCCACCCAGGTGAACGAGCTGTGCACCTCCAGAGACTCGCCGCTGAAAAAGGCACGCACGAGCCGACAGCTTAGAAAACACGATCGACCCTCGACTATTCAAAGTTCAACTTGTGTTTAACGGGTCATCATTCAGTCAACGCACTGTGAGGCAGCAACATGTCTTCACCGAGGACAATGAGTGTTGGGACTGAAATATATATATACACAGTATATATCCATTGTATAAAATAGAACAGAAAAGAAGGAATGGAAGGAGGGGAGCGTGGTTTCTCGTTTGAGGCTCTGCAGGAACTTAGACCCGTCGGAGGAACTAACCTTCAGTCTAATGAAGATGCAATCAAGTTGCATGATGGGAATCAGACCCATACAATAGACTAAAGGGAAGCATAGTCACTCGGGGTTTAAAGCTGCCTTCAAACAGTCTCTTTAGCTTCAGCTCGGCTTTATGATCAAATAGTTTGAATTAATTTTCTCCCTCATCAGTCCACACTCAATGCCTCAGAAGGACAAAGCCAAAACAGGACTTTTTTTATTGCAAATATATTAAAAAGAAAATACCGAAATCTCACAAAATGTGAAAAAGGGAAGAGGTGTGAAGACTTTCATATTGTTCTGTATTTATATTGCCCTAAATAACAATATTCATATACATAAACATTCCTGATATGACTAAATGAACTGAAAAATATATTATTCATTTCAAGAACATACAATTGTTTGTGGTTGTTTTCATTTTGATGTATTATTTATATTTTATACAGAAGTTTTTTTTACTGAACTTCTGATGTTACGGTCTTCTTACGCTTACATATTACTTTTTAATACAGAAATGATAGCGGTATTATCGGGAACAATATGATACGGCATACCCAAATATATATATAGATCAAATAAGTCATTTCTTCCGAGACTGACCTGGTGCTCCTGTGCCTGAGGTCGATGAGGACGTCCACCTGAGCCGCGGAGCAGTTGGACAGCGTCAGAGACACCGGCACCACACAGAGACTGCACACAGAGACAACACACAGGCTCGCTTTTACTCCGACAACACACGCCGACAGGGCTTTGCTCGCTGAGAGCCACACAAGTCATCACATTCGGTATCTTTCTGCTCGTACACATCGCAAAGACGTGCTCTGGTTTATTGGCATTTATTTAAACCAATCACAATCTTCTTGCCACTGTGCTTGTTTTGGTGGAACATGTGTACGTTCAAAAGTTCAGAAAACTCAGATTGGACAGATAGTCTAGCTAGCTGTCTGGATTTACCCTGCAGAGATCTGAGGAGCAGTTAACCATAGTCCTCAGAAATCCACCGGAGGTTAGAACGCCAACACAAAGGAAGAGGAAGGGGACGGACATCCGGCCGAAAAGAGGGACATCCGGCAGGACCGGAACTGTTCTCCCATGTGTGGACAGCATCCCTAACCCTCGTAGAGCTACGCTGCTTAGCATTAAATCGAGCTGCGTCGTATATTTTGGCTACTTGTATTCCAAGCTGGTTCGGTCAGGTGTTACCTCTTCTAGTAAAGATGTGTACAGAACTGGAGCAGCTAACCTCTGCTGGCTTGGCCAGGAGAAAGTGTGAGAGCATTAACAAAGTCCTCTCACAGGTAAATGTAAGCCTACATGAAAACTTTTCCAAATGGAGAGGGACCATTTTTCCCCAGAGAGACATTTCAGGGTGCGTGCGTGCGTGCGTGCGTCTCACCTGTCCTGGACAAACGGGTGTGTGTAGGTCTCGGGGTAGTGCAGGTTGGTCTTGATGAGTTGGGACAGCTCTGCAGAGGGCGGGACGGCCGGAGGAGGGAGCTCTGATTTAAACTTGAGCAGCACCATCTCCTGAGCTTCCTGAAACACACACACTCAGGAGTTACAGCCTGACAGCACATCATCCAATCACTTTTCAAAAATAAAACCCCACGAAGAGTGCGGATCGGGCCGCATTTTTCTGTCCGAGCCCGACCCGAGCCAGACACAGTTAAAATCTCGTTTTTTTCCTCATACTAATGACACATGTACATTCAAAATGTTCAATGCCTTATTGTGCTGATGTGACCGAGCCAGACCCGAACATCATTTCTAAATATCTGTCCGAACCCGGCCCGGCGGGTACCGTTGGGTCCCGACGGGCTCGGTTCGGGTATCCATCCTCTAGTCCACACACAGACAGACAGGGGGACGGAGGCTGTCCATTGTCTGAGCTGGCCACCACCGTTCTGCACAGTCGTTACATCCCACAATCAGGAAGTGAATGTTTCCATCAGCTGGTTTAAACGCTCTGCCTGAGCACACGGTTCCAGTGTCAGGAACGAGAGCCGACTGTCTGGACCTTCCTGCTGTCGGGCAGGTTCTTCGTATGAGCGTGTGACCGAGAGACACGCTTGATTTAGAGGCAGTCTCCTCTACAGGTGTGTACAGCGGTGTGTCTGACAGCTCTGGGGGAAGCTGCGCTGGAGATCATGTACAGACAGTCCTCAGCTGCTTCACATGTTTAAAGCCAGTTTATTTTTGTGCAATGTAACCCGACGAAGCGGCTGATCTGTCACCTTATATTCACTTCATCATTATTTATTCGCCTATTTGTGGCATGAACTCTTCATGGCTTGCTTAAATGTTGAATGGAAACACTGCTTTGAGTTTCCTTGTTGCATGTTAACGTTAGAAAATAAAATCAAGTGTCCTTCGACATTAATGAAATGTCTTGAACCACTTTTTGTGCGACATACATTAGGCCAACACAACAGTTTGTGCAGCCGAGCCAGAGGTTTATATCACAGACAGGCATGTATGCCTCTACACTCTGTTCCACGAGTAGATTTGCACATATTTTAGTATGAGGCCTTCTTCTCTGAGCGGCTCCTGTTAGCCCTCATCATGCTGTTAATACACGCTCCACACTTCATGTATTTGTTTCAAATTAAAAGCCTTGTAGCGTGGCACGGCCACACAGAGTCCCTTCAGTTCCTAACACGTGAAACATTGCAGGAACACGTTGACGGCTGCTGCCGCTGGAACGTCACTACGACATCCAGTTTGGCTGACACATGAACACACAAACACTGTCCGTGATCCACAAATCATTCTATTGTTCAATTTATTTATTTGTTAGCCTTTATTTCAGCACAACTGTGCGTGTACCTCTTTAGGAGTCAGAGAGCTGGCCTCCTTGCCGATGCTCTGCAGCGCCACATGGAGCTGGCCCTCCAGGATCAGCTGTTTGTTGTCCTCCACCACGTAGGCCTGAAAACACACACACGCACGTCCCAAGACCATCTATTTAATTGTGGGGAACAAGGGTCTTGAGCCCAAACAGCAGCCTGATCAGGCTGTCTCTCTGACTGATCTGGACACCGAGCTCTGGATACGTACCTTCCAGATGACGATGATGTTGAGGTCCAGCTCGTTACACTTCCTGACAATGCTGCTGATGTCAGCAGCTCTGTCCTCAGCGGGGACACACTGACTCTGTCTGCTGCAGGATGTCCTGGACGGTGCCTCGTCCACTCGCTGAGACTCGGAGGGGCGACAGCCCCGGAAGAAGAAATCTCCGCAGGGCGTGGAGGAGCTGATGATCTGCCGGGAGACAGCAGGGAGATCACCGACAGCCTTCGCCATGTGCTACCATCAGCTCATCTGCGTTGTCTACATCTCCCCAAATTGCATTTGCATCTAACCGCCCCGTCTAGACCACCAGCGCATCGGACCGGTTTTTAATTCTACGCTCTCATTCGGAGCTATGCACCGGCTCTGCCAGGCTCCGCCCCTTCTAACCGGCTCCGCCCAGTCTCTAAGGCTCCGCCCCACAAGCCCTGCCCTGTATCTCCGGCCCCGCCCCTTCTCACGGCAATAACGCCACCTGAAGCTTTTATTTATGTTTTAGGTATATATATATATATATATATATACATACATATACATATATATATACATACATATATATATATATATACATATATACATACATATATATACATACATACATATATACACATACATATACATACACATATATATATATATACATACATACACATATATATATATATATATATATACACATACATACATACATACACACACGAGGTAGATTCCCAATACTACTTTACTACATGACTGCAATTCACTTTATTTTAGAGTTTTACCAGTTGTTTTATCACTTTAATTATTAAACTTTTAGCATCTTTATTTTCGTATTATCCGACATTGCTCAGATTTTATTGTTTGCATCTTTTATCCTTTATTGCTGTTTATTTGTTGAGTTGGTATTGTGTAGTCCTTATCTTAACGTGTAATGAGGTTTGAAGTAGGGCTGTCAAACGATTCAAATATTTAATCATGATTAATCACATTAATGTTATAGTTAACTCGCAATTA
The DNA here is from genome assembly GCF_031162955.1 of Sander vitreus. Classification (NCBI taxonomy): domain Eukaryota; kingdom Metazoa; phylum Chordata; class Actinopteri; order Perciformes; family Percidae; genus Sander; species Sander vitreus. Next base: position 29,547,425 of record NC_135863.1, read on the forward strand.
ATTGCACATTTTTATCTATTCTAAATGTCCCTTGATTTCTTTTTGTCCCATTATTTTTTCTCATTTTAATGCTCTTATCAACATGGAAAAGTGGATCGGCTTGCTTTGTGCAAATGTTTATTTTTTTATTGAAAACAACATTGGCATATACTGTAGTGTTCAGTTTCACACTAACATTCTCACTTGGAGCAAATAATCTTTCACACAATGTAACGGCTTTGACGAGGGGGCGGAGAATTGGCCATCAGCTGTGTGCTTGGCCATCAAGTGGTATTTCAGACTGGACGTGCTGCGATGATAGCTCAGTTCACAACGACAAAACACACAGATCACTTTGGTCTTGTCAATGCAACCATTTGGCAACTTTTTAAAAGTAAACTTTCCATTCAGAATCTTATTGGCATCCATTTTGGCATTTCGCGCTCGCCATCCAGTCAAAACGTACCATTGGCCTACTACTCTTTGGCCGGCTCGCAAAGCCCAAACAAGTGTGTGCGGCGTACCTGTTGCTTTGTTTCCAGTCTAGCTAGATCCGGTGTGGTGTTGTAGTTTAACAAAAAATCTTGGTTTGCGTTAACAACGTTAATAACGCGCTTAACTGACTAGCACTAGCTTGAAGCTTATTTTTTTTGTCCACTCTCCTTTCAAACTTTATCAGAGCCTAAAGGATTATTAGGGGGGGAAACGCGACACTGCGGTCTGAACGAGGAGAAACACAAACCCTGGCTATATATATATTTTTATGTCAACAATGGATCCCATGAGGACGTGTATGGGAAAGGTGCATCTTGTAGTGATAACAACACTGGAGAAGCTGTAAAACCACTTCCTGCTCAGCAGCGGCCAGCAGGCCGACACAGTTAGAGACCAGCTGGAGAACATGTAGCAGCTAAAAAGAGTGAATATTGGATGCATCAGGTAGACATAAACATGACTCCAAATGAATGCTAGTGTTGCTCCATGTCTGGCTGATGTGTTAATAGACCGAGAGCTCTGTTACTGCAGGCTGAAATGCTTTGCGCAGAGAAAAGGTGAAAGCACTTTTCAAGATTGAGTTACCTGTAATTTAGTTTGACAGAGAATGAAGAGGAACCCACAGAGACAGACACTAAACTGACAACCCGTCGCTTTCATCTTACCCGTTCATTTCCCAGATTCAGGTCTGCAAAGGTGTATTTCTCTACGGCGTCCGAGGTAGCTAGAAACAGACAAACGGGCGAATCAGCACTTATTGAAAAAGCCCGAATCTGATCAGAGCAGAGTGATGAGCTTGTGTCTGAAGTACCTTGGTTGGGCTTGCATCGCGTGGCCCTGAAACACAGCTTGGCTCTTTCTCTGCTGTTGAGTTTACAGTCTGGAGGGGAAGAGGACAGACAGTCAGACAGACCTAGATCTAGATTTTTACAAGTAGAGGAACACAGGGCGCTGTGAGGGAAGATTGGCTCCTCGTGTTCAACACACAGCTGAGTGACAGCAGGCAGGGGACAGGGGAAAATCACCTACTACAGGCAGGACTGCTGGACACACTGAAACAGACTCACACACCTTTGTCCTTGGCCGGGTTGATGCACCTGTGGAGGCGCCAGTGTTGACTGCTGCTCGACACCTGGATGATGTGGAACTCGCGCACGCCAGCTTCACTCTGCCAGCCAGAGGACGCAGATTAAAACCTGACAGCAAAGCAAACAGCGGCAGACTTTGTGCGTGTGGCGGGCTGCGCATCTCACCGTGTTGATGTTCTCCACGTCGACAAAAACCAGCGTTCCAGCACCGCCTCTGTCTTCCACGCTGTGGTGTGGGGGAACGCTGCTGCGGCAGGCCGACGCCTGCACGCTCAGGGAGCGGCTGGCACAGATGAACACTGTGTGACGCAACACCCGATGGCTGGACATGAAGAGAGAGGACGAAGAGTTAGAGAGGAGGGGACCAGCTGCCTACATGAGGGTCAGTGCAGTGTGCATGAAGAGACATGGTGTCACTACGCTCCTCGGTGACCGCAGGAAGTTTCCCCTGAGACCAGGAAGATTCTAAGGAACTTGTTGCGTTTCGACCGCAGGGACCAAGTTTTTTGACCCTTTTAAAGCTCTAGTCTCGCACTGAAGTCCCGTGGGAATTCAGTTGTTACAGAAAATGGTAAACCATGACGGAGATGGGTTTGTGTTTTGGAGGGCACATACAGCACGTGGCATCGTATCTCATTTCTGAACACAGGTTTATTGGGAGGTGGCACCTGCCTGTTCTCCGCCCAACACATTGGTGGAGGGCACCGACGAGTGGGGAACATTTCGCTTTGTGTGATAACACCAAAGAGTAAAGTTAGGCTGCTTTGTGTTCAGTGCCACTCACTATGTGTGAGCCTGGTCCTCAGTGATACTGAAGCACGGGTACGTTCCTGCAATGGGAGTGGGCTCTATGATTTGGCTGAAGGCTGGTCAGGATACATACGCGTATAGATCTCCTGTTGTTAAAAGGTCCTATGACATGCTGCTTTTGGATGCTTTTATATAGGCCTTAGTGGTCCCCTAATACTGTATCTGAAGTCTCTTTTATATAGGCCTTAGTGGTCCCCTAATACTGTATCTGAAGTCTCTTTTATATAGACCTTAGTGGTCCCCTAATACTGTATCTGAAGTCTCTTTTATATAGACCTTAGTGGTCCCCTAATACTGTATCTGAAGTCTCTTTTATATAGGCCTTAGTGGTCCCCTAATACTGTATCTGAAGTCTCTTTTATATAGGCCTTAGTGGTCCCTTAATACTGTATCTGAAGTCTCTTTTATATAGGCCTTAGTGGTCCCCTAATACTGTATCTGAAGTCTCTTTTATATAGGCCTTAGTGGTCCCCTAATACTGTATCTGAAGTCTCTTTCCCGAAATTCAGCCTTGGTGCAGAATAACAGCCACTAGAGCTAGTCCCACAATGAGCTTTCCTTAGGATGTGCCATTTCTGTGTCTGAAGCTTTAAATGCTATTGAGAAGGAGAGAGAGGGGGGCAAGGTGGAGGGTGGGGGTGTGGCCTTGATCAACTGCCATGCTTCGCTTGTTTTCAAGCCATGATGTCTCTCTCTCTTTCTCATGGGTGGGCCAAATTCTCTGGGCGGGCAAAGCAGAGAAAGAGGAGGTAACCTTTCCCCTTATGACCTCATAAGGAGGAGATTCCAGATCGGCCCATCTGAGCTTTCATTTTCTCAAAGGCAGAGCAGGATACCCAGGGCTCGGTTTACACCTATCGCCATTTCTAGCTACTGGGGGACCATAGGCAGGCTGGGGGAATATTAATGTTAAAAAAAACCTCATAAAGTGAAATTTTTATGCCATGGGACCTTTAAACATGCTTTATTATGAGGTGTTCCTCTGTGATCCAGTCTGCTGATGTTTAAGGCTGCTACCTGTAAATCAGCCCTCAGTTACTTCAGCGTTACCTGATTCGGATTCCTTTCTCCGTGCTCTCATAGTAGAACAGGAAGTTGATTTCGTGGACTCCCTCCTGGTCTGGTCCTCTGAGCCAGAGAGGCAGCTGGGTGGACTGCCCCGGCTGCAGCGTGCTGCCATCCATGGGGATGTCCATCACACCGGATGGCTGGCTGAAGTCCTCCGCTGAGACCAACATCTCAGACGCCACGGAGCCTGGCTCGCGTGCCGTGGCCAGCGTTTTATAGGCCGAGCAGTTCTCAGCCGAGGTCGGGCTGAGGGGCGTGACGGGCGTCGTGGTCTGGCTGCCGAAGGTGAAGAAATCTGGGTGTGTGGACGCCACCCGGAGGCCACACAGAGCAACGCCGCTGACGTTACAGAACTCAACGTAGGCCTTCCTGATCTCACCACACAGCAGCGCCGTGGGAAACTGCAGGAAGAAGACCTGACACACACACACACACACACACGATTTATGTTTGGCATTTGTTTTGGTGACGTCACAGACAGAGGGTTGTAGAGAATGAAAATGAGACAAACTGTCAAATATGACATCATGTGCACATTATTGTAAGAAAAAAACAATAGATAATAGATAAGAGAATAGTTCATAATAGACATTATGGGAAAGAGTTAAGATCATGAAGAGTTAAGATGACCTGAATGCTAAACATGAAGCTGGAGCCAGGAGATTTAATGCTTCCTACTACAGTACATTAACCATTACACATACACTCTCAGTACTACAGTAAAGTCACGATCACTGCATTATTATTCCTTTCCTGATCTTGATAATCTCTGAAATCCCATGGCTGACGCCATTACCGGCCAAGCTGGAAGCATGCTTTACTGTCTTAATGTCAGACAGCGTAGGCTAATGGCATTTTTCCACTACATGGTACCTGCTCGACCCGGCTCGGCCGCGATGCCCCGTCCTCCTTTATCCATTGCAGACTTTTAGTCATTGACTTCAGCAGTCAATGACTGATATGGTAGCATCAAAATGGCGCCATAGGAGGTTCGAGTTCTGAAGCGAAGCTTACCCCCTCGTGATGACGCAGTGATTAGTGATGATTCTCTCCGACCAATCAGCAGTCTGCAGGTTTTCACGTCACCTTTTGGTATCGCCTCAGCTCGCTTGGAACCTGGACGGAGGTGATACTAAAAAAAGTACCAGTAGCAGGTACCAGGGATTTTTTTTTTCATAATTGAAAACCAAAAAAGGCGAATAGAGTCGAGGCGAGTCGAGCAGGGTACCACGTAATGGAAAAACGCCATAAGTGGGTAAAGTTGTATTCTGTAGGAAAATATGAGTCAGAACCAGACTGGATTCAGACTGGGTCTCTACAGTGGTGTTCAGTGGTACCTCCATCAGGGGCATGGGTGGAGTTATGATGGGATCCAGACGCAGGTCTAAGCCATGTCGAATCAACATCTTGTCCTCTTTGGTCTGGTTGAGTCGCGGGCCCCGGATCTTCAGGTCCTGTCTGCCACGAACCACCATGAGATCCAGCATCTGCTGGCCTGGAGACAGGAGGACGTCCACACTGTGGGTTAGTGCCCTTCTTTTCAACTCGGGCGTCTCTAAAACATTTTTTTACCCGACACAAACGAAAGAGAGTTGAAAGAAACGGCAGGAAGCAAGACAATGCGAGTCAACATTTAGGAAGCAAAGCTACGAGTGAAGGACATATGACTCGTGATGTATGATGCATGGTATCTCCTGCCAGCTTGAGAGTAAAGCAGCCAACAGGAAGGGACGAATGTGCGCCTGACCTTCAGTGCTGGGAGCCGTCTCTCCAGAGGACGCTGCAGCCAGGTCGTACACCACACCCACAATGTGCAGCTGGCCAGTGGCGTGTGGCAACAGCCGGAGTCGAGCCTGTGGTCAAAGGTCAAAAGTCACAGGACTGTTAGCAGAACAACAAACCTACATGTTTGTCCAGGAACAGTCCACTTCATTATGTGATGGGATAAAAGAGATGGAAAGGATTTTTTATTTTTATTTTTACAGTTAACTTTAATGATCTTTATGCATTTTATAACCAATGTGAGCGAGCATACAAAACTAGAGGACGGATACCGGATAGCTCGGGTCGGGTTCGGTTACTGCTCTGTCGGACGCGGGCCGGGCTCGGACAGAAAAATGCCCGATCCGCACTCTAATGCGCACACACACGCGCACACACACACACACACACACACACACACACACACACACACACACACAATTCCCTGGTCCTAAAACTGAAAGGCATATAGAAATTAAGTCTCACAAGCCTTTTACGTACAGTGGTCACTGCAGTGGACGACTATGTAAAGCTGCTTCCATGTATATGCATAGGTTTTGATGCTTGAGCTGCACGTCTGTCGCTGCAGCGGACCGGAGAGCGGCATGCCAAACGCTGCCACCTACTGGCCAGCCGTCATAAGTGCAACACATCTCTCAAAACAAAAAGGTGGCCGACGGACGGTCAGAAACTCAGCCAACCCAAGATTTGCGAAAGTCTCTGATTATGGTTAGAGCAAATCTAGGGTTAATTCAATAAGACTCAGGAATATCTTGCCAATATTCTACAGTACAAGACCCTTGCAGGTAAATAAAATTGGTAACCTCTAAGGAGTAATGTAGTTGATTACATTTCCAACTATTGACTTTATATTGGGAGGAAATGACTAAGTTTGACATCATGCATCGCTGGCTGTATTTCAACAGTTCACACTGTTACTGCAGCTCTGTGGTTCTTGAAAGTACTTTGTCTGCTCTAACTTGTGTGGCTGTAAATCTTATGTTAGTAGAATGTAACTTGCAGCTTTTGTAATAGAACATATTTTGTACAGATGGGAGTCTCTATATCTCTCTCTATGTTGTGTAATGTGTGACAGAAAGGCCTACAGGACAGGGGAGCAAAACCCATCAGAAGATGTTAAAATATGTGTATTAGTTTCACATCATCAGTTTTCACAAAAAGTATAATTTTATTTCATTTGAAAACTCAAACATATGCCATCCACCTGAGTGGATGTTTTAAAAAAAAAAAAAGGGACAGAGGTCCTGACTGAGGTTGTCATAAATAATGCCTCTAAGCCTCTAGCAGTCCACTGCTGAATGTTTCCTGCAGCTCCTCCCACTGCACCTGCAGCCCTTAAATAGGAGCCAGCGCATCGTACCACTGAAAGCCAAAAAATCGGTTCGCTACGCTTCCAAAATAAGGTCAGGGTGAAATCTTAGTACTGACCTGCTGCATGGAAATAAGTCTTACATGCTCAGACAGTTTGAGTGAACAGCTCATTAGGACATAAAAGGAGCAACTGCAACTCCACTAATCAATCTATAAGACAACTCCTAATAACACAATGCAGATAACTGCACACAGTCTCTGCAGACACAAACAGCCGGAGCCTCACCATCTTGGTCTCCTCTGGCCCCAAGAGAAACTCCACGATGATCTCAGTGGCGACCACGTCGTCTCTCTGTGCCATCTGCAACAGGAAACAGATATTGAAGGGACCATTAAAACTTTAGTTGTTTTTTTTAAAGCATCTGATCATCACAGTGGCCAGGTCCCCACCCCGACAGACACCGTCTCCTCGTTGGTGATGACCTCTGCTGCCGACCAATCCGTGGTCCTGTCCTGCGACGGAGACGCGCCGTCGGCATTGAACCTCCAGAGGAGAGACAGGTTGGACAGAGCCAGAGGCACCTTCAGAGGGTTGCTGAACGTCACCTCCACGATGATTGGTTCTGCGGAGACAGAGAGGCGGAGCAGACAGTTGAGATTGGTTAGTGTGCTGATGGCGTAGAGTAGCACTCAGCAGCAGGGATGCACCGAATCCAGGATTCGGCTTCGGATTCAGCCGAATATTGGGCTTTTTGACGGGGTTCGGTTTCTGCCAAACCTTAGAATTTTTTTTTCCACTGAACCGAACCCTACGCTTGCACTACGCGCGCCACGCTGGTCTACGTAATTGATTAAGGGAAGGTGTTTACGTAGGTGGAGCGTTCAATGCAGTAGGCTGTGAGAAAGTCAAAATGGAACTGGTGAGCAGAAAAAGTGTTGTTTGGCAGTACTTTCAGTTAAAAGAAGGCCATTCAAGTCCAGCTACATGTTCAATTTGCAATGCCGATTTGTCTCGTGGTGGTGAGGACCCTAAACAATACACAACATCACCGCTGTTAAAACATATGCGTATGAAACTTCCGAAAGAATACGAGTTGAGCATGAAGGAATCTACAGACAGCAGCCAAAATGTAGCAACTTCAGGTACGGCAAAAGAAGGACAGTCACAGCTAAAAACTTGTATTAACCAGACGACCATTACCATTTTTTTTTTTTTTTTACAGTTAAAATACAAAAAAAATAAAAAATTTTAAATAAAAAATACAAGGCTTTGGACGTTGTTTACTTCATGAATGTGTTTCCTGTGTTAATGGACTGAGGATGGGAGTAGGATTCGGTATTCGGTTTCGGATTCAGCAGAATCTTAACCAGTGGATTCGGTATTCGGCCGAACCCCAAAAATCTGGATTCGGTGCATCCCTACTCAGCAGTAGTTCCACCTCTTACCCTCGGCCACAGCCAGTGGGTGGCGCAGGTTGTCTGTCTGGCTGTTCAGGCAGCACTGGGTGGGCTGGAAGTTTGCTGGGACAGTCCCCCTGTTGGCGGCGGCCACAAGCTGCTCCTCTAGGTGGCCCCACATGGCTGCCGTATCCTGGTCATACTCCTGGTCCAGGGACACGTGGGTGGCTGCCTGCTTCTCCCCTGCACACACCAGCTCATTACAATCAACAACGGAGCATTAGTCGCTCAATATCTTGTTTTTCCCTCTGTCACGCTTACACATGCACAAGTTAGAGAGACCCTTTGCTCAAAGGCCCCTCAGTAGCTCATAAATAAGGTTATCTTGGTCAGGCGTCACTGGCATTGCATGGTATATAAACTGTACCACATTACAGGCTGTCTGCACACTTCACCACATTTAACACGTGAGACCTTTTAATACCACAGTGTGCAAGAAGTTTAACACTGGCCAACAGTGGGGGCCTGATATTATTATCCTATCACATTTCTATATAAAGTATAGCAAAGGGATAGCATTATGTGTAGCAACAACTTCTGATGATGGAATTTATTACAGTAATGCCACCTGGACCAGATGAGCAGATGGCAGAAAACGGATGGATGGATGAACCAGTTAAACTTTTTAATAAATCGGCACCTGCCCATTATAAGGTAAGATAAACCTTTATTGATCTCCAATGGGGAAATGTGGTTGTTGCAGCCACTTTTACAATTAGAAACCATTAGATTAGAACAGTGGAGACAGACGTGTCAATGTGAGCGTCTTAGAGAGCAACACATGTCAGACAGATTCACCCTTCAGGCCGGGACTCTTTGAACTGGGAGTATGTACTTGAAGCAAATGGTGGAGGCTGATATGAACTGATCAGCGCTCTCTTCTTTGGATGGAGTCGAGCTGGGAAGAGATCACAGATGACTGATCGCTGCGTTACCTTCTGCAAGGCGGCGTTCATGTCCGAAGTAGACCCTGGTGGCTGAGCTGTGGATGCAAGGCAGAGGCAGCTCTGGGAGGCTGTCTGCGTCCCCCCCCATCACACTCTAAAAACACACACACACACACACACACACACACACACACACACAGTGTTTCTTAATCTGAGCTGGAGGAGGCGTGTAAATGTGAAGCAGAAGAGTTTTGAGAATGTTACCGACACAAAGTAGACTGCGGTTACCTTATAAACGTAGAGATACTCTCGGAGGAAGGCGCCCTGCTGCGTGGCCGTCTGCCTGCTGTCATTGGTCAGGATGTGTCTGAAGGCTGTCACCGCGTTCTCCGGCTGGGACAGGGTGAAGGACTGCCGGCCGATGGTGAAGTTGATGTGGTCCTCTGCCAGGGACCAGCCCCGCTCCTTGTACACCTGCATGGCCTGGCAGTAGCAGCGCAGCGCGTGCCTCCTCTGCATGCAGAGACAGAGGACAGGCCCAGGGACAGGACGCATCAGCCAAGAGCAGAAGATACGGAGACAGGCCCAGGGACAGGACGCATCAGCCAGGAGCAGAAGATAAGGAGACACAGTAGCACAGGAGGAGACAGGACGAGAAAAGTCTTGTTATGATAACCCATTGGTCAGTTAATAACGGATGACTGAACTCACTCCATATTTTGTCTTTGTGAGCTTTCAGCTAAAAGAAGCTGGACCTGAGCTGTTTATCATGTCCAGGATTCCTCTCACGTATTGCATGTAACACTAACAGTAAATCCCAAAATCCCCAAAACTGTCCCATGATAGTTCTTGGTTTTTCCCCATAACCTCATCAATAATGTCAGCGAGATCATAAAAGCAGGAAACGCCTTCACCCCCTTTAACTCCTGGGGAGTGCGGTGAGGATGGTGATGGACTCAGGAACTCAGGGTTGAATCAATAAACGTAACAATATAAAGCTAACACAAACAGACCTGGGACAGCATGGTATAGATTCACACATTCAGTAAGATCAGTGACGGTCCAAAGGCTCACCTGTCCCGCTTTGCTGAAACGATGACCAGCCAGGATCATATGGAAGGCAAACTTGCGCACCATAGGGTTCCGCATATTAATAAAGCAGTGGGCAGCCTGTTCCAACAGCAGAGCACTGCGCAGGTCAGAGTCCTGCACAAAAAAAAGGTCCAAGCTGAATGAACAGTGCATGTGTCAGTTGTGCCTGTGCACATGAGAGTACTGGAGCAAAGTGGAGTGCAGTGTGCAGCGTTTATTTACCTCGCTGGTCATCTTGATGAGGAGCGTAGCAGCCTCCGAGTATTTGCCCTGACTCTTGAGGATCTCAGCACTGAGTAATGCACAGCGCTCAGCCAGCACCATGTTCCTGTAGAGGGCAGAGAAACCAACACCATACGCTCAACTAAAAGAGAATGCTCTCTCTCATGTCCGTATTACTCTGGTAGATGTGGCGCAGTAGAGCCAATCATGTGCCTAATGTAATGCACATTCTGTCATCCAACGCTGCGTGTCCTCAGAATGCGACCTCAAGTGAGGACAGCTGGGTGAGCTCCACTGTGCTGCTGTCTTTTTAACTTTTCTTTATGGATGGAAAATGTTATTCATTCTTACTTTCATAATCATTTTCTATTTACTGTATCCACAGTTATTGGTCGTTATTTTTTCCCTTCTTGTCGTGTCTGAGCAGCTACATGCGTTTCTATTCCATTCCTTCACTAACAGTTTTAACATTGCCAGATTCTCAGATGGGATCTATGAACTCAAACTGTAGCTGAGCCAGGGAAACCTGCTGTAGAGTTTAGATTCTCTGGCCGAGCCCGAACTTGACGTCGATATTTTCCGCCACTATATTCGGGCCGGGCTGGGCCAGGCTGGGCCGGGCCCTTGATCAAACATTTGTGTTTTTTTTAATCATTACTTTATTAGCATAACAGGGTGGGGAGAAAGCTATGCCCCTCCAGCTTCTCCCGTATAGCTCTGGGTATTGCGGCCAGTGCGTTGGCATGCAGACCGTGGCGAAGCACAGTATTAATTAGGTGATCGAGACTAGAAAGTCTCCTATATGGTTCCAGGGCTTTGATAATGTTGCTGCCTTGATCTGTTACCTACACTATTCGGCTGAGGGAGCTATGGGTCGAGGATTCATTCGGATCCATTTGCGATCCGTTCCATTCTGAATAAACAAACAAGGCAGTTTACATGCTTCGTCCTTGTTGCATTAATCATTAAGATCATTCTAAACTGATTTCTGTAGTTCAAACAACTCAGAACTGTAGTTGAGAACGTCAGTTATAACGGCCCACATATTAAAAAAATGACGGGTTTAAATCAGGCTGGAGCTCATAATTACAGTTAATGTGTCGGGCCGGGCCGGGCTCGGACACAACGTGCACGGGCTCGGGTAGGGTCGGGCTTGATTTTTTGGGCCCGATCTAAGCTCTAACCTGCTGCCCAGTCAATGTGGTCCTGGGTAACCAATCAGGAGAAGACTAAAAGGGATTTACACGCCGAAGAAAATGCAAATAAGACATTAAACTAGGGCGCACAAAGAGAGATTCACAATGGTGAGCCTCTAAGTGCCACTGCATTAGCACAGCAGCCTGTTAGCCTAACCCTAGCCTTACACTGAACCAGCAGACAGAGAGACTTGGTGTAATGAGGTCATACTTGCAGACATCTCTGTACGTCTGGATGGCGGTGTCCATGTAGTGTGCTGGATACGGTCTGGGAGCTCCAGGCTGCAGGAAGGCCGACACTGCAGCCATTTCCTACACAAGATGAAGGGACACAAGATGAGGACAGCTGGAGGAATGAAGAAAGACGTCATGATTCAGTCCACCCGCAGGTTTTTACAGAGCAGTAGTGTTGTCTGATGTTAAATAACACCGTGAAACTGAAGCACTGTGGTGCTGCTGTTGCCCTGCAGCAAGGCAAGGCATGTTGATGTGCTTCTGCCTTCCACGTGTAGCTGTGCTACCATCTGCAGATCAACTGTCTGTTAGAGAGGCCTGCTAACACGTGGTCCTCATTAAGGACAGACAGAAAGGTGTGTGTGAGGTGTGTGTTCTCACCAGGGCTCCTGCAGCATACAGCATGGCCTGGTCTGACAGGAAGTCCTTCTTGGCAGTGTGGTAACAGCTGTAGGCCAGCTCGTAGTGCTGGACCAGGAAGCACAGGTCGGCCATCTTCCTGATCTGCAGCTCCGGGGCTTCTGGGGGATATCTGCCATCACAGACGGGAAAGATCAGCCAGCAGTGTGTACAGTGTTCACGATGTGGAAAACACACGCAGTCTCAGATGAAGTGTGATGCTTACAGAAGGCCACAGGTGCTCTTTGGCTCACTGATGCTCTTCTCCGGAACCTTCCCTCCGCCAAACCACTTCTTGGTGGCCGTGAACAGAGAGCGACTCAGCCCTTTCCTGGAGACCAGCTGGGGACAGAGAGGCAGGGGACCTCACTTAGTGCTGCTCTCACACTCTACAGGCTATTACTGGAGCACTGTACGTGGAGAGCTGTGGAATCTGGAAATCGTACACTGCACCCTGCCGTCGTAAAAAACTCTGACGTAGAAAGACTTGTGAGGCGGAACTCGTTCATAAAAAGCCGTTCGTACATTCAACGCGTTCACATTCTTTTCCACGTGCACTAATCGGAGTACGCACATACGGCTCCAGGTACAGTTTCACAACTCTCCACGTACAGCTGTAAATAATATTGCTACAATAATGCCGCCATAAAAGGCCACTGTCCGCGTGGTTACTCAACCTCAGGGTTCAAGAAGTGCTACATAATGCCCATATTTTTGGGCCAAACTTTCATTTGAAATTCAATGTTTTAAAAGTAGTTTTTAAAATATCCTACTAATGAACAGACAAAGAAACAGAAGCAACTGAAAAGGAAAAAACTGTTCCAATGTACTTTGCATATTTCCTGAAGTTATTACACAGTTTGTCAGGTACAGCAGTGAACACTAACGCAGCGGGGGGGTGGGTGAGTTGCACCTGGTCGTTGAGCTGTCGGATGTTCTTCTCTACGTGTGGCAGCAGGCCTCTGAAGGTGAACTCCTGGATGAACTGTCTGATGTGGTCGTGGTCATTCAGGGTCAGACAGGCGCCGTGGCCCCCTGCGCCCCCCGCCAGGCCCTCTGGCTCTCTGGAGCCTCTCTTCAGCTCAGCGTTAGCAGCGGTGAGGGCGTGCAGGCTCCCCGAGCTGCTGGCTGGGTCCAGCTGCAGAGGATGGCTGTCCAGGCTGGTGGACGCTCCGTCTGCCAGGAGACAGGGAAGAAGCTAAGCTCACTCGCTCACAGATACAGAGAAACAACACTGTTTGACTCAGAGTATGTGCGTGTGTGCGTGCATGCGTGTGTGGGTGCATGAAACTCTGCTTAAAGCTGCAGTAGGTACTTGATTTTTATCATTGTTGGGCAAAAGAGCGAGAGAGAGCGTTCATATTTGCCGTTCCACAGATGAAGACAGAGAGGGGAGAGGAAGAAGTCTCACTCTGCTTCAAATTCTGCCGTTGTTTTTGCTTTCTACCCACTGCAGCTTTAAATAACTTCCCTTTAACGTTTCAGTCAGCTCAGAAGTGTGAAGCAGAGAAGCCAGAGTCAGAAGTGACGGACCTTTCTCCGTTAGGTGCTGGCCGTCCCCCTCAGCTGCACTGATGTTGTTCTCTACAACAGCAGCAGCAGCAGCAGCGCTCCCAGCTGCAGCTCCTTCGTCCGGCACATCCTGCAGGCAGGGTCACCATGTTAACACACAACACGGCAGACTCGTGTCAGCCTCTGCATGTAGCAGGGAGACGCAGGGGCAGCCTACCTGGTTCTGCAGAGTGTTCCTGTGCAGGTACTGACTCCAGGGGTCTGGAATCTGTTCATCTTCTTCTGCCGAGGACGTACGAGAGTTCAGTTTCAACAGATAGCAGCCCTGATGACCGTACCTCTGTTTCATGTCCTCATACACCGAGTCGGCCCTGGAGGGGGACGAGAAACCAACCAGGACCACATTAGCCTTTTTCATCCACCCTAGTTCTTCTTTTAAACCATTGAACATTGTCGACTCATCTTTAACACTGCTTCTTTTCTTATTGACTCATTTTAAAGTGCTCATGTTGTGCTCATTTTCAGGCTCATAATTGTATTTATATCAGAATAGGTTTACATTGTTTAATAAAAAAAAATTAAAAAAAGAAACACTATATTTTTGTTGTACTGCACATTGCTGCAGCTCCTCTTTTCACCCTGTGTGTTGAGCTCTCTGTTTTAGCTACAGAGTGAGACATCACACTTCTGTTCCATCTTTGTTGGGAGTCGCACATGCGCAGTAGCTAGGTAAGGACTACTAGCCAGTCAGAAGCAGAGTATGAGGGCGTGCTACACCAGCAGCTAGGTGAGCATTATAACGTGTGTTACAAAGTGACGCACGTTCGTCACGGAAGTAAAGGCTGGACTACAATAGAGCTGTTTGGAGCAGTTTGTGAACAGTGTTTTCTGTTGGAGATGGTAAGGCCCTTTGGGGTGGACTTTGGGCTTTTTCACTTTGTAAACCTATAACGTGCACAAAAAAAGATATATACCGGTAATACAATAAAGGGAAGGAAAAAAAGCCAAAACGCATAATACGAACACTTTAAATCAAGAAGCAGCTGAAACGGAGAGTCCAGTCAGTCACGGTTCTTTAACAGAGAAAGGAACATACAACATGCACACAGCAGCGCTGCGTTCGGTACCTCTGCTCGTCGCCCTCGCTCATGTCGTGCAGTAAGACGTAGTACTTGAGCGTGTTGGGGATGAACCACTTGGGGTTGGTGTACTCTCCGCTGTGCTGGACCCTGTGCTGCTCCTGGGAGAGCTTGAGGAACTGCTCCACCGGGACGGCCTCCGTGGAGGACACCACCAGCAGGCCTGGGGCGCGCGTCAAGGAACACACACTCTACAGCAGGACTGCTGCTACTGACAATACTGGCCTTCATCCACAGGAAATACTTCACATGATGCAAGTACAAATGTCATTTAACTCAAGAAACAAAGCCGTCATGTGGTACAATAACAGTATTTGTTTGGTGCGCTGGCGGAAGGATACAGGCGAGGTAGTGGTTGAGAAACTCGTGGTCGGAGGCGGGCATCGACTGCAGGAAGTTCTCCCTGTAGGCTTCGAACCAGGGCGTGGTAGCTGCAAACACACGGCCACAATGAGACGGAGGACTTCATCCAGCACGCAGTCACACATCAGCTGTGTTCAAAACCGTTCCCCATCACAGAAATAGTTCCCTATAAAGTGTGTTCGCCATTTTCGTAGTGGTGTTTTGAATTCTCCGCGGTTAATTTCATTCACAATATAGTCCACTATAAAATACCCACAATGCACTGCTAATTTGAGCGTACACACAATGTACCCTACGTGTTACTCCCGTATCCCACAATGCAATGCGGCCGTGTTTTCCCGGAGGAGAAGAAGAAGCAGAAATCACCGTGAAAACTGAAAAGGAAAAATGGAGCGGGCTTTCGTTTCTCAACAGTGGAAATGTAACATGCAACATACATACAACCTTTTAGTATTCTCCTGAGTGCTCGCTTTGTTTCGGGGACGTTTTAGAAGTATTTTTGTTTGGGTTTGTTTACATGATGCCTCCGTCACACAAATAACCGGAGCATCTACTGACGCAACGGTACTTTCAGTAGAGTGTCCCAAATCTGGTTCGGTCGTTCCCAATGTAGTTCACTATTCAATACTCACAACACTATAAAGGGACTAGTGAGTGAATGAATGAGGAAACGGTTTCCAACACTTTTTTTGTGTCCTACGGCAGGGTTTCCTGTTTAAACTTTTAATTTCCCAGAGGTCGACATGTGTCCACCATCTTGGCTACAGCGTCATTAATGACATCACAAAGACACAGGTGCTCAGGTTGTCGGCCATCAACCCCAGTGTGATTCATTCAGTGTGAGTCCTCTATCTACCATCTTACTATGCTACTACTCTACGTAACACATGACCACAATTGCATTAACAGAATGATACATCACACAGCAACATGTTTACTTGCGTTATCAGTTATAATCAGTGACACTGGTTCAGGATGGTAACTTCTCCCCTTCTGTGAGCCTTTTGACCCAACCTAGCTGTCCTCTCTGAACAGGACCAACTTCTTAAAGTGCTCATATCATGCTCATTTTCAGGTTCATAATTGTATTTAGAGGTTATATCAGAATAGGTTTACATGGTTTAATTTAAAAAAATAAAAAAAAAACTGCACATTGCTGCAGCTCCTCTTGTCACCCTGTGTGTTGAGCTCTCTGTTTTAGCTACAGAGTGAGGCATCTCACTTCTGTTCCATCTTTGTTGGGAGTCGCACATGCGCAGTAGCTAGGTAAGGACTACTAGCCAGTCAGAAGGGCGTGCCACGCTAGCAGCTATGCGAGCATTATAACGTGTGTTACAAAGTGACGCACGTTTGTCTCTGAAGTGAAGGCTGGACTACAATGGAGCTGTTTGGAGCAGGGTGTACAGTGTTTTCTGTTGGAGATGGTAAGTCCCTTTCGGGTGGACTTTGGAATTGTTCACTTTGTAAACCTATAACGTGCACAAAAAAGATAAGTAACACAATAAAGGAAAGGGGAAAAAGCCAAAAAGCATAATATGAGCACTTTAAACATATTCACAGTCCTGTCCCTGTCCTTCCTGATCTGTAAAGGGCTGCAGAGAGACAGAGCTCAGAGAAGGGAGTGACACCCATACTGCACCAATGCTTGGTTTGAACTGCCTGCTTCACAGGGCTTCCGCAGCAAAATCACAAGTTCTCAGTAGAGATGAATGATCTTCATCGCAGCTCTGTAAGTCTCCTCTCCGATCCTACAGGATCTGCAAACACCTCAATCACTTTTTGGTCTGAAGCTGCTGTCAGGGCTATAAAATTGCTTAAAATAATAACCAACTCTCCAGTTAAAATGGATCTTTGTTCGAGTGATCTGATATCGATTAGCAAAATCCAGAAATGGATCTCTTCATCATGGATACGTACGTGGGCATCCCATGGTGTAGCTGTACAGTTGTGTAATGGTCTCTCGGCTCTCTGGCGTGTTGATGACTGCTGTAGTCTGTTAATGCCGGTCATGTTAGCCCTGGTCGGTAAAAAGTCCTTTAAACTAACTTTTTGGGGCTCAGTTCTTAATGTAAACATTAACCTGCTACCTGGGTTGCTTCTTGCTTGTACAATTTACAGCAGAAGTTCTCTGAGAATCTTTTATATCCAAGAAAAAAACCTAACTGATATCCAATCGGAAATGTAATGGAATCGGGACCTTGGGAATTGGAATCAAATCCATCTAGAAATCATTGGGGATACCCAGCCCGTCAGGGATCAGGTGAACCACCACCGAGTCATGCTCAGCGCCGCACAGACACCGAACCATACGCATACGTTTTATTAGACACCTGTGGATATGTACTCAATATCGGGAACTACAGCTATAGGACTCGGTACAGGCAGGTGATGAGTAGAGGAAACACTGGGGAAAGTAGGTTGAGGGGCCAGATGCATAAAACTCTGCAGACCAGAATATGCATAGCTGCAATTTTCCTGGTTCTGTGTTATAAATGTGAGTCACACGTGCACGCGCCTCATTCCCACAGGTAGCTATGAAGCAAAAGAAAAGCCCTGAAACATCAGTTTGCGTATCGATACTCCAGCACTCGTTATATATATTAAGGCTGTGTATAGTGTCTGTACCATTACACCCCCCCCACACACACACACACACACACACACACAATTATAAATAAAACAGCAGAGAGAGGGTCAATGATTACTCAATAGAACTTATATTGAAACACAATTCAAGATCAAATTAAGATATCATGCACCCGGTGGAAATGATGGCTCAAATAAAGATAAAATAAGATATTTCATCTCCTCCTGATCATTTCCCCTGCAGCTGGCTGTGGTAAACGGTGTGCAGCTGGTCTGAAGTCTGCGCCAGGCGACACATCCTTCCTTTAGAAATACCACTTTAGGTGTGGGAAACGGTGTGCGCATGCTTTTTGTGTGCACACGTGGTTTATACATCTGGCCCCCCCCCCAAGGTCAAAAATAAGCAGTTATCAATTGATACAAGAAGCACCCACCACATTGTGACAGAAAGCAGAGGGACAGAGCAGCTAGAAGGAAAACTAGCAGGAGAGACTACAGCTATCCACACGTGAGCCGGAGTGACAGTGGTACCTGGGATACCTGTGTGGTGCTGGGAGGTGCTGACTTCCAACAGTGTTTCTCTCCAGGCAGTGTACCAGGGAAGGCTAGCTTTAACACAGTGATCTGATAGGTGGAAGCAGACAGCCAGGGCTAATGTTAGCAAGGTCTCTCCATTCAAAGTGAGAGCTTACAGATGATCACCAGGGAGGAGAAGCATTAGGAAACCATGTTACATCAACTCTTACAGTGCACCTTCAGTAGAGACCAGAAGGAAAAGTAATGGTCTGCAGATTTCACTTCACGCCGATTCTATTTCACATATAGTCATGTCATTTTCATAATGTCATACAATTTCATACATGTATCTATTCTTCTTATCTGTATTTTCATCACAGCGAAACTCCAACTGGTGTGAACATGGTGACATCACTGAAAACAAGTCCAGCTGGTAAAGAAAGACGAGCGGTGTGACAGAGTTACAATGCTTTCAATAAGTTGTTAATACCAGTTATTGATAAACCGGCCCCTGGAAGAGAGCAGTTTCCGATAAGTAACAAGAAATTGAAGGAATGGAAAGCCAAAGATATGTGCTTGAGCTGTTTTACTAGCGCTGTCGCTGTGGTGCAGTTTGTCCACTAGAGAGCACTGTGAGCACAAGGATGTTCCCTGAAGGCATCACAGCGGAGGTGACCACTGACAGAACAGTGTCAGAGGCTGTGTGTGGGTCTGTTGCGTGACTTTGTGGTAAACTGCTTTTGTGTGGGTGGGTGTTCGCGCGTGCGTGTGTGTGTGTGTTTAACTATATTCGTGGGGTCCAAAAACCGGGTGTCCAGTATATTTGTGGGGTCCCGACAGCTTTGTGGGGCCAAAATGCTGGACCTCACAACTTTAAAGGGCTGTTTGAGGGTTAAGACTTGGTTTTAGGATTAGGGTTAGAATTAGGTTATGGTTAGGGTGAGGGTAAGGGATAAGGTTAGGTATTTAGTTGTGATGGTTAAGGTTAGGGAATGCATTATGTCAATGACGGGTCCCCACAAAGATAGTACCACCAACCTGTGTGTGTGTGTGTGTGTGTGTGTGTGTGTGTGTGTGTGTGTGTCAGGGGTGTCAGAATGCCACTACGCTCATCACTCACCTCAACTACTGTAGCTGAGTGGTGTGTAAACCGTTGCTAACTAAACTCATGTGACACTGATCGGTGAACAATTCTAGCAAGAACAGCCCTATCATTGTCCGCCTTGTTAGCAGAACACTCTAAAACAGGCCTTCTGTTAATCTGTTGCTAAATCAGTTCCCTAGCATGCCAGAAAGCGAGCCAATATCATTTCTTCTCAGAGTCGCTGCAATGGAGACCAGTCTGCACGTAGCTCCTCCTTCCCGATGACACCACGCACTTTGTGAGATTGGTCAGGGACCAACGTGTAGTCTGTCATCATGTCAGCCAAGTCACGGCAAGAATGCATGACTATGAATCCCCTATTCATCTGACACAGTGACCATCCTAACAGACAAATAAACCGCATTGTAAACTGGGCATTGTATTACACTGTTCTGTTTAAACATTAATATCAGCCGATTTATGGTCATCTGATGATGGTTCCGGCTTGGGGTCCTTACCACTGAAGCTGAGGTCATAGTCTCCTGCCGTGATGACGTTGGTGGCAGCGCCCTCCTGTGGCTGGCAGGACAGCACCACGTCGTTGAGCAGTCGCCGCAGGGCAGGGCTGGAGGCAGCAGACGCGGGGGTGGGGCTCGTCACCACGTTGTTGACACAGATGCGCAGGTTTTTCACAACCTGCATCTGGTTATTGGGGTCCCGGATGTGACCTGGAGAAGAAGAACACAAGACATTTATTTATGCTGTCAGCAAAGAGGTTTTAAGCCTCCAAAAAGACCAGAGAGAAGTGTGAAGTAGAGATGGCCCGATACCATTTTTTGCGTCCCGATACCGATTCCGATACCGATACCTGAACTTGCGTATCGGCCGATACCAAGCACCGATCCGATACCAGTGTGTCATATATTTTATGTTTTAACAACTGTATACTACTATCCCTGTATGGATGCGATATGATTTCTATATCTTTGTTGTCGGTCTGGCTCAGGTTAAACTCTTTGTGAAACATGAACAAACACAAACAATGAACGCCACAGAACTTTCTTTTATTATTATCCAGTTTGACAATCCGTTATAACAGAAAAAGAACATAAATAAACTAATGTAGATTTTCTTTAGGGCTTTCTTACGTGGTATCGGATCGGTGCATGAACTCCAGTACTTCCCGATACCGATACCATTGTTTTAGGCAGTATCGGAGGTATTGTTACCAAGTCAATGCCAAAATATCCTGAAAACGTGGAGGTGCTTGTTTTCCGACAGCACCACAGGTACAGGAAAAACCTACCTACGTATGTCACTGGGGGATGCAATTCTTCCAGACCTGACAGGGCAGTACATATATACGCCTACGAATGTTCTAGTCTGCCGCTAAATGCTGAAGAACAACAATGTCTACCAGCACGGAATAACTGAATAGCGCATGCTCTCTGTGCACACCATGGTGAACACAGACGGCTTGACCGCAGTCAGCATCTGGCTTTATCATAATGCTACTCCACCAACTGTTGACACAATACAGTAACGTGAGCTATTTAAATTAGCTGGATACATGGTTAAACATCATTAGATCTTCCCAGCGTATCTTTGTGTGTACTTCGTCCACAGCAATCCCACCGATCGCTCCCAAAACAGAACTAGACAGGAAATGCCGTAAACATATTTTTTGTATATCTTTACAATCATTCCCCGAAAGAACCAAGCAGGCCTGTCTTGATGCACCATCCAAATTGTCTTCTAAACTTGACATTTTCAGCATTTCGCCAAAGCAAACGATCTCGGGGACATCTGGCTTGTGTCAATTATCCTGGAAATGTACTTCCGTTGATCCACAAGACTAACGTTAGCTATAATAGCTGATATTATCTAACATACAGTAAGTGCTTGTTCCAGCAGACCTCTGCATAATGTCAGTTAACTTTAACTAGCACGGTTCTATTTGGGATGGGATTTATTGGTTTGCTGTTTAGAGTGGTATCGAGAATCTCTTTCACTGGTATTGGTATCGACTGCTGGTATACGTGCAGTTTAGTGTCCCAAATGATGAGGGTCTTATTTGAGACAGGTTGCCCTAAACCTAACCCTAACACCTGTTAAACAGGTGGTTTAGCAGGTTCATAATTAAGGACATTGTATGAGGAATTTGGGACACTAAACTGCACGTATACCTCGACGGTTAAACGTATGTTATGGTGACAGAACAACTGTATCGTGTTACCAGGGTCATGGTCCTCGGGACTTCCGGACCGTGCCGCCGTGGCCTGAAAGCAGCCTGTTGTTTGCGGTGACACGGCGGCTCGGCACTATGGAGTCAGCCTGAAACTAGAGCCTGGTAGCCCAGTGACGGCCTGACTAATTCACCGAACAGCACAACAGCTAGTTAGTTAGCTGCCTGTGTGTCCAGAGCCAGAGGCTCAGAGGTCCGGGTGTCCGTTTTCACCTCCTTCCCGCTTAGTCAACTCACACTCCAGCCTGCTCTGCTAGCTCAGAGCTAACTAACCCACCGCAGCTAAAGACGCTTCCTCGCTCACTGACAGACAGCTGGGAGACAGACAGCCCGGTCTCTCTCTCACTCTCTCTCTCTCTCTCTCTCTCTCTCTCTCTCCTACCTTCGGACGTCAGTCTGCAGAAAGGCCGCAGCAGCTCCGCGAAGCCCAGCTTGTTCTTGCGGGTCACTCTCTCCGCCTCCTCGCTGCATAAGACGGCCACCATCGGGACGAACGAGTCCTGGACGAACTCCTGCACCGACTGAACACATTGGGCCATGATGTCGACACCAGCTAACACACCGAAACCGAGTCAACACTGTTCCTTCTCTATTCGTAGACAGCAGCCATATTGGATTCAGCAGGCGACTTCCTGTAGAGCTGAGACGGATCAGCTGATGCTCATGCACTTCCTTTTCCTCTCTGCTCTTTTTTTTATTTATTAATGAAGTAGAAAATGTACAACAACATATGGCCAGAAATGTGTATCATCGTCAGCAGGAGGCTCAGTAGACAACAGAGCACATCAATGGGAACAAACTTATAATAAAAGTAAATATCTATTAGCCTCCTCTGATAATCCAAAGGCATCAGTATTGTTCAGTACATTTCTTTTCCATATGCTACAGTGATGCTTGCAGTGTTATTTCTGTCATAAAGAGTCCTAATACATTTATGGATAAAAACATTTACCCAAAATAAAAAGAAATTCGTTTTTTTATCCTCCATTATGATTTATTTATGTATGTATTTATTTATGGGCAGCGGCCATTATTCAGTTTGCACCTCAGATTAAATGTTAGACAATGAGCTCATTTCCCTCTGTGGTCCCTAGGTAGGTTATTACCTGGTTATTATCTATGGCCTTGTGTTATAAATACTATAGTACAACACCATATGTTGGAGCCGTTTATATTATTTTATGTTATTTCATATTTTGTTAGTATAATTAACTATGGTTTATTATGATATTGCCTGTTCTGTCTGTCATGAGTGTTTTGTGATTAGAGTAAGCATATGGTGTCTCAGCTCCG
Source organism: Sander vitreus (assembly GCF_031162955.1). Lineage (NCBI taxonomy): Eukaryota > Metazoa > Chordata > Actinopteri > Perciformes > Percidae > Sander > Sander vitreus. The sequence goes on from NC_135863.1 coordinate 29,570,184, forward strand.
CCTATTTGGGTTGATCACCTATACAGGTGGTAGTCAGTGTGCAAGTGATTTGTAATGAGGTGGCGGGAGTAGAAGGGACACAGTTTTTTGACCGTGGTCGTGACTATGATATGTAACAGAAGGAACTGCGAACATAATAAACATTTTAGTTGTTTACAAGTCAGCTGCTGCGTGTCCGAGACAATCCTTTCTCCTGACGATTAAAGCGAGCATGGTGATGTTCTCTGCCAGCTTCCTGGTCCTACCAGTGTACAAGTCCTGGAGGGAGGGCTGATTTTTTTCAGCTGTCCGAATTGTGTGTTTTAATCTACGTTTGTCCTGTTTTGTGGCTGCTCCAAACCAAACGGTGATGGATGTGCAGAGGCAGTGTAGTCTGATTATACTCATGATAGCAGGTTTGGTTTGCTCTAAGCATTGTGTTCAGTTTCTGTGTTCAGGTTAGGTGGATGGGGCTCTGACTGAGGACACGTCTCTCTCTCTACTGTCCACACAGTCCCCTCAGGTCGCGCTGCATCATGAACTGATTCCTCAAAATGTTTCAAACCATCCAAATGAAATCAGTTGTACTTTAGTTGTGTGTGGCAGAGCGTGGTGATAGCTGCAGGCCTTTGGCCAGGTGTTTCACTGAGACTCTGTTGATCTCTGTTTACCCATCTGTCTAACCCTGATGCATGTCATCCATTGTGTTCCATATATTCATAGTTTTACTTAGTTTAAAGGTGCTGTAGGTAGGACTGCGAAGATCCAGGACTTAGCCAAAGAATTTGAACATCGTCTACTTCTCAGTCCCTCCCCCCTTTCTGCTAAAGCCCAAAACGGTCTCCTAAGCCCCTCCCCCCACAAGGGAGAATGAATGCGTGTGCATGAGCAGTGATTGACACGCAGTTAGACACCCCCCCCCTGGCTCTGATTGGTGCATCTGAACAGGGAGCTGTGGATTTTTGCAAATCGCACTACAGGCTGTAGGTGGTGCCAGAGGAGCCGGATTTTTTATTAATGACCTACTTTATGTAGTTCTACTGGAACATAGGGTCAGTTTCAGCAAATATGACAGAAAGTTAGTTTTATAAGTCTTACCTACTGCGTCTTTAATATCCTGTGTAATATGCACACCTCAGTATTTTGACCGTCGTTGTAATGCGCTGCCACAAGAGGGCAGTCTACAGCTAATATTTCACACTTTTTCAAGATCAGCTGTAAAGCAGATGCTTTGGGAAATAAATCAAGGATCTGCAACAGCAGGATCTGGAAGCTGCTCCACACTTTCAGAAACAGAGCTGTGTCATCTACTTGGTTCTCAAAGACAATCAAGGTCTCAATATCTGGATTTCTAATCAGGACCGAGAGATTAGACAAGTGATGGTGAAACGGGGCAGCCTTGTTTTATTCCACCTGATAAAGATATTGAGCTATAGTGTCATGATAAAAGCCTTTTATTACATTCCTGAAATTCTGAAACTAAAGAGGATGTTCTGCATGTCAAAAGCTTTATAAAATATCAAGAACAAAGCCGTCCTCATTATGTATAGAATTACTTAATAATTAGCGAGTGTAGGACCAGACAACATGCTGATGTGTTGGTCAGCCATTCATAAAACCTGAGGGAAGAATGTGCTGCCAGAGCCCCCGCCCCGATCTGTACAGCAGGGAACTCTCTGGAACCTTCTGCACTGCCTCTCTCCCACTATAAACATATTACACTGATATTACACGTATTGTTGATCACTTTTGTATTGTTCTATACACGGTACTGTATATTCACACACACACCGCTCTGCTGACACAAATACATAATAATAATCTGCTGCTGAAAATACACAGTCCCTGTTTCCTCCCGTTTGGTAGATAAAAACTACAGTGAGCAGCTGGTTTAGGAAGTTACTAAGCTGGGTCCTCTGGTCCTCTAGGCCGCTGGACTTCTGCAGGATACTGACTGAAGCTGTGTCATTATACAGACAGAACAAATCCACTTACAGGCCACTCTTCACTCTCTGCAAGAATGTGCTCTCTGCTCAGCACTCCATTTGAGATATATATATATATATATATAAAATGGCCGCTCCGTTGTATTTTAACGTAACGGTCGCAGTATTAAGCCATTTTAAAACACAGTGAACGTTGTGACAAGGAACTAGTCAAGTTTAGGCAACAAAAAACATATTAGTTAGTAAAACATCAAAATTATTAGCTTGAAGCAGCGGTCCCGGGTTCGACTCCGACCTGCGGCCCTTTGCTGCGTGTCATCCCCCTTTCTCTCTCCCCCATTTCTTCAGCTGTCCTGTCCGAGGACAAAAATGCCCAAAAAAACTTACTTACAGTAACTGTGTCAAAAACTAAGGTCCGTAAAAGTCAGTTAATTTAAAAAAAGGTTAGTTCCCAGTTTCACACAGGACACAAACCCTGGTCTCCTGAAGCCCTGTGTTTATTCGGGTTATCGAGATAATTACTACGGCCAGGAGAGGTCTCGGCCTAACAACAAATGGAAAAATGGCTGGTTACGAGCTGCTTTTTGCACAGTCAACCTATACGATGGTTTTTCTGGGTGAGGACAGTTGATAAATCACATTCTGTGCATTGCAATCGTTGGTACTAACAGCAAATGAGGCCCATGATTTGTTAGGAATATTTACTAGTACTGTAGAGTCATCTTAAAAGAAAGTTGGCTGTTCTTGGGTAAAATCACACACACACACACACACACACACACACACAGAGCACTGACATTTGAGGGTGAGGGGGCAGTTAGACTGGTTGAAATAGTTTGAATTCCTCTTAAAGTAACCTGACACCATCTTTGTAAACGAGTGAACAATTACCCGAGGGGGTGAGGGAGAGCGGGAAATCTCTTTTCAGGGTGTCGTCCTCTACCATTGGATGGATCGAGTGCCAAGAAGCTGGGACCAGTCTGTTCACCAACCAGGAAGCTCCAAAGTTTAAACCACGGCAGCCTCCCGCCTTAGTATTAACCAATTACAATAGCACTGCACATTTTTTCATATGTTGGACTGCGGCTGTTGAAAATGCAGCAAATCCGCTGACTGTGGCTTCTCAAACCGGAAGAATCTTTGTGTACAAGTTTCGGTAACACTTTACTTGAAGGTATCAACATAATCGTGACATGACACTGTCATAACTGTGACATGACACTGTAAGTAACGTGTCATAAACGTTATAAACAAGTCATAAATGTTTATAACTTCTGTCATTAAGTGTCATTCGGTTTTTGTCATGACAAGTTGACATTGTTTGGGTTGTCTTGATTATGACAAGTTGACATTAATCAAAGTGACATTACCAGAAGTTGTCTTGGTCATGTCAACTTGACATTAAATTTCTTTGGAGTGTCCTTATTAAGACAACTTGACAGTAAACAAGATGACATTATGTCAAGTTGTCATGGTGATATACATCTTCTGGTAATGTCATCCTGGTTAATGTCAACTTGTCATGACCAAGACAACTTCTGGTAATGTCACTTTGATTGATGTCAACTTGTCATAATCAAGACAACCCAAACAATGTCAACTTTTCATGACAAAAACCGAATGACACTTAATGACAGACGTTATAAACATTTATGACTTGTATATAATGTTTATGATACGTTCATGACAGAGTCATGTCATAGTTATGACAATGTCATGTCACGATTATGTCGATACCTTCAAGTAAAGTGTTACCCCAAGTTTCTATTATTATTCCAGCTTTAATAAACCACCTTAAATGAGAGCAGTTGTTTGTCTTCTGTCCTAACTGACCAAGTGGACCGCGTCAGATTCCTACTGGCGTGATGTGGAACCACCAACACTCTGAATAAACAGCTCATTGTCACGCAGCATGCAAACATGAGTTACATAAAGGACATTAATGACAAACATCTGTCACTGTTCATCCTCTCATGTTTGCACGGTTGGCTTTGACAAACCACAAGGATGGCGTTTTATCTTGTCTGACACTTTAATACAACGTCAACCTTAGAAACCGTAGAAACCTTATGTACAACACAGTCAGTACCATCTGCCACATATTGGGGTTTGAGTTTAAATCAACCCTGCCTAATGTCTCCAGGTATGAAGGCAGTGATGGGTTATTTGATGTTGCGAAATATGCGGCGAGCGTGGCTGGTTTTCATGGAGGCCAGAGCGGCCTCCAGTGTGGAGATGAGGTGCAGGAGGGAGCTGGGGTCCGTCTGGAGAACCCGGCTGCTGCGGCCGCCGTCAGCCCCGTCCGCCAGCAGCAGACGCATCGTCACCGTGGGAACCACTTGCTGACGCAGCGGACGGCTCGCCAACTGGCAGGAAGGAGCAGAGCACAGCGCGATGAGAGGAAATGTCAACACTGATAAACGGAAAGCTCAAACAGCCCTTTAAAGTTGTGGGGTCCAGCATTTTGGCCCCACAAAGCTGTCCGGACCCCACAAGTATACTGTATTCCCTGTTTTTGGACCCCATGAATACACACACACACACACACCTACCTGAACGTCCAGTCTCCACTCCAGGTTGTGGTAGGCCGGCAGGTTGGAGGGCAGCTGGCTCAGGATGCTGCGGATCTGAGCGTGGTGCTGCAGGTAGAGCTGCAACACACACACACAGTCACACACATACACTCGCAGAGATCACTGTCTGCTAACACTAACAACACACACCAATGAAACAGAGTCATGTACCTGTAACAGGATCTGGTTCAGCTCCTCACCGAACCCCAGAACCAGCACCGAGTCCAGGAAATCCACTTCAGAGATCTACAGGAACACACACACACATACACACACACACACGTCTCGGTTAAAGCTTTTGGTAATTTGTGTGTGTGTGTGTGTGTGTGTGTGTGTGTGTGTGTGTGTGTGTGCGTGTGTGTGTGTGTGTGTGTCACCATGTGTTTGGAGCTCTCTGTCATCAGAAACATCAGGCCTTCTACTCCGTGCTGCACCGTCTCCACCGGAACAGACAGCTTCCCTGAAAGCAGACGCTGGTCACATGACGGTTCCAGTGATCATCATAAGCTGCAGAGCTGACTCTGAATCAGCTGGGAGCTGTCACATCATAAAGCATATGGTGTTCAGCTGCAGCCTTTTTCTGCCCTTTGTGCTGCTGTTCAACTCTCTGCTTTATATCAAGTAGAGCTAGACTCAGCATTAGAACATTATTATTATTATATATATATATATATAGCATTGACTTTGGCTCGCTCTGCCTAACAATGACCACTGAATACACACACACTGTGAGAACACTGCAGTCCTGCTGTATATGCAGTACCAAGGGTTTATACAGCACACTGTCCTGACTGGTCCACCACTGCTGTCCACAGTGTCCACCAGTGTGGACCAATCAGCTGCTGGGGAATGAAAGCTGCAGTCTTACTGGCTGCCCCCTCGTAGATCTTTGGACTGGTCCCTCTCCTCAGAAACTCCAGCGCGATGCGACCAAACTCTCCCACCACTGAGGACAGACAACACATAATGTAGGACACATATATCAACTTCAACATTCATTCATTTCTCTGCTCTCATGTTAAAAATAAATAAATAAAAAAAAACAACCTACAAAGCCAGAAATCTTTGAATTTCAACAGTGACAAAGTCAGCCTACTATCACCTTAAGAATATATCAAGGGTAAAAAAGGACTTGGTCTCAGCAGGATTTGGAGAAAAAAAAAAACTTGTCCATGCTTTTTATCTTCAGTAGACTTGACTGCTGTAACGGTGTCTTTACAGGTCTCCCTAAAAAAAATACACACAAAAAACAGCTGTAGCTGATTCAGAACGCTGCTGCTCCAGTCCTCACTGAGGCCAAGAAAGTGGATCACGTCACTCCAGTTCTGAAGTCTTTACACTGGCTTCCTGTCTCTACAAGAATTGATTTCTAAATACTACTGTTGGTTTATGAAGCAGCAGATCAGAAATAAACCGTTCAGTGCTGCATTCTGAACCCTCCAGACCTCTCAGGTGGTCTGGGTCAGGTCTGCTTTCTGTCCCCAGAGTCAGAACTAAACAGGGAGAAGCAGCGTTCACTTTCTATACACACATATCTGGAACTAACTTTTAGAATAGAACACCTGATGGACAGTGTGTGTGTGTGTGTGTGTGTGTGTGTGTGTGTGTGTGTGTGTGTGTGTAATCAGCTGACAGTCAGCTGACAGCCCCCGCATGTGCTCCTGGTCCTGGTCCAGAACAGTTAACTGACCTGCGGAGTCAACCTTCGGCAGGAAGGAGAGGTGCTCCTTATGGTCTTCAGACAGGACCAGCAGCATCCTCAAGGGTCCAGCACAGTCCGACACAGTCCCGAACACACCCAGCACAGTCCGGCACAGTCCGGAACACACCCAGCACAGTCCCGAAGACACCCAGCGCAGTCCCGACGATACCCAGCAGAGCCTCTGGACCCTGGTACCGTTCAGCAATAGTCAGGAGCAAATAGATCCACGAACCAGGAAACCCCCTCAAACCGTATGATGATAACCATAGCTTTCTTCTTCTTCTTCTTGTCCGGTGTCTTCCTGCAGCCGGCTGCGGTGCTGCCCCCTGCTGGACCGGATCAGCAAGGCAACGGGATGTGGTGAAGTTCTGCTGGGTCTGCTGTCTGAACGCGATGACACTGCTGATTTATGTATCAGTCTGTGTGTAGGCCTTTAAGGTGTCTTCCCGCCATACTGTTCTAGTTCCATCATCAATAACTTTGGTCATTTTATTATTAATATTGGTAACAGTTTCAGTGTTCTGACCAACAGGGAGCCTGTAGCCCCAATCATGTAATATAGTATTGGAATAACATTTTTACCTTTCAGGCGGCTGATTTATTACAACGCTGATGATGTCATAAAAAGTGTGCAGTACTGTTAGTCGTCCATGACAGCAGTGGATCCCGTGTCCGCTGCAGGGTTATGAAGGGCTTGGTAAGGCAAGCATCCATCGGGTGGCATAATGTCAGAGAAATGTTCAATTTCCATATTTTCTGCTCATTTAAACATAGCGTCATGCTTTCGAGTTCAAGTTACTTTGTTTGTCCCCCAGTGGGGCAATTCGTTGTGCAGCAGATAGTATTGTACAAATCACACACAATCATGCACACAATACAGAGATTGCCTACCTTGCAGGCAGTTTAAAACAGTTAAAAAACAGTAAATCAATTAGTCGATAAATATCTATGGTTCTTTATAGAATTAAAAAGTAGAATGGCTGAGAGTTTATCTGTTGGTTCTTAGATTTTGGGAATTGAAAGCATGTCAATTCAGCCTGTAAGGGATGAGGACTATGTGACACGATAGATTCAACCCTTCTTAGCATCTGCTTCTGTTTTTTTCTGTTTTACAGTAGGGGTGGGAATCGAGAGGCCAACGATTCGATTCTGAATTGATTATCGATGCATCTCAATGCAACAGTTTTTTTTATGTACATTTCCATGCATGATTTTTAAAAATATACATATAAATCTGAGTTTGCTAATCACTTCCTAGACAAAGCAGCTAGAAAAAGCTTAGATTTTGACATATATTTGTCACACACAAGTTTTAATGAAATGTTTTGTCTACTGACGTCCATTAAAGGCCTTAAACCTGCTTGTGGAAGTCCCCTTCTCTCCCAGTAATCTTCCATGACAGAGGCTCAGTCATGAGGTGGACAGATGTAATGTGATAAAGGAGATGAACAGCCTAGATGTGTTTTGCTTAATTATTTTATGTACGTCTTAATAGATCATGTGTATATATACAAAATTACATTTTTTTTTTCCTTCTTCCTTTTGGCCATTTTTCAAGTTGTCCATTATCCCATCCTCTTCCAGTCACTCTGTTTTCTGATTTGTACTTGTCTGGAGACTTTTAAATAAAAATCAACACATTTTAACATTTCAACAACTTATTTTCATGCCATGGAACCTTTAACATTTGTACCACTGTGAGCATACTGTAACACAGCAACATGTGCATCATGGCAGCTCAACGGTCACGTGTGTATTAGTATTAATAACACCACTGACATAAAATGTGTATATGTAAAACATTTATTGTGTACAAAAGTAGTTCAACAACACAATCATGAATAAAGACTCACATTTGGCATGCCCCCCCCCCCCCCCCCCACACATTAACAATACTAGGTTAAATGAAATATCACAAAGAGCCTCATCGCGTGACAGTCCCTCCAGGAACATGGGAACTGATTTCAGTTATGTTTACACATTTCATCTCTGCTGCAAACTCTTATTGTACTTGTAGTTCCACGGAGATTGAACCTTATTGGAGTTCTAGATCAACTTTAATTTTGGCTTCTTAAATTCTAAAATTGGCATTAGCAGTAAGCTAATCATTTCAAGCTTTCATTCCTGGAGCGACTGAAATGCCATCATATTTCAGTTATCGATATAAAAACGTAATAGTCAGTTTAGAGGCACCACGCTGCCAGACTGTCGGACCTGAGCATGTGACCACTTTGAAGCTCTCGGCAGAAGCTGCAGGAGTGTTCGGTTCAGTACTGGTTCATCAGAACCCTCGACATATTTAAAAATAAAAATAAAAAAGGGTAATAAACACACAACTTTAATCCTCCCAGAAATCCTAAACCCTAAATAAGAAATTAATTAGCTTGGTGTAAACAAATTGATTACATAGACAACCACTCTATAGAAAAATAACTAGTAATGTAAAGCACGGCAGACACACGCAAGAAAAATGGAGAGCCGCAGCTCAAGACACTGCTCTGGCCTCTACCTCCAGTGTCAATGCCTCTCTAAGCTCATTATCACCAGTTCAGAGAGTTTAACATACAGGAGGTCATGTGGAGCCTTGTCTGGTGTGCAGCACATGCTCCCGTGCACCTCTCGTTACATAGAAGCACCTGTTCCGTGTCAGACAGAAGCAGTTAGCCCTCCCTCCTGCTCCCGAGGACACTTCAGATCGGGAGTGGGCACCGGAGGTTTCCACTCCCAACAAAAAAAAAAAAAAAATATATATATATATATATATTTTTTTTTTCCAGAAGAACGAGACAATCCCTGATTTACGGGTCCTAACGCTAAGGACGGCTACACACTGGCTGCGTGTCGTGTGAGCGCGTCAGCTGCGTGGCCGTTTATATTTCGGGCACCCACGTGAACAGGTTAGAGCTTTCACACTGCCTGCGTGACACGAAAACGCGTGCGTGATAGAAATAGGGCCGACGCCTATTTTCCACGCGACACGCAAACGTGTTGGACGCGTTTCCAGGCAAAATAGAACAGGAAAAGATGTTTGTCATTTAGACACAAATGCATATTAATAAATGACATGTTGATGTTTGAAAGTCTCTAAGTTTTGATATAAATGTAATTTATAAAAAAATAAAAAACGATTTTCCAATATTGCACCCATCAATACAGAATGAAATATTCTGGAGCCTATTTTGCTGTCAATACTGACGACGTTGTCTTTGCTGTAATCAAATCAGTATATATTTATGTTTAACATGGCATTTCATTTTATCAATGGGAAACATACATGTGTACAGATAAGGCCAGCAGCAGCGCCGCGTCAGACACGTTTCTGGTGTGCAAAGACAGAAAAATCCACGCAGCTGACACGCAACAGAAACGCCACACTCACGCCACGCAGGCAGTGTGTAAACCGGCCTACGCGGGGCTCGCAGGCAGCACGGGCCTTCTCCTCGGAGAGATGTCGGGCTGCCTGCATGAGTCACACACACACATATATATCACTGATGTCAGTCAGACTTCTTAACCTGTAGTGTTCCTGTTCCAGAGAGAAATTCCGCTCCTCTCCAAACCTTTGCTACAAGGTTCAAACAAGAGTCCTTCATTAAGACGGGCACCAGGTGGAGCAGAGGGATTGGGGGCGGGGGATTTGGAGTTCAGTTGTGCACACATTGAGCACATTTTGGATTAAAGAAATCAGCTCTCCCACACAATAATGCATCATTATTATCACCAATCAATCTCTAATTTCAACTGGGTTTTTTGGGGCAGTCAGAGGATGCTGTGTAGCCCTCTAACAGACCTTGTGTGAAGCACACCTGTGGGCAATTTTGTAATATTGGGCTGTATGTATAAATAAAACTGACCTAATCTGCCCTTTCAACGGAAGAGAAGACGTGAATAAATATCTGGTAAGCACACAAACAAAAGTCTGGATTTCATTTGTTCAACACTACAGTTCTGACTTCTTCACATCTTTATGGCGATACAGCGCAGGTCCGTTACGTTCAGAACTCTTAACAGCTTCTTTCAGTGGATTTCTGAGCAACGGCTCCAGATTGTGTTCTACTGTGCATCGAGGACAAGTGAACGGCGGGAGAACACGCAGAGTAGTTTAGTTTTAAGATATCCTGCCATTGTTGGATCCACCAGCGTTGTGATCCACACACCTTGGCATTGCTAGTAATATTTAGGAACATGACTTGTTAAAAAAAAGGTCCAGAAATGTGGAGGGCAGTAAAAAGAGTCCATCAGTCCAATAAAAAACACATAATGATAGATGGATAGGATCATATCTGAGCGGCTCTAGAGAAATATATATTTATATATAATGGGGGAAGAGAAAGCCGACACAAGGGGAAGGCTTCACATGATGGCGCACTCTCTGGATGTCACCTTGCCCTGTAGGAGAAACACAAAAGGTCCAGATTATCAGAAAAACATTTATGACAAATGTGTGTACTTTCAAAGGAGGAATAAGCGGCCTCATTACAGAAACTTCCTCAATCTCAAACTCTTGAATCTGATCTCAGTTACGGATGACATTTAGGATTGTTGGTATTGCAGGAACTTTTTCCTGACTTCATTCAGGAAAAAATCTGATCTTATTGTAGGATAGGAGCTTAGCTATTAGAGACCGGTCCCAACTCAGGGATTTTCCAAGTTGGGAACCCTAAAGTAGGATGGCACAGACCCTGTGCTGAACTCAAAACAACGGTTGATTCTGTATGGACGCCGCTCTATTTTAGTCCATGACAGCCGGCCAGAGACAAGTGAGAGCCGTTGATATTAGGGCCCGTCGCTCTCAGCGGCCTACCGGCACATTCTGATCAAAGATTAGGGTTGAGTACCGAAACCTTGAAACTTCCTTCCTTCCTACGCAACCGGCAGGAATCGGACCGGATTAGAACACAAATTTCGGTTCCACTTAATGTGTCGACTGAAATATTTTCCCTCTGAGGAGCGGAAACCGACGTAAAAATATCACACTCTCTCTGTAGTCTACCGTTAGCTAGCTACCGTAAATGTAGGCTGCTTTTAAAATGCCATGTTTGCCCTCTGGGCTCACCAAAACGGACGTAAAAGCCTTTCTTTGATGCCATTTTTCAAGAATCCATTTAGGAATCGGAATCGTTTTAAAATGATACCCAACCCTATCAAAGATACAAGATTAAAGAATCAAATCCAGTTCGAGTTAGGATTTCTTAAGTTAAGATTGACAGGAGGTCTGAGAGGATAGGACCCAGCCATGAGTTTAGGAGTTGGTTCTGGATCGTTACCTATCTTTGAAACGTTAAGACAGTGTAGGGTATTTGTTCTGTCCCCAGGCTCAGATGTTCTTGACATTAGATATCGACCACTATTGGTTTTATTGTCGATGGTTTTTTTATGGTCTACTCACCGTCTGTGCCTCTTCCTCCTCCTCCTCCTCCTCTCCATTCTCCACCTCCATCTCAGTCTTGGCGACGCGTCTGGTGGCCACCTCCTGCAGGACAGGCAGTCAGCCACCATGACTCAAACACAAACGGCAACCCTCGCCCCCTCAGCCATGACAACACATCAACCCGCCAAATCAAAAGACAGGAACACGTGGATATCTTTACCTCGCCATCAGCGTTGACCAAAGTGGTAACCATGTCATTTCCTGTGCCCCAGGAAGTCTGACTCTTCCACAACAGGTCAGAGGGTGGACTGTGGGCCACGCCAGCATCAGCAGACCAGACCTGGACACACAGAACGGGTACAGACGACATTTATTCAGCACTCGCTTTCACTTGAAACTCATCGTTCATGTCTTAGGGTTCGGTCCCGTTCAGCCCCACTGACCAGCTGTACGCTGCTACGACACATCACTTTGTGTGGTTTCTGAATGAACAGAGGCCTGTACTACGAAGCAAGATTCGGCGTTAACAAGGTAACTTCAGGTTCAGTCCAGGGTTTCGGGTATCACGACGGTGGATCAGTTGTTACCGGGTTAAAATCGCAGTGGTAACTCATGCTGAACACCTAACCTGCTCGGGAGCAGCTTATGTTGGAGATTAGAGATCAACCGGTGAAAAAGCACCGCCTACTGACCAATCAGCACTGGATTGATAACGGCGTCACTGTTCTTGGAAGGTCAGGTGGAGCTCGGTGCGCTCATAAAAGTGAAAACATTTAGAGAGCGACAACCCCGTAAACATTCCCTGATGGGTATTTTTATGAAAGATTTTCAGCGGAGGGAATTACGTATAGGCTGTTTGTCGGCTTCTTGAGCCGTGTGTTGCCAACGCGCACAGCGGTTTGAATTACGTTTTTATATTTTTTATTTGCTCTCACGTTCGCTTCCCCCTGCCAGGGTTGCAACTGAAATAAAAGGCTAAAGCAACGACAGTTTATGGAAAGCCCACGTGTAATTACGGTCAGATCTTGTGCCTGACTGACGGGGGAAGTGATATTGATAAGCGTTGTGATTTACGCATTTACAGCGTCTGCTATTTATTTATTTTTTTGCCAGCTTTCCTTCCTGTTTTAGGAAGCAGCGACTGTATTGCATTTTGCCTGTAAAATCGTGTCCGTGTTCTTCATATTTATGTAGAATTATAGTGCGCTCTTCTTATGTAAAATATGCGGCTCTGGTAGATGTTTGCGATTGGTCGTGCTGCGCAAACACCGCCTCTTTTATGTGAAGGCGTGCGTCGCTGATTGGGAAACTGGCGCCGTGACACAGGTTATGCAGGACCGCGGTTGTTAGGGTTAGGTGAAGCCGGGTAACTGACATAAATCCAGGGCATGTTGATCTTGATTCGTAGTACAGGCCTCTAGTCTCCTATTATCCATTAGGTTATACACATTCTATATAAACAAAAAGCTCAATGAAGAGATACCACAGTGGCAGCACTCTCCCATCCTCCTCTTGATATTTCTCACCGTGACTGTCTGGCCCGCCTTCAGGACAAACTTTGGGGAGAACTTGTAGACGATCTCGTCCCCGTCGTCCACCTGTCTCTTCAACCTCCAGTTGCCCAGCGGCTGGTCCTACACAGCACAACGACAGGATATTAACCTCAGGAGACGCTACCTGTCCTGGTCAGCGTGTGCCGCTAGTCTTACACACCTGCTCGGCGTCGTTGGCCAGCGTGACGGAGTTTCCATCCATGTCCGTGGGCGATATGGTGATCGCGCCGCTGGCCGTGGCTTCTTCAGACACAAGTAGCTGCCCCTCTCCTCTCGCCACCTCCGACAGATCCTTGGCCTCCACCTCCGCCCTCTTCCTCTTGGAGGAGCGGGAGGAGGAAGATCCTGTTGTCCTGGCAACAGTGACTCGAGCCGATGGGCTGGGAGACAGCTTCAGCCTGAAAGAAGCACAGCGCTCACCAGTCAGGTCATTTTTAAAGATTATTTTTTGGGGCATTTTTCGGCCTTTGTTGACAGGACAGCTGAAGAAATTAAAGGCGGGGGGATGACGTGCAGCAAAGGGCCGCAGGTCGGAGTCGAACCAGGGCCCGCTGCGTCGAGGAGTAAACCTCTATATATGGGCGCCCGCTCCACCAACTGAGCTATCCAGGCGCCCGTCAAGACAACTACACTCGCTACCGTAAAAACTCAAGAGCCCAGGGAGGCACATGAAGCCCAACTCTGCTTCCATTTTCTTTTTCCAAACAGCTTCCTGAAGACAAAGAGTCGAGCAAACACCACCCATATTTAAAACATTAATTACATTACAGACATGTACGATGGGTTTACGGTGTTGTCATTTATAAATGTTTATTTGGTTTATTGTCCATTTTGTTACTATATATTGTAGTTACTGTCATCTTTTCTTGATTTTTGTCTGGGTGGGTGGTGACGTCTGTCATGTTGCGAGTTGTACGTTTTGTATTTTGTTAAAATAAACAAAATAACATTAGGCTAGATGAGGTCTATACATTTAATTAAAATTATTGCTGCCACTGCTTCAGAAGATTATGAAATGCTGTAAAGTCGCAATTACATGACTCATGACATTACATGATGTCCGTCCCATTATATAACAAAGAGCCATTTCAATTCCAGGCTGCAATGCAACAAAATAGTAAAAACACAGAGGGGTGAATACTTTTGCAGGGCGTTGTGTGTGTGTGTGTGTGTGTTACCTGTGCTCCTCTCCCTCCAGCAGTTTCCTGTATGCATTGATCTCCATATCTAGGGCGAGCTTGACGTCCAGCAGCTCCTGGTATTCACTGAGCTGAGCGTTCATCCTCTCTCTCAGCTCGCTCATCTCTTGTTCTTTTCCTTCCATGGCACGCCGGTGCTTGTCTCGCTCTGCTGACAGGATTTCCTCCAGCTCTCTGATGCGATCCTCGGAGGCAGCCGCCTACAAACAAACAAACCCGACCAGCAGAACCATCAACTCGTGAAGCTAATAATAATTAAAACTAATTCCGAAGCTGAGCGGCACAGGCGGTCATAAAGCGGTACCTGTTTCTGCAGGGCACTGAGCTGATATCCCAGGCTCTCTATTCTCATACGGGACTCCTGCACCTCCTCCCTGGCTGTGCCCACTGCCTTGTCATTGATCTCAGAGGACACCTTGGCATTTTCCAGCTAGAGGGACAACAAGACAGACTTTGTGTGAGACTTTGTGTGCAGAGTCGGAGCTTCCACAGATAGAAGAACAAGGAATCAGCCTCTCACCTTGGCCTGGAAGGTTTGCTCCAGTTCTCCCTTATAAAGAGAGACCTGCTCATCATGTTGCCTGCGCAGGTCCTGGTGGAACACACACACACACACACAACACACACTAATTAGGCTGCTGACACCTCTCACATGAACGGTCCCATTCACTGTGGGCCAAAAACACTTTAGCAATGTACAGAGGGAAATGTGAGTAGAACTTGAAATGCGAGTGGAACTTGACATATTCACACCGACACCATATTTGCATTCCGTTTCCCCGACATGTTTCTATTGGCACCTGTAAAGCTTGTGCCAGTTTGAACTCGTAGTCATGTCTGACTCCAGAGTCCACCTCCACGATCCTCTGCTCCTGTCGACGCCGCGACTCGCGCACCTCCTGAACACAGGGAGGAAGATCAGAGTGGGACATGTCATCCATCAGAACCACGTCAACGCTTTGCATGCAGATGTGACTAGGGCTGGGTAACGTTACAGAAAGGTTAGATACCGGTACCAAAACCCTGACTTTGACACTGGTTCCTAAACACTACTTTTTTCGATACCAATTTTATAAAACAAAAAGAAATTACGGCACAGTCTTGTTATTTATTTTTCAGCTCCTACTACGTGAGCCGTCTCTGCGCGTAACAGAGTTTTTCCCGGATGCCTCTGCAACGTCCAACATTAGACAGCCAATCACAGACATCGTTAGATCTTGGTAGAACATGCCAGTATTTTTATTTATTAATGTCTACATGAGTAGTTAGTGGAAACCAGCCCTTACCTCTTCGAACATGCTCTTCCTGAACTCCAGATCTTCACTCAGTGACTGGCAGCGGTTCTCCAGGTCTACACGCATCAGCGTCTCCGCCTCCAGCTGGCGCTTAGCAACACCATGGCTGTCCTCTGCCTACAACAAACATTAGCACATGGAAACACAAAACAGGTTTACCTGACTGACCCATGATGAGCAAGCCGTGGTAGAAAACCTGAGAAGAGTTCAATAGTACAGAAGATGACCATGGGGTTTGTTCTGATCTACTGACCCCGAACCTGGTCTGCGATTGTCCTCCGCCCCCATGTCTTTATGGCGGTGTCATCTTGTGGACCATTAAGTTAAATAATTAAAATTACTGGAGCTCTGCTACTGTGGCTAATGTGGATGTGTAATACCTACCTAATCGTTAGATGCTTCACTATTAGGACTTTCTCGACCTCAGTGGGATGGACACTGTCAACACTGGTTCTATTGGGGTTTTTTTGGACAATGGTTTTATTGTCTCTGGAGGGTACTTAAGCACCATCTTTCATTAAAACCACACGGCAGTTCTCTTCAGACTACTTAACCCTCTCTACTGTCCTTCTTCCCTGGTTGCAGTACTCACCTTAGCCAGCAGGCCCTTGACATCAGCCAGCTCAGAGGACAGAGCAGCATTCTGGCTTAGAGCTGTAGAAAGAGAGGCCTCACTCTTGTTCAGCTGGGCTTCCAACCCACCGGCCCTGGACACGGCTGCTGCAAGATCACTTTCCTTCTTCTTGGCACTGGGACACATGGACAGGGGAAGGAGAAACCCGTTATATGGCTTTGAACTGATTCCAAAAGCGTATGTGGTCTCCACATTCATCTGACCGCCAACAGTGAGACCTGTGCGATAGGTTAGGTGTGCTGCATCAGATCACCTGCGTGTGGCCTCTTCCAGGTCAGCCTGAGCCTTGCCCAGGTCTATCTGCAGCCTGGCTCGCTCTCTAGCCGTTTCATCCAGAACCCGCCGAGCATCAGCTAGCTCTGCCTCATACAGAGCCTTCAGGCTGCTCACCTGAAGAGAAGGACAGACGCACACTCATTACTACAGGGCTGGCTAGGTGGAAAAAGAAACCTTACAGCTCAGGGTTGGTCCATTCGTTGCTGCATTACTGCCGTTTAACACTCGTATTGTAATTCGAATTGTAAAACTGGTTCGCTAATAGGGTTGGGTATTGTTTGGATTTTTACGATTCCGAACCGGTACTTTTAAAACGATTCCGATTCCTAAAAAACTGAAAAATGACATCAAAGACGTAATATGTAGAGCTGTCAGCATTAACACGTTAATCGCGGTGCGATTAAGAGCCGAGCCTAATGCGTTTTTTTTTTTTTTTTTTTTTAAATAATCGTATTAATCCCACGCCGCCATTTATTAATTTATTTTCACTTCACTCGGCTTTGCGTCGTGCCTAACAGGCTACTATTTTGCCGTACTTCCTCGTAACACATCCTGCTGCTGCTGGAATAGCAACGCGGATTTCAGTGCCTCATGCCGGTGCCACTGATATGTCTACACTTCTCTCTGATGCTCTGAAACAGACGTTACAGGAAACACAAACATCGCTGCACGTGACGCTAGTTAACACTATACTCAACAGCAGCTGACGTTAGCCTACCGCTAGCTAGTAGCTGGATTAAACACTGTTACAATGCTGACAGCTAACGCTAAACGGTGTAAAGTGTGACTGTATTTCACTGTAGAGGATTCAACACCAGAAAGTAACAATCTGCAGCTGCTGTTGTCGGAAAAACACAGACGGTGCGTTCAATGAAACTGGTAATTTACAGCCTCGTGGTGCATTCATAGTTGTTGTTAAATGCCCTTTTCCCATCTGGTGGTTGTTTTTGTCATTCAACAGCTATTTACTGGTGAAATAAGTTATTGTTATAGTGATTACATTATTATTAAACATTTAATTTTGACGATATGGCCTTAGCAATAAACAAGCCGTTCTTTAATGTCACCAACTGTTTAGTACCCTTCTTTTTTTTAAACTTTCTTAAAAAGTATCGGTTCTGGCACCGTTAAGGTACCGTTTTAAAAGTACCGCTTTAGCACCGGTATCCAAACCAGACCATACCCAACCCTAATACTGACTCTAGATTCAAATGTGTGACTAGATTAAATATATAATAAACAAATACAAATCTTAAAATCAAGTTCATAAAGTCATTTTCTTTGCATTCATTTGATTCCCAATCAAGACACACTGGTAAGAATGGCTTTCCATTGTTAATATGTACTTAAAAACAGTTCTGAAATGCAAAATAATACAATTTTAATCATGTGATAAAACATGCCATTAATTGCGATTAAGAAAATGTTATCGTTTGACAGCCCTAGTAATACGTTTACTAGCGATCGCGTGCAGTGAATGGTTAATATGCTTTTACGTCCGTTTTGGTGAGCCCAGAGGGAAAATATGGCATTTTAAAAGTAGCCTACATTTACGGTAGCTAGCTAACGGTAGACTACAGAGAAAGTGTGATATTTTTACGTCCGTTTCGGAGCGACAGAGGGAAAATATTTCAGTCGACACATTAAGTGGAACTGAAATGAGGAACTGAAATTTGTGTTCTAATTCGGTCCGATTCCTGCTGGTTGCGTAGGAACCGGGTTTTTGATCGGATTAATAATACTATGTGCAACTAGAGACCATCTTGTTATGAGATTAACATTACACCAGCTGGGACAGAGGCTTAACGTGAGAGGGGGAGGGGGGGTAGCTGATGGGAATGCACGAAATTAGCCTCATATGATTTCATGTGATAAAGTTGATTGATACCCCCTACTTCCTGCGCCTTTAAATGTGATTGTTTTATTACTATTATTATAACTAATTATATTTGTTCTGTGTCTTATACTTGATGTATATTTTTCTCTCTCCTATGTCTACTTAATGTGTATTTGTGTTATTCTGATGTGTGTAAAAATGTTTCTTTTGAGCTGCTGTAGCACAGGAATTTCCCCAGTGTGGGATTAATAAAGTCTATCGTATCTTTGCTCGGAGCCTCGGACCACACCCATCTTCGAACTCGGCTTTCATTTTGATCCCAACTACACACCTGAAAAGTCTCGTGACTGTTATTTGCACCGTTGTGACGCTATCGCGATGATCAAATCTGTCCGTAGACAGACAGAAATATCAACAGCTGGCAAAGTACTCAAACAGCTTCTGTGTTTCTGCTAAAGTTGGTGTCTCCAGGTCCACATTTAGCCACACACACACACACACACACACACACACACACAAATAGCCCTCAGCATGTAACTAAAGCAGAGCATCCTCAGCATAATAATCCAAAGCATGATTACATCGCAGAGTAAATGAAGAGCGGCCATCATTTTGACTCTGCTGCGGGTCAAATTCATTTAAAGTTTGCCTAAAGCTTTAACTTTACGTTGCTGAACCACACAATGCTTATGTAGATTAATTCACGCTTCCGTCAAGTGAAGTTATGAACATGAACTCATAACTTGGGTAATATTTATAGATTGGCGCGCAGACCCACCCGCCCGATCTTCCCGGTCCCGTTTGAATGCACGGTAGGAAATGCAGCAGCATGTGTCTTATTAACGCTAACAAAGTTACTGTAGACTAACGTTAGCGCACTGACTGCCCTAAGAGTGTTCGGCTGTTAACATGTTTCTATGGCCAGACTGCAGCCATTACTCACGGTATTATAACTTAACAGTTCAGTAATAGTATTAGTAATAGTATTGCTTTGTAATACTTTATTACTAACGTTTAACTACATGTGGACGAGGGTGAGTGAACAGGGCTCCCTTCACTCACCTCTTTGGTTGTCACCTCCTCTTTTTCGGACACTTTGAACATCAGCCGGTCGTTCTCCAGCTCCAGGGACCGGACACGGTCGATGTACACGGCCAGCCGGTCGTTCAGGTGCTGCAGGTCCTGTTTCTCCTGCAGGCGAGAGATCCTGGTCGGGGAGAGAGGCGTGGAGGAGGCCGCCGACCGGCCAGCTTCACGGCTCGGGGTAGCGGTCGCCATGACGGTTCTTTCAACAATCCTCCGGGAGAGCAACACACAACACTAACGTATATATATATATACGTATAAATGTTAAAAGGTGACGCGAAAACGGTTTCTCTTCTTATTTAACGACAAGAGGTCAATCAATGAGTTGCGTGCTCTCAGAACCCGAAACACACTGAATAGACTCCAAGATGGCCGACACCGCGCCAAAAGCAGAGGACGCTTCCTGTCTCGCAATGGATTGTGGGAGAAGGGGAAAGAAAGAGAGAGAGAGAGAGAGAGAGAGAGAGAGAGAGAGAGAGACAGCGCGCGACACACACACACACACACACGCGCGCGCACACACACACACACACACACACACAGAGTCTTGTTTACACCATATAGATCTCCTATATGTAATTATTACACCGTATTACACCCCTAGCACTATAACTAGCAGAAAGGTGTTATATATTTCAATTATTTATTCATGTTTTAACTGTTTCATGAATGGATCTATTTGAGTGAAGGATGATTCGAGCAAACCCAAAGGGCCCAGAGCATTCATGAGTTTTTTCTTTTCCCAAAAATATCAATTGTCACTAGGCTACTGTCGGTCAAATATAGATTGCATTTTCGCTGGTTGCTTCACAATAAAAGCCAGCCATTGCTTTGACACTGGAATGCGTTTAAACTAAAATGGCATTTGTCACATTTATAATAAAGCAACAGTATGGGGCGGCCTCTAGCTCACCCCATGTTGGCTGACTCCTGCAGCGGCCGGGTTCGAATCCGACCTGTGGCCCTTTGCTGCGTGTCATCCCACATCTTTCACATCTATCCACTGTCACTACAATAAAGGGAAAAGCCCCAAAAAATAATCTATAAATAAATAAAGCAACAATATAATATGTATGAGATATAGATTTGGTTTATGACCCTCTGACAGTACAGCAGCAGGTGGAGATACCAGAGTCTGCTATGATGCTACCTTTTGGTGGATTAAGGAGAAATCTACAGACACAAAAAGACAAAGTGTAGTAAAATAAATGTTTCCACTATGTCTGATGAATAGAAGGCATGTTCTGGAAGATGAAGAGCACAACACCTCTAAACTGAACCTTATTTTTTTTTCTGTTTTCAAGCTCAAATCAAACAACAAAGCAGAAGAACTGTTCCCTGATTTATTCCTGATAATGCACACAGAGGGCAGATATTACAGGTCGGATAACATGAATGAATGAAACGCTGAATGAAACTCTCTCTCTCTCTCTGTGCAGGATGACGCTAACATATTAATGCACAAACTTACAACTGTCGATGAAAAACACGAACTCATAGCCCAAACATGTTAAGGTAAATATGTACAGTGTTTCCGGTGTCCTCAGCACTTCAGTGTCCCACGTGGTGTCCCGGTGTTACCAGGACCGGGACCCCGGCAGCATCCGCCCAGCCTCCAGCCGCTGTGCCTGCGGGCAGTAGCGGCGCGTGTGAGCGCGCTCCCCGGTGGCTTCACAGATGGGACAAGTGTAGTTCCAGAGGATCGGACAAGTGACTTTCCCGTAGTCTGATTTCAGGTTGTGTGACCGGTACACCCGCGGAGACTCCCCGTTCTGCTTACAGAAGCCACAGTACCCTGCGGAGGAGGTCCCGGTGCAGCTGGTGTCCGTCCCGGTGCAGCTGGAGTCAGACAGGCTGCTGACTGAGGCTGAGCTGGTCTGTAGGTTTGGAGAGGTTCGGATGTGGCTCCACGGTGCCGCCGCTGATTGTCTCTTCGGGGCCTCGATGTCTCCCTCCCCGGAGTCTCCCTCCTCGGAGTCTCTGTGGCTGTCGGCCAGCCTCTTGAGCAGGCAGCCCAGCTTCATGTAGTCATGCCACATGTCGAAGCCGCTGTTCCAGGCAGAGAGCAGCGAGCCCCGGACCCTGACCTGTCTTTCCATGGCTGCAGAGAAGATAAGCGCTGCAGAGCGGGTGTGTTTGTGTGTTGGAGCATCCCATATTTGTAGACGTCTTAGAGTCTTTAAAGTGCAACAATGTTTCGGTGCTGACCCTGACCCGCCCTGCAGTCTGCGGGCAGGTGTCCGCTGCTCTTTCATCCAGATGCACCTGCTGCAGGTCACACTGAGGTCTCTCTCTCACACACACACACACACACACACACACACACACACACACACACACACACACACACACACTCACTCACTCACGCACACGCAGTCATACACACAGAAAGGATGATTTGCCATGTAGGTACCACTTACAGAGAATGTGCATTGGTGGATGATGCATACATAAACATATTGAAAGGAAATAAATGCAAAAGAAACGGTAACAAAAATAAACAAATATGTACAATATAGCTATTAAACGATATGAAAAGCCAGCTGTATGTTGGGGGCTAGAAGTAACCGATAACATCATAACACAAACTAATGATGTGTGTTTGTGACCTGATGCTGACCTGAGGAGCTCTGGTGCCACAGTGTCTGCTCTGTAACTATTGAATCTGCAGGTGACCTCATATGTCTGTGTGTGTGTCTCTCTGTCTGTCTGTAGGTTTGTGTGTGTGCATCTCTTTCTGTCTTTGTGTGTCTGTGTGTGTCTCTGTGTGTGTGTGTGTGTGTGTGTGTGACCTGATGCTGACCTGAGCTCCTCCAGGTGCAGACAGACATTAAGCACCTGCTGTCTGACCTCCATCTGTCCTGCTCTTTCTATCGCTGTCTTTTTAAATGTATGGACATTAAAAACACACTCTGGATTCGGATCATTTCATTAAAATTACTTGTTCTTGTTCTTATATTAGTTGTAGCAGTGCTGCAGAGTTCCCTGTGCCCTGCTGCTGTCTGCTGTCTGGTTGGGATGGCCACAGTGTGGAGCTGTGATGTGATGTGATCAATCAGCTGCTGTGCAAACCAAGTATTACGTGACGGAGCAGCAGCAGCCTGTCTTTACTAAATGTCAGCTGGTCAGAATAAAGCTGTTTGTATCAGACACGCCCAAAACACACACACACACACCTCATGTTATTACAACATTGGATAACTTTAATCCACAACTTGTGTCATATTAAAACTATTTTACACAGCTCAGTTAGCCGCTAGGAAAAAAAAAACAAACAGTGACATCCACGCAGTGAAGCCAGAATGTCCAGAGCTGAGCTGAGCAGCTGTTAGCATCTGGGGCTAGCTGGGCTCAAACTGTCAACTACTGAGAGTAAATGACGCAGGTCTACACCGGGTGAGGGTTTAGTTAAAAGTCAAGCATTATAAGTACAAGCATGTGAGTGGATATAATAAAAGACGTGTCAGTGTGCAGCTTCTCATCCTAAAACATCACTGTTCTGACCAGGCTCATGTCCTCAGGAAACAGGAAACAGGTTGGATGGAAGCCGTGTCCCACTTCAGAGGACTACAGCTACCACTCGACCTCGCAGGACCTTCTCAAAGCTGAGTTGTTGTGTCCAAATACATGCGTAAAAACTTCTATTTCTCTGATATCACGGAACCATTTTCTGACTTTACAAGTTACTGACTACAAACAGAGGCTGCATTTCACTGGTGGAACGGGACACGATGATCTACTCTGTCAGGAAGAGTGGACTTCACAGGAAGTGGGACACAGCTGGAGGAAGTGTTACCTAGGGGGGTTTCTGATGAGCAGGAGGACACGTTGAACGCAGCTCAGCAGAGACTCTGAGCGTCCTCCCTTGCCGCACGGAGAAGCAGTGTTTCCAACAGAAAGGAGAAGGTCCCAGCAGACAGGTTTCACATCTGATGTTGTGTTCCTGAGTGGCTCCCTGGCTGACTGGAGATCAGTGGAGGGTATTTACAGTGGAACAGTCTGGAGGGGTTAGGGATGCAGAGAGACAGAGGAAACAGCAGATGGCGCTCTCCTCCTCTCCCCTCTCCTCCCAAAAGGTCTACAACAAGTTTTCAGGTGGACACAAAACAAGAAAACAACCAAACACAAAGCTCACGTCACTGGCTGAGGGACCACAGCTGGGTTCATCCGGATGTGCTGATCCCAGGTCAGCAATGAGCCGTTTACTGTAGCTAACCTTGGTAATCTATAGACCTTGGCAGGACGTCAGCGGTTTGGAAGGTAAGAGTCAGCGGTCAGAGGTCAGACGTAGAAGAGTCGTACCCTGGAGGTACTGACATGGAGGTCGTCATCGTAGAACTTGGTCTCTATGATCACATTACCACTGGAAGACAGAGACACACGGAGACATCAGCATGATCCCCATGAATGAGTACACAAAGTTACAGAAACATTTCAGATGATTAGATTCAACTTTATTGTCATTTAGCAGAGTACAGGTACAGAGCCAAAGAAATGCAGTTGACATCCAACCAGAAATTAGTTTTTGTGTGATTGTTGCGGGCAAAAATCCTTGATTATGCAGCATGTTTTCTTAAAAAATGCGATGAAATATGCGGGATATTTATGCAATTTTATGCAATGAAATTGCGGGAACTTGCAAAAACTGCGGTTGCTGATGTTCACGTCCCGTAATTACGTCACTTCATAACGTTCCCATGGCAACAGGGGAAAATGGCTGCTCTTGTGTGAAGTAAACGCAACATTTTTCAACTTTCTGCTAAGATATGTGTGACGTTTAAAGGTCGTCACTCCTTTTTTTAACATTAGACGCTGAGAAGGCGTTTGATCGAGTGGAGTGGGATTATCTCTTCCATACTCTCGAACAAATTGGTTTTGGTGAAAAATTCATCTCCTGGATTAAAATTCTGTATTCTTCTCCATTAGCAGCTGTCCGAACAAACAACAACCTCTCTTCTTACTTCCCTCTCCATCATGGCACCCGACAGGGCTGTCCACTGTCGCCCCTCCTATTCGCTATTGCGATTGAGCCATTGGCTTTAGCGTTACGTGGTGAAGCTAATATAAAGGAAATACGGAGATATGACTCGGATAATAAGGTGTCCCTGTATGCTGATGATATGCTTTTATATCTGTCCCATCCTTTAACTAGTCTACCAAATGCCCTGAACCTGCTTGAGGAATTCGGCAAAATATCGGGGTACAACATTAACCTACAAAAGTGTGAAATTATGCCAGTGAACGCAGCAGCTAAGAAAATTAACTTTGGTTTATTCCCACTTAAGTCAGTCCACAGAAATTGAAATACTTAGGAATCTGGATAACGCATGCCTTTAAAGATATATTCAAAGCCAATTTTTCACCACTATTAACCCACCTTAAGCGAGATTTGGAACGTTGGAGTTTATTCCCCCTGTCACTAGGAGGCAGAATTAACATAATTAAAATTAATGTTTTGCCAAAATTTCTTTATATATTTCAATGCATTCCCCTACACTTATCTAAATCCTTTTTCATGTCAGTGGACAATTTGGTGTCGGGATTTATATGGAATAAGAAAAACCCTCGAATACGGAAAAGGATCTTACAACAGCATCGTCAACATGGAGGATTATCCCTCCCTAATTTCCAGTCTTACTATTGGGCTGCCAACATTAGATCTATGCTGTTTTGGAAAGATTCCCCATCTGGTGATACTACCCCCGAGTGGTTACGAATGGAAAACTCCTCTTGTCTTTATACTTCTTTACACTCATTATTCTGCTCAAAACTTCCTCTTTTGGAATCTATATCTAAATTCACCATAAATCCAATTGTGAAACACTCTTTTAGAATTCTGACGCAGTTCAGACGAGCTTTTTCTCTCAGGGATCTGCCCACTTGTGCTCCTATAATAAAAAAAATCACCAGTTCATGCCATCAATTATAGACAATGCTTTTCATGAATGGGCTAATAGAGGAGTTGCCACAATAGAGAACCTATTCATTGATGATACTTTTGCATCCTTTGATCAATTAACACTTAAATTTAACATTCCTAATTCTCATTTTTTTAGATTTTTGCAGCTCCGTAGTTTTATATCAACATCATTTATTCACTTCCCATCCCAGCCACCCAACTCCCTCTTAAATTCCATTCTGAAGCTTAATTCAGGTTCCAGAGGGACTATTGGGAAAATATACTCCTTACTAAATACATATAATTTGGAACCTTTGACGTCATTAAAGACTCAATGGGAGAGCGAATTGGGGTTCGACCTTCCTGCGGAGGTCTGGGAAGGAGCCTTAGATAGAATTCATTCCTCTTCAATCTGCTTACGACACAGTTATCCAGTTCAAGGTTATGCATTGCCTTCACTGGTCTAAAGTAAGGCTAGCAAAGTTCACACCAAGCATCAATCCTAGTTGTGATCGGTGTAGGCAAATGCCAGCCACCTTCTCACATATGTTCTGGTTTTGTTCAAAACTAGATAATTTCTGGCAGTCAATATTTAAAACTTTTTCAGATGTTTTACAAGTACCTATAGAACTTTCTGCCATCACTGCCATATTTGGAATAACTCCACAAGACACTCACCTTAACCGCCAGGCAAAGAATATGATAGCTTTTGCATCTCTTATAGCTAGGCGGTTAATACTCTTTAAATGGAAGGAGAAACTTCCTCCAACCTGTACCATGTGGATCAATGACATTCTACACCATTTGGTATTAGAGAAGATTCGCTATTCTACAAGAGGATGTATTCAAAAATGTTATACTACATGGAAACCTTTTTTAAGTTATATAGAGAAATTACATGTCACTAATATTGATGTTTCATATGACTGATCCTGTATTCTGTATAATTTGAAACCCATAAGGACCATTTTTGATTACTTATTGATTTTGTATTTATTTCTTTTTATTATTATTTATTTCTTTTTGATGTATTATTTTTATTTACTTATGTATCATATTGTTTTGTTTTAATATATATATATTTTGTGTGTACATGTAATTTTGATACTTAAGTGATGCATGTAATATAAGTGGTTGCATACAAGTTCAATCAATACTAGGTTGTTGAATGGTACAGTAATAGTGTTGCAGGGACGGGGCTCTGTTAGAGCGAAGGGGGGAGGGTAAGATGTTTATACTTGTAATATTTCTGTTCACCTATGCTTCTGAATTGATGTGCTTTGTACACTATCACTCTATGTAAAAATATCAATAAAAAAGACTTGGAGAAAAAAAAAAAAAGAAAAGATGTGTGACTTTTTTGCAACGAAAATGCGGGGATTATGAAATCATGCAAGCCCCGCATATTTTGCGCGGAAATAGGCAATTTATGTGGCGAAAGTGCAGCGTATTTGAAAAAATGTGGCCCCCGCATAAATATGCAGACTTTGGCTGATTATGCATTGAATTATGCGATCGCATAATCACGTTTTTCTGGAGGGACTGACTATAGAGATTAATTATGTACAACAGTGTATAGTTAGATAAATACAGGTTTTCCAGATTACATGTCTACAGTGACAGATAAGAAGTATATACATACATACACACACATGTGATATACATATGTATATGTATGTATATTGCACAGGTTTATGGGCAGGTTTATGGGCAGGTTACACAGGTTTATGGGCAGGTTATGGAATACAAAAATAAGTATATTGTGCAGTTTTGGGTGTTAGCAGTGCAAGGGCATTGATGAAAACAGTGCAGGAGTAAATGTAAACAGGTAATCAGTGCAGTGCAGTAAATATGAACAGGTAAACAATGCAGAATTCAGATTCAGATCATCACAACGTGAGCTGCAAAGATGAATCAATTAGATGTCCACTATTAAATGAATCGCCAAAGGGTCACGTGACATAATGCCAGGAGAGGGCTGCAAGATTACATGTCTACATTAGAAAATTGGGAAATGATTTATATAGATCTGGACAGTTCCAAGCGCACTTGAAGGCAACTTCATTTCCTGGAGAGACAGAAAAGAGACGGAGGGACTAGAGCTGGGCAATATATCGATATTATATTGATATGAGATATGAGACTAGATATCGTCTTAGATTTTGGACATCATCATATTTTAATATGGCATAAGTGTTGTCTTTTCCTGGTTTTAAAGGCTGCATTACAGTAAAGTGATGTCATTTTCTGAACTTACCAGACTGTTGTAACGGGCAGTTCAGTGCTTGTGTTTGGTGTTTTAAAACTTTCTTGTGGCAGCAATAGAGGCAGTGATGTTTCCTGTTTCCTGTACGGGACTCTCACACCGCCTCAAACACACCCGACAAGTCTGACCCACGCGCACATGACTTGGGGTTGACATTCTAGTTGACTCGGTCTCAACTTTTGGCAGCAGGCCGCTGCAGGTTTTTTCCAGCTCCCCCCTACACGCACTTCCCGCATTCAAAATGAATGGAAAGACCTCGCTCGTTCCACCAACTGAGCTACCCGGGCGCCCATATATAGAGGCTTACTCCTCGGCGCAGCGGTCCCGGGTTCGGCTCAGACCTGCGGCCCTTTGCTGCATGTCATTCCCCTCTCTCTCTCCGCTTTCATGTCTTCAGCTGTCCTGTCAAATAAAGGCCTACAAATACCCAAAAAATAATTTTTGCATTTTGAATTTGCATTTTTCAAATTCCATAACTTTTCCAAGTTTTTTCAAAACGTATGAACACTGTCTTTTCCTAACCACAACCGCCCCGTTGTTGTGGCGTCCCCGAGAGCAGCCCAGTTTTATGGCAGTTCGTGAAATGGTCACGTTCGAAAAACGTGACCATTTCACGGACTGGCGTGAGACCGGGTTGGCTGTGTGTTGGTGAGTTGCAGCTGTTCAGGCTGAGTAATGTGTCAGCAGCACGACTACATACGACAGAGAAGTGGAGACTCACGTTAGAACGTTGGCTGGCATCATCTGGGACTCTGGAGCTGCTTCGATCAGAGACTGCCATGTGTTGGTGGAGTTGGGGATGACAAAACCAAACTCAAAGAACCATTCTGGACAGAGACACAGACAGACAGACACAGTTCATTATTAACACTGCTGCTAGTTTATACTCAGTGTGTCAGGGTGCCATGACGCTCCAAAGACATTCTCAGCAACACAAACATGTTGTGTTGGTGTGTGTCGTCCCCGGGGCCCCTCGCTAAGCTCAGCTGTGTTCAGCAGGGGACAGCACTGCAGTGTGAACACACAGTAACAGGGAACCAGACAGGGCTGTAACACAGCAACAGTTAGCAACCGACGGATCTTATGGCACATTTTAGGAAACCAAGCATTTTATCAAGACATTACCTCGCCCTACTCTGCTTTCTGTTGGTGTTGCCGCAGGTATTAGCCCCTCAGCTAACAGTCATGTTATTTCACCAGGAATCTTCCCATTGAGCAGTGGCGATTTTAGACCTTTTTTAGGGGGGTTCAAGCATTGGCGCCGATACTGTGGGTGCTCCGGAGCTCGAGCACCCACGGAAAATACTGAGCACCCAGTGCCAGACTGCCAGTAGGCTACATTCATTTAAAATTAAACATTGCAGTTGGTGCTAAGTGGAGCGTCTGTCATAGTGTGCCTAGGCTACTAGACAGGTGGAATTGATTCTTAATTTCCCACGAAGCTGATCGCGGTTATGTGTTCATCTCCAATCCTATCTGTATTTGTGAGAAGTGGTGCTGTCCTGAGTTGAAAGCCTACTTTACGGCTTTATTATCGAGTCAATAGGCGGGTGTGTTCGTGTCGGCCGCTGTCCATTTCCTAAGGTTCTGAAATGCAAGCATTTTTTGACTACTTTTTGTGAGCACCCACGGTGGAAAACATAAATCGGCGCCTATGGGTTCAAGCCCCTCTAAATTTCATCTCAGCCCCCTTAAATATTATAATAATAAATCTAAAAAAAATGTAGTGCTTCAAGTGAGAGTTTGGGAACGTGTCTGTTAGTGACAGAGGGCAAACAATTACAGGTTCAAAGAAACAGGTTTGATATCCTGTGTCGCTCTCGCCAATACTATGTAGAGCTGCAGATCTTTGCCCAAACCCGACGGGACTCGACGGGCTCGGGCCGGGCTTGCGCTCTGGGTTGCGTGGTAAATGAGCGGTCAGGTGATGCGTTTCGATTAGTGCGAAAATGGATGCTGAGGGGGTGAAACAGAGGACTGATTTTATTTTGTTCCAACTTCCAAGTGGCGTATAGTCAGTCCCTCCAGAAAAACGCGATTATGCGATCGCATAATTCAATGCATAATCAGCCAAAGTCTGCATAATTTATGCGGGGACCACTTTTTTTCAAATACGCCGCACTTTCGCCGCATAAATTGCTGATTTCCGCGCAAAATATGCGGGGCTTGCATGATTTCATAATCCCCCTATTTTCGTTGCAAAAAAGTCACACATATCTTAGCAGAAAGTTGAACAATGTTGCGTTTACTTCACACAAGAGCAGCCGGTTTCCCCTGTTGCGATGGGAACGTTATGAAGTGACGTTATGAAGTGACGTTATGAAGTGACGTTACGAAGTGACGTTACGAAGTGACGTGAACATCATCGAAAAGCTGCAAACCCCGCGATGAAGCCACGATGAAACCGCAATTTTTGCAAGTTCCCGCAATTTCATTGCATAAAATTGCATAAATATCCCGCATATTTCATCGCATTTGTTAAGAAAATGTGCCGCATAATCAAGGATTTTTGCCCTGCAACAATCACAAAAAAACTCTGCATTTTTCTGGAAGGACTGTATAGTCATGAATAAATTATGTAAAAAAATGTAAATGTAAATGATGCTGTGTGCGTGCGGCGCAGTCTATTTTTTCCTTTCTCTCCCTTTTCGGCCGAGTGGTGCGTCTGCCTGCTTGTGTGTCAGCGCCTTCAGACTCCTACCTCCTACCTAGGTTCAACACGCAACACACAGCTTACCTTCTAGACACTGTCCCTTGAAGAAAACCTTCTGCTCCAGTCGGAACTTCTCCAGTTTCTCTGAGGAGGAAAAGTTCAGTTCTCTGGACACGGCTTTACACTTCAGGATCTTCTTTGGGACGCGAGCTGCAGAGAAAGACAGACTGGAATTAACTGAGAGAAGAGCTTTGGATTCCAAACGTGACCAATAGCAACCAGAGCTAAGAGATGTAAACATTGTGTTTGTAGGAGCTCTGTCGGCTCCATTAGACTGCCTGCATTAGCTGCATTTAAATAAACACCAACAACTCATGTCAGAGTATTTTTAAACAGAATTACACTTGTTAATTATCTTCCTGTAGCCGACCGGGAACCACTGTGCTGCACATCAGGATTCTTCTGTTAATGTATACCCTGGTGATAGTAATACTATATTTGATTTATAGAGCGGTTTCAAGATACTACAGGAGCTCAAATGATCATAGAAAACACACTACAATATCAAACACACAGCATTAATCACACATTGAAGCAGTTGTGAAAAGGTGATGGGAACATGATCTGATTGATGAGATATCAGAGCTTTTAACAGAACTCTATTTTCTGTTCATGTCTCTCCTTTTAGCATGTCATCTTTTGATGTACACAGAGTCTAATGAAGCTTGTAGTTATGGTCAGACTTTAGCTACAGTAGGGCTCATTACACAGCTTTATAATCAACTCCACACAATTGAACCCGACTATCTAAACCACTAATATGCACTCAAAATGACCTCAGTATATCCTCAGCCTTGTGGCACATTGTCCTTTTTCATCCAAATCATCTTTTGGAAATTGATCTTAATGCCGTAATTTAAAAAATGAGGAAAAAGCCAACCTTTAAAGACACCAATTTTCTTTGTGAATGAATAATTTATCGTGAATAAATAAATGTTCTTCCTTAAAATACAGGGGGCATAAGTCAGTACACCCCTATGTTAAATTCCCATAGAGGCAGGCTGATTTGTATTTTTAAAGGCCAGTTATTTCATGGATCCAGGATACTATGCATCCTGATAAAGTTCCCTTGGCCTTTGGAATTAAAATAGCCCCACATCATCACATCCCCTTCACCATACCTAGAGATTGGCATGGGGTACTTTCCATAGCATGGGTGTATTCACTTATGCTGAGCACTATATATAGTATATTATCTTGTTCTTATTTTCACACTAGTCTTTATGCACAGCCTGAAGCCACTCACAACATCCCGTTTCTGTGTGTGACACATTTGAATCCTGTTTCTTCAGAGCTACAGTCAGAATGATGGATGGTGGGAATAACTATTTCTAATGATTGTAAGGAACTGGGGTAAGCTGGTCTGAAAAGCGGTCTGATCTGATCCCCTGGACTTCATCTAAGGTGCAAATGTCACCTGGACTGAAAGGAGTGATGAACCGTGTGTAACCTTACCTATTTTCAGTACTACTACATTCATGTTGCTCATTAGGCTGTGCAGTATACTATGAATAACATTCACGCTGTATTAGTTTGGGTTGTTTTAGTTAGTTAAAAAATGGTGCTCACGCCACTGAAAAAAATGGTGCTCACGCCACTAAGAAGCCCTGTGTGTGTGTGTGTGTGTGTGTGTCTGTGTGTGATGTACCTTCATGTTCGACTCCTGGCACAGACAGGTCCTCAGTTCCCTGCCACAGCACTTTGCCCGTCTCTGCATCTCGAAGATTCATCCAGTTTCTGTCAGGAACATGTTGAGTGACAACAACCAGCTACGGAACAGAACATCATGAATATTTGGGGGAACAACGCGCTTGTGTAATCTACCCACAGTACCCATCACTCGAAAAGAGTTAACAGCATATTTAATCTGGAAAGTTGCTGTGATTTCTCCTATAAAGATATCGAGCCTGCCACTACCAGCTGATAGCAGGTCAGTGAGGAGATCCTGCTGCCGCATCTCTGCCAGCTGTTCCCAGTTAGGGAGGTGTGTGCACGTTGGTAGTCATTACCAGCCAGGGTTGTAGTACTCGAGTCCGGTCTTGGACTTGCGTCCGGACTCGAGGCGGTTTTTCTATGTTCTCGGACTTGTCTCTGACTCGCTGGTATTTGGACTTGGACTTGTGTCGGTCTCTGCCACTGGTCTTGCCAAATAATGGCTTTTGGTCTCGACCGAGTCCAGGTGTCTTTATTATGTTTTATGTGAAACACTGGCCACCTGATAACCAATCACACACTAGATTATCTTCACACGCCCTGCATCTGTGTGCCCTGCTAACGTTATTGCCATTCATTTTCATTGATTCACACACACACTGTAACAAACGAAGATGTCCGCCAATTCTGCCATAATCAAATTTGGTTATAGAAATCACCAGGAATTTCTCAGCACTGCGCTTAAAAAGAAACACAGGGCGGACTGCAAATTCTGCAAAGCAACAATTTCGGAAATCTGTGGGACAACATCAAACTTCATAAGACACCTGCAGAGGCATCATAACACTTTTTTTTGGACTCGGTCTTGACTTGGTCTCGATTAGTCCTGAACTTGGACTCGTCTTGGACTCGACAAAGGTGGTCTTGACTACAGCCCTACTACCAGCTGACTCTTCTTATCAATGAGGTCAGTTATGTTAGAAGTAAACAAGTGCAGTGCTTGGCCTTCAGTCATCAAAGATCACCCCCCCCACCCACCTGTGACTGGTGGAGCTTGTTGGGCCTGGGTTAAACATCTATTCAGTCACTAATGACAAGCCCACTTCCTGCCGAGCCTTGTGCTATAATGTCTCAGAAGTATGTGACTACATATTCATACAGAGCGCCTGGTTGGAGAACAGCCATGATGTTTTGACGTCGGATCTTTGAGCTACTTTAGTGTTTGATGTGAAGCAACTGCAGCACAGCGCCGACTTTTGGAATGTCGATGTCAAGTCCATCTAATTTCGGCAAAAGAAACTAAAACAGATATGCTTTTTTTCAGTACATTTATTTTATTAGGGCTGAGCACCGACTGCTGTCGGTACTGTGCAGCTTTATTTAGTTCCAGCTATGATACACATTGACGTATAGTAGTATACAAACTACTGATCTACAAACAGCTAACGAGGACAGCGCTGAGTCATGGATTGGGCATCGAGAACCGATTCCTACTTGGAATCGTTCTAAAAATTACGATTCCGTCGGAATCATTTCTTTATTGGAATCGTTTGGAGGATTTGGTTTCAAATCCGATCATCTGTTCCAAATTTTACACGCGCAAGTTTTGGTTTCTGTAGCAGCCAGGCGCTTGTTGTGTTGCAGCTCTCTAGTCTGGCTTTGTTTTACGCCCGGTAAAACTGCAAACCACCATTGAATCAAAATAAAACTTTCCTCTTATTTGTGAAATAAGCATGTGACCAGTTTCAACTCCCCCACTCAAAGAATCGGAATCGAAAGGAAGAATCGGAATCAGAATTATTAAAATCCAAACGATGCCCAACCCTAGTGCTGAGTCATGGATTTGATTGAAGTAATATATATTTATAATATCATGCTTTAGAAAGCATTGTTGGTCCAAACTGAGTGAGGATGAAAGGTGAAAGAGAAGCTTCCAGGTCAGCTAAAGACAGCCATGTGGAGGTGTGTCTTTCAGCGGGTCAGCTGGTCCTGACTGTCCACACAATACAGCTGTCAGTGGCAGAGCCTGCAGGACACTCGCTGCTCCCCCCCCCCGACAGGAAGTGGGTTGGTCGTCACTGACTAAATGGATGTTTAACCCAGGCCCAAGTTGAAATGCTCCCAACAAGCGCCACTAATCTCAAATTGATGGCGGTGGGGGTGATATTTGATGACTGAAGGAAAAGCCTGCGCTTGTTAACTTCTAAGATAAATGACCTTATTGACAAGAAGTGTGCATTCTGCTCTCTCTATTCCTACATCGGCTACTGGACTGGTCAGCTGCTCAGGGTGCTGCTGCTTCCCTCTGCAGAGGAAGTGTTGGTGGCACACTTGATCTGTGAATATATCAGACTGACGGACACGCCGCCCTTTGTTCCTGAACATCCTCCACTCGGCACCCTGTCACACTCAGATACTACTTAGTGTCACACACACACACACACACACTGGACTCCACACCATCTGTGAAGCCCTCCATCCCAACTGCCTCCAAACACACAACTCCTAAAGGCTCTGACACACCAACCCGACGACCGACCGTCTGCAGAAAAGGCAGTCGGACTGATCAGTCGGCTCCCCGGAGTCAAAAAAGGGCCTCGGAATACACCGAAGCGACGCTTGACTTGAGCGTACGCGTGCGAGAGACGTAATACATCTCCATAACAGCAGGCGGCGCTAATCTGTATGGTCACCCAAAAAATGAAAACCGGAAATGACGGAACATCTCTCTAGACCTAGTAAACACAGAGCACGCTGTCGTCAGTCATTGTTTTCATCAGAGAGCTGAACGGAAGTCAAATCGGCCAAAATGAAGGCCGACGGCTCCTCCGGCTGACGACGGCACGGAACACACGAACAAACTCGAGTCAACGACCTCGCCAGACTGTCCGACGGCCGATAATCGGGTTGGTGTGTCAGCACCTTAAAGCGACAGTTAGCATACTGTTACACTCACAGCCCACACACAGTCATCTGAGAGGACAGCATATTCCTGCGTTTGACAGTCATACATCAGTTGGTTCTCAAGACGATTCCGGAGAAGACATGGAGTGTGTTTAGGAGAGTCCAGCGCCTTCGTAATGATGAGCAGCGGCTTCACCAACTTGTCATAATTGAGAGGACAGAGAGAGGCGACAGACTATAACAGGCTGTTTTAAAGGTATACTATGTAACTTTTCCCTCTTCAGTCCCCCTACAGGCTGTCTCATTGGAACTACAGCTCGCGCGTCCCACTGCTTCGGTCCCCCCCTACAGGTTGTCTTAAGGCAGTTACACACCAACCAGACGGCCGACCCTCGGCAGAAAAGGCAGTTGGACTGATCAGTCTCCCCGAGTTGCTCAAAAAAGTGCCTCGGAACACACCAAAGCGACGAGACGTAATACGTCTCCATAACAGCAGGCGGCGCTAATCTGTATTGTCGCCCAAAAAATGAAAACCGGCAGCTGATTGGACGAACGCGTCACGTGGGTCTGGTTTCTCCAGAAATTCAAAGACAGACTGTCATGGCGGCTTGTTCAGAATACGATCTCATATTGTACTAAAATAGTTCACTGAAACGTGTTTCTGAGCAAGAAATAGGCCATGCAGTTCCTGAATCTGTCTTCATTTCAGATCGACAAAGATTTTCGTCAGATTTTGAGAGGCTTAGTCACGCTCATTCCGCTCGCCATTTCCAAGTGAGTCCCGACTGCCCTGTCTCCGACTAGCATGTCAGGTTGGCCAAAATGAAAGCCAACAGCTCCTTGGACGGACGACTGGACGGAACACACCGAACAGACTCAAGTCACCGACCTCGCCAGACTGTCCAACGGCCGATTATCGCCCCGGTGTGCAGCTGCCTTTATTGGAACTGCAGCCGTGCAAGCTGTAGTTCCAATGAGACAACCTGTAGGGGGACTGAAGAGGGAAAAGTTACATAGTATGCCTTTAACTCAGTGGGGGGGGGGGGGATTTGATACACTGTCAATGTGTCCTACAGTTCAGGAGGAAATGTGAGGGTCCATCCTGAACTGAAATATTAAGGAATAGCCTAGCAAGTCAAAAATAAGCCTTTACTCTGCTTTGGTCATGACCCAGCATGACCCAACAGCCAGGCTGTGTATGCATGTATACATGCTTACACAGCCAGGCTGTGTTTGCATGTATACATGCTTACAGTAGATATCATGATTAACTGCTGTTGTTGCTGTCTCGCCTCCACCCTCCCCCACCTCTTCCCCTGGCTTTACAGTAAAGTGTGCTGAGTTGAAAGGTTTCTGTAATCCTCTCAAGTCTAACTAAATCCAAACTCCCACATCAAACTCATCATCCTCCACACCTTCCAGAACAATCCTCTTTCACTCCTCTCATTTCTGAACCTTGTCACTGCCAACAAAAGAACAGCAGCCTCCTTTAGCAGGTTTACGATGACAGCAGCCAAGCAAAGATCACAACACACATTTACTGTTCATATCGGATCATGTGTGTCTTCTTTTCCTCCATTCTCTCTCACAGCTCTTCCAACAACATTACACAACATTACACAAGCTTGTACCATGGCCCTTTCTGTCATTTTCA
The DNA here is from genome assembly GCF_031162955.1 of Sander vitreus. Taxonomy (NCBI): domain Eukaryota; kingdom Metazoa; phylum Chordata; class Actinopteri; order Perciformes; family Percidae; genus Sander; species Sander vitreus. Next base: position 29,606,724 of record NC_135863.1, read on the forward strand.
TGTTATGTTATCATGTTATAAAACCTTGTATCGAAAGCTCAGTATGAGAGAAGATTTGTGTTTTAATCCAGAAGATGGATCAGTGACAGTTCTTTTGAGAGCCATCTTTGTCTGATTTCAGAAGGACACCAGCAGTCCGTCTCTAAGCAGCACAGTTTCTGCATCCGGCGAATTACATTGGGCCGTCAGGGTGTGTTGAAACACGCACACGCACACACACACACACACACACACACACGCACACACACACACACACACACACACACACACACACAGGCTAATGAGCCCCCAGTGAGAAGCTGCTGTCACTGTTTAGTCTTTGTTTATTTATAAAGACGTGTTAATGGTTGGGAAGACGGCCGCTGTTACGGAAAGACTCAGGAGCAGCACAACTCATTTCCCATACGTGAAGAAGATTCGGGAGACCTTGATGAATTACACAAGAGCATTTAATGAACACTCAATTGAGGAGAGAATTTAGGCAGGCAGTACAGTTTAACCACGATGTGTTATCGTGTCTTGCCGTCCCAACTCTCTGAAGTGTCCTGTCCCTGTCTTCCTGAAGGCGTATTTAAACTCATGCTGGGGGCATTAAGTTGAGCTGAACCTTTAAGGTAAACAAAGATATTGCGGGTGCCCAAATACCTCATCACAGACACAATGTGTTATGTGTTTGCTTTCCTCTATGGCCTTGGCAGGGTGAGGTCTTATCATACAGCTGCTACGTCTCCGGTCATCTATGGAGTCACAAAGTTGAAGAATTCTTCTGCTTGGAAAGGTTAAGAGGTTACGTTGGACACTGACTGAATGAGACCTGGGGTACCACTGTCTCAACTAAGATAGCATTAGTTTGTAAGCTATCTTATCCTCTGCATCCTACAGCCCAACACTCTGCTCTGAACACCTCTTTTTTTTTTTTTTCATTAAAGTCAACTGAGAACAATTTCTCAACAACCAAAGTCTGTTCTGATGGCCACTGAGCAGCTTCACTCCACTGGAGCTGTTGGGATTAAGGGCCTTGCTCAAGGGCACCTCAGTGGTGGTAATGACAGTGGAGGGACACGTTGTTGCTGTTACTCTTTCACTTTCCCCACCCAGAATTTATCCTGCCGGTCTGGGGGATTGAACCCCCGGTCCCAAGCTCGCTTCTCTAACCTTTAGGCCACCACTGCCCCCTACCTCTGCAGCCCAACACTCTGCTCTGAACACCTCTGCAGCCCAACACTCTGCTCTGGCCTGTTCAACAACAACTGTTACAGATCATCATCATTCATCATCATCATCATCATCATCATCATGATCCAGTTTGAGGGCTCTCAGGTCAATGGAGCAGGCCCAGGGGAAGTATCTGCTCCCAATAACTGAGGCTGCCTCAGTGATCTGGCAAAGTCAGAGAAGCATCCTACAGTTCAACGCTTGCATTCGGATTCCTTCTCTCAGCAAATAAGCATTTGAAATGGTTTGAAAGTTCACTATTCTGTTCACTTTTGCAACAACGAATGAAAAAGGTCGGCGCTGATTATGTTATTATTGGCCGTGATCATTTCTTTTTGAAAGGTTTGGGCATAACTTTCAAACAGACGCAACGGTTGTTGTTTTTTTGTTTTTTTAACTATCTCAGAATAACAATAAAATCAGTTAGCCTTTTGGTTGGAATATGTGAGACTACCAATCGGCAGGTGAGCCTCTGTAACCAACAAAGTGAGAAAACTTCCCAAGTTGACGGCCTGTTCTCTTCCTATTCATATTACTATTCATATTCTTAAAAGGATTTAGACAACAAATGGTGATGGGAGCAGTGTGGAACACAAGCTCTCCGTGTTGGCTTTAATCAGCCAGCATGGACAGAAGGTAGTAAATCCCTGGTCACTAAATCGTGGATTTAGGCATTACCCTGCTAGAGGCCACACACACACACACACAGAGGGTAATTTGGTACTAGGTGGTCACATCCGAAGGTGTCTTCAGTAATATGGGAAGCATCAGTTTGCCCCACCTCCTCCACAAAGCTGCAGTCTGCTTTCATAAAAAAAACATATTGTACAAGCTGGGCTATCTGGGGCTTACAGCAACCGATGTTATCTGGCACATTTACTGTGACCCAAACAAACTTTAACAGCCCGCTTCAAGCTCTTGGGACTACTTTTTGCGTTGTCGTTACTGTGACTGTCTGTCAAGGACTGTAAAATAATGATGGGAGGTTAATACTATCAATAGATGAGCTGTAACATCCTCCTGCTTCCTGTTCAGCTCAGGTGGATCAGCTTAAAGGGGCCACGCACACCTGGTTCTGTTCTGGACTATATCCAGTGTTTGTCGGCACATGTGTCTGCGTTCCTACATGTTGGACACAGACAGATGATTAAAGTATGTGGACCGTGCAGATGTGCGTCTTTTGGGCTGTACCAACTGAACCGCTGTCTGAACGTGGACCCTGGGATTCTGCACTGCCAGCACAATAAAGTAGAGACGGGATCCAATAAACACCAGCGACAGGACGTGTTGGTCCACATGGCAGCTCCAAATTATTGTTCATTTTTTGAAAGTTCTTTTCAAAAACTAATCTCTCTTAACATAATTCTAACATATTTTTAGCAAATATAAATCAGCCAATTTGTGAAAAAAAAACAAAACATTGATGATAGGCTTACTGGCCTATAGGTAAAGTAGGCACTAAGGCCATCTACAGATACAGTTCATCCTAAGGATTCACTGTGCCACATGTGTTTTTACATTAAAACATGATTGATTAAACCATGTCAACAATTATTATTTTAATAGCTTAGTATTCTATGCAAAATAAAAAGAGGTATGTATAAAGGCTGTAGGCTGCCCACACGTTATTGTAGGCCCAGTTTAATATGCAACTTCATTTTATACAATATATGTAGAAGGGGGTCCCCTGCTCCGTGTCTCTCAGTTAAGGGGTCCTTGGCTTAAAAAATGTTGAAGACCCCTGCTTTAGGTATTTTGGAGATGACTGTAAGTCAAACACAACCAGACAATTCAAAGAAGTGCTACAAGAGTAAAACAGAGGATTAAAAAGGGGAGAATACTAACAGCATAGTTGTTTCCAAAGTCCTCTTAAAACAAGTGACTGTCTTCAGTCATGTCTGCAGATGAATTTAGAACTTTCTGCATCAGTCAGTCAGTCAGCCAGCCAGTCAGTCAGTCAGTCACTGTGACACACACAGAAACACTAAGATCTCAACAACACCACTGGAAAAATGTCCAACACGTAATATAAAGTAAATGTGGCTCCAGGAAAAGAGAACACGTCACAGCAGTACCAGCATCATCACACTGTGGTGTAAATGATTCCAATGGTTTTAACTGCTTATTATCGTTCATTATTATTATTATTATTATTGGTCTCCCTCAGGTTGTCTCCTGCTGGATGATCAAACCGTTAGCGAAGCAGCTTTGTGTTGTTGTGCACCAAAGGCTTGGAACAAAGCTCAAAACCCTATTTTTATGATCTTGCTTACAATTTTTTCTTTTTAAATTGTATCTTTATTTGGAATGAACAGGGACATATACCAGCATAGCAACATTAGTAGAAATAACAACACATGTCCTTCCAGTTTTGTTTGTTTTGAGTCCAGAATAAGTGCATCACCAGTCATCCAGGCATACGGGGCCAAAGGAAGTATAGTCATGGATCGTGGATCAGATGACGGTCATCCTTTGTGTTGCCCATTCTCCTCTATTAACTTAGATTTCACAGCAATTGTGATAGAATAGCATTAGTAGGTACTCATTATCCTCTTAAGGACAGTACTGACAGTTAGCCCGGGATAAACCGAGCCAGATGAGGTCCACATGTTCACTTAGAGAGAATTCTGAAGCAACTTAAGTATAGATAGAACAGGTTTTATGAAACTATGTACAGGAACCAGGGTGGCCGCCTGCTGCTGCTGTCAGAAATAATCATCAAAAATGAAATCCAGTTGTTCCAAATTTGGTAAAATTTGTCCCTTTGGATTCTTAATTGGTAGGTCAATTTTTCTATCCTAAATATCTCTAGAGTAGTTCCAATCCAATCATCCAGGGTATGCTGGATCGGGCTTAACCATCTCCTTGTAATTGTTTTCTTACTTGCCACCAAGAGTAATTGCATCAACTTTATCTCGCTCCTACGTTCCAAAAAAGAGACACGACCCAGGTACAGAACATCAAAGCTCAGAGGTATTTGAGTGTTAAAGACCATGTTTAAGGAAGCCCGAATACCCCTCCAGAAAACATTTAACTTGGGGCAATCCCAGAATATATGATAATGGTTAGCGACAGTCGAGCCACATTGTCTCCAGCACGGCCTATGTGCACCTTTATACCTCTCCTGATACGGTGTCTTGAAATATCTAACAACATTCTTCCAGCAATGCTCTCTCCAGCTCATGGAGTTGGATGTTGTCCACTGGAAGGACCAGATATTGCCCCACGCCTCCTCAGAAATCTCAAGCCCTGATTCCCTTTCCCATTTACCTTTGATGTATAAAGTGTTATTATCATTGGCATGGGAGAGAGCTGTGTATAGTTTTGAAATGGAGTTAGAAGGGATCATGGTCATGGCATTTTTCAGAATGCAGTAAAAATCTGAATCAACATCTGAAAGGTCAGTCAGTTTGCATTCATGATCAATATATGATCGTAGCTGCAAGGATCTATGAAATGCGCTTCGTGCCAAGCCATGTTTGACCCGCAAGGTCTCAAAACTGTGCACAGTGTTTCTTTGAGTGAGTGAGAGGAGTGTCGTGAGACCATACATTGTCCATGATTTAAAGCTAGAGTCGTGTCTGTTGGGAATAAAATCTGAGTCAAAAGCAAACCATCTGAAGATTCTCAGCATTCTATGCATCTCACAAATATTAATTACCTTCTGCCAGACTTGGAGTTTGTGGGTCAACCAGGGGTTCCCCAGCTTTTCTAAATGACACATTAGACCCCTATCCGCTATTGCAGCTTGGATAGGGAACTGATTTGACAGATTGGACTCCAGCTCCTTCCACCTAGCTATATAAGTTTCATTACAACAGTATAAAAGGGGAGTTATTTGTGCAGCATAATAATAGTTCCTTAGACAAGGGAGACCCAACCCTCCGCTTTCCTTGGCAAGTTGAAGGGTAGCATATTTAATCCTTGGTTTCCGGCCTTGCCAAATAAATCTGGAGATCCATTTGTCCCACTCAGAAGAGCCCAGAAGAGCCCTGAGAGGTCCCCAGTCAGATGTATCCCCAAATATTTAATCTTATCATTTTCCCAGTTTACCTTAAATTCCTGAATCCTTTCCAGTATATTAGTTTTAGGGTTCTTAATTTTGTATATTGTGCTTTCCTCCTGTTGTTTACGTAGTTTGTACGCCAGGTATTTTGCTGATTTCCCTCCTGTCTCATAGTATTTCTGCCTCAAGAAAGTTAGATTCTTCTGGGCTTCCTGTGTGTAAATAGCATTGGTTTCACCCTGTATTTTCCTGATTTCCTGCTTTACAGTGGGGTTTGGGTTGTTTATATCTTCCTGTTGTTTCAGCTTTAAATTTGTCTGTAGATCTGCTAGTTTTTGCCCTTTGGTTCTCTTCAGGTGAGAAGTAATAGAGATTAATTTACCTCTCATATCTTGCTTACAATTTAATATCATTTGAGGTTTCTTTAATATTTATTATACTTGTTTTTTAAAAGTGTTGCTATCACTATCAACAAATTGGCTTTATTATTACCAGTATGATCCTATTTTCATTTATTAAGGGATTTTATTATTGCATTGTTGAGCTGTCTCCTGTTTATTATACCTGTGTTATTGACTTGTTTCTCAGTAAAGCTCTTTGAGCTGCATTTTATGATATGGAAGGTGCTATTATAAGTGTATTATTAGTATTATTATTATTATTATTATTATTGCATTAAAACACACTGAAAAGACTGTTAAGCAGAGCAGCACTGAAGTGGACTGCCTTGTCTGTAGACAGGGTCCCACCTGGGTTTGACATCTCCCATCTGTCACCGTGTTGTAGCATCATACAGCTAACAGCTAACAGCTACTTAAGTCTAGTAACACTAGCAGTTAGCCAGAGCCGAGGCCACCCGTGTTAGCTGGCAGGCCGTGTTTCAGGTGAGAACAGCTGGTTCCTAACTACAACAACATTTAATGATGTAGCTAGTCCCATGTTCACATTAAGACAGACATGGCTGTAGCGGACAGTGAGAGGCGGGACTGGTGGCAGCTAGCCACCGCAGCTAACGCTAACCTGCCTGTAGCTTCTCACTCAGTCACAGCATGCTAACTCCTCTGCTAACGCTAACGCTAGTAATAGTCAGTGATGAACAGGGAGCAGAGCACCGTGTCGGAGCAGAAAGGATACAGTCTGAAGCCCTTGAGGATCTCCTTGGCCCTGTCTTCGTCTGAAGACATCTCGGAACCTGTTGTGTCACTTGTTGTCGGTGCTCCTCACACAGAAGATCCAACTGCTGCTAGATGTTAGCTTAGTTCCTCGGCATGAAAACACCATCAACTATACGTGTGTCCTTAACTCTAGATAGTTGCACTGCAGGTTAAATCTCATCCGATAATGCAATCAGCTAAATATACCCAGCTAACCGACAGACAGCTAGCCCAGCCAGTCAACGGTACAGGGTGGCTGCTAACAGCCAACCACAGGCCGAGAGTGAGATGCATGGGCGGGGCCTACTCTCGATAGAGACGCGTCACCAGGGGCAACGCCGCGCACACTGAGCAGTGACTGCTGCTGGGGCTATGGCGACACCGCTCGTGCCAGGCTCGTGCATGTACCACTAATTTATCTTTTAAAGTGTACACATACAATTTAAATAAAACGAAATTGTGAAAGTCAATATGAGGTATAATGTGGGAATATCAGGTCATATATGTATTACTAGGCTACTAACAATAATAAAAAATAAAAAGCGCGCGCTTTTGTTATTATTTTATAACGCTGATACGATGAGGCAGTAGTTCCCAGCAGCACTTGACTGACTGTCAGCTGGCACAGTGACTTATACATATTGTGTGGAAACAGTTTACGGTTATGGGAAATGTGTGTGTTTTGGGAATTGGGAATAATAATAGAGGAGCAACTGCCTATGGTGCAGGATCACCCAGATCCCCCATCACCCACAAGGTGTTCAGCCTGCTGCCGACCAGCATCCGCTCTCAGAGACAGCTCCATCACTCTGACACCGTCACTCTACCTTCATGTACTTGGACTTAGGCTACTAGTGTTTACACCTGTTTCACATCTCTCTACAGATGTATTTATTCCTTCTCATTTCAACAAATTGTAGACTAAATAAAAACCACTTATAGAGCACCAATTAACCCACTCTTCATCAAACTAAAAGCATTCAAATTTAAAAATCTTGTTGACTTTAAAAACTGCACAAATCATGTATAAAGTAAATAATCAAGAGCTATCGGACAGTATCCAAGGGTTGTTTTCAAATGAGAGCGAGAGCAAACATCACTTATAAGAACAAATGCTACCTCATCACAACTAAAGGAGTTCATTTATGGAACAGCTGCAGTGAAGAGATGAAATCATGACACAGGTGTTTTTAAAATGAATATATTGAATGGATATGAAAAGGACTGGAGGGGATTGTGTACCGACTGGATTGTTCTTGGGGTTGTATATCATGTCTAGCTTGGATGGGTTATTATTCGGTTTGATATAACTGCAGATAAAAACATTGAGTGTAGTTGATAGCTGTGTATGTGTGTGTGTGTGTGTGTATATGAACCGCCTACATGGCCAGAGTGCAGAACCCTTATTTTAATTTTTTGACAGTTCAACAAAATTAAAAATAACAGCGTTAAAAAAAAGAAGGGAAACATAGTTAGAACTTGTACCCTGTTTACACGTACATGGTTATTTTGAAAAAAGGAGCCATTTCCCTTCGTTTGTGCCCTCCGTTTACACGCAAACGGAGGATTCGCCTCTGAAAACGATTCTTTCTAAAAACTCCGGCCAGAGTGGAGATTTTGGAAAACTTCGTTTGCACGTTTGCACGTAAACTGAGACAAACGGAGGTTTAGGCAGCCGAGGAAGTGAGGAAGAGAAGAGAGAGGAAGTGATTTGTTGCTGTTGTTGCTATTTTCAGGATTCTGACTGGCTAACGTGGGCTTGAGCTTCTCGTTACACTGCCACCTACAGGTTTGGCATGCTCTTGACGACATTTACGGCATATATATATATACATGGGTACGTGTAAACAAACACTTTTCTGAAAACTGCCAGCTGTGCACGATGTTATTTTTGAAAACGGAGAGGTTGAAATGTCCGTTTATGCAAATAGCCGGCCACGTGTAAACGTAGCATTGGATTCAGTATTTTTCATCTTTTTCAATATCATATTTGAAAGACATAGAAGTTGACCTCTTTTTAGTTGTATGATTATTAGGGGTGTAAGAAAAAATCGATACACTTGAGTATCGCGATATTTTATTTTGCAATACTGTATCGATTTTCAAAAACGATTTTTTTTTAGTTTACGTGCAAAACTATTCATGTAAGACAATGGTTCACGTTTATGTTGTCTTTAAACCCCTTTCCGCTAGATGGCTATGCTGAGACGCACCACTAGTGTCCTCGCCTAACAGTGCCTAGCAGTGCCTGACTTTTTGCTAGAAGCTAACAATGTAGCTGTGGCTGAACTTTGGCCTACTTTAGCATATAAACATTAGCTCGCTAAGAAGCTGTAAACCACAATCCCAAACTGGCAGTTTGATTTTCTGTTGTACTGATTTTTTTTACCTAAACTTCTTTGACTTCTATGAACATCATGTCTTTTTTTAAATATTCATTTTTCTGAAATTATACTTACGCACAGTATCGAAAAATATTGCAATATATTGAATCGTGACCCATGTATCGTGATACGTATCGTATCGCCAGATTCTCGCCAATACACAGCCCTAATGATTATAAATATTCTTCAAATATGAGCATGAAAACAAATGCATCAGTTATTAAGTGTAGATGTTTTCAAGTGAAATCAAGTGGAAGTGACAATTTTTTTTATAGCCATACACCTATTCTCCATGCCTGTCATGTCAGTGATGATAGATAAAGGTCTATAATATGTATTGTGTATATCCGCATAACCTATGTATCCCATTTGAATCCCATTTCCTGCATTTCTACATGCATTTAGGGGCCGTGCTGATACAAAATCCACGAAATAATTAACAATGATCATAATGATCAATTCTGCCAGAAAGAATAGTTCTTAACTATGTATAAGAAAAAGACGTCTTACTTTCTTTATTGTTTAAAATAGGGGCCGATCACTGACACTTTTGACAACTGACAATTTTAAAGTGTGTGTGTGTGTGTGTGGGGACGGACGGACGGACACATAAATGGGTTTTTAAAAAGTGGGGGGGACATGGCCCCCCTGAGAACAACATGTAACGAAAATAAGCAACAAGTAACATCAGTGACTGCACCTCATAGTTGTCTGAGGCCTACACCTCTTCAGATCCTTTGTACAGACACACAAATACAGTATTTAGGCCTAAAATTGCGGTTCTTTGAGTCATTTTTCCATTCTTGTTCTACTGCTATTTTTTAGTTTTCCGTGAGTTAACGTTCATTTTTTCGGTGCACAGAAATGAAAATTGTTGGCTGGAACCGAACACACTGGAACACTTGGCTGAATACCAAACGTGGCTTTTTGCACTTTTCTTTTGAAAATTGAGTCACGGGGGGCAAAATCTGTCTATTTAATGTAGCCCAATTAAATCCCATATTGTGAATCAATTTGTGTGTCCTGAGGTGCTTTTGAAAGTAGCATTATCGGATGATGCATTTTGTACAAGTATGATCAGACCAGAATCTTTTCCCATGTTCATTTTAGATACATACTGTATATTAAGTTATAAAATGAGAGTCAGTGTTTGTTATATATTATGTAAATGATTCAGTGCATATTCTATTTTATATTAATATATCATTGTAAATCCATGGGGTTTTCTTCAATAACTTCCAGTTCATGTGACCCAGTGTCTCCGAATTATTAAATATAATACTACACAGGACACAGTTGTGTACAAAGCACAACATTAATCAGATCTGGCCTCTTAATTTTCCTCTCAAAGTGCACCAGATTGATCCATTAACTTTAAAAGGTAACATTTTCTCCCGGGGGGGGCCTTGCACCTGGACCCCCTAGAAGGTCAGGAATCAGCCCCCCCAGTCATTCTTAAACAAACTGATATTGCTATCCATCACGGACAAACAGGGTGGTGCACCCCAAAAGATTGTATTGGCCCCATAGACTGTTAATATTAATATACAGTCTATGATCGGCCTCGTTGCCCCCCCCCCTCCCTTAAAAAAAATCCTAGAATCGCCACTGCCCCTGTCTCCAGTGGAAATTACCCCCTAGTGTGTATGCATGTTTATATGTGGCTGTAAGTAGGTATATACAGCTGCTGGTCATATAATTAGAATATCATGAAAACGTTGATTTATTTCAGTAATTCCATTCAAAAAGTGAAACTTGTATAATGTATACATTTATTCCACACAGACTGATATATTTCAAGTGTTTATTTCTTTTACTTTTGATGATTAGAACTGACAACTAATGAAACCCCAAATTCAGTATCTCAGAAAATTATTAATATAATATTGTGACAAGGTTCAATATTGAAGACACCTGGTGCCACACTCTAATCAGCTGATTAACTCAAAACACCTGCAAAGGCCTTTAAATGGTCTCTCAGTCTAGTTCTGTAGGCTACACAATCATGGGGAAGACTGCTGACTTGACAGCTGTCCAAAAGACGACCATTGACACCTCGCACAAGGAGGGCAAGACACAAAAGGTCATTGCTAAAGAGGCTGGCTGTTCACAGAGCTCTGTGTCCAAGCACATTAATAGAGAGGCCAAGGGAAGGAAAAGATGTGGTAGAAAAAAGTATACAAGCAATAGGGATAACCGCACCCTGGAGAGGATTGTGAAACAAAACCCATTCGAAAATGTGGGGGAGATTCACAAAGAGTGGACTGCAGCTGGAGTCAGAGCTTCAAGAACCACCACGCACAGACGTAAGCAAGACATGGGTTTCAGCTGTCGCATTCCTTGTGTCAAGCCACTCCTGAACAAGACACAGCGTCAGAAGCGTCTCGCCTGGGCTAAAGACAAAAAGGACTGGACTGCTGCTGAGTGGTCCAAAGTTATGTTCTCTGATGAAAGTACATTTTGCATTTCCTTTGGAAATCAAGGTCCCAGAGTCTGGAGGAAGAGAGGAGAGGCACAGAGTCCACGTTGCTTGAAGTCCAGTGTAAAGTTTCCACAGTCAGTGATGGTTTGGGGTGCCATGTCATCTGCTGGTGTTGGTCCACTGTGTTTTGAGGTCCAGGGTCAACGCAGCCGTCTACCAGGAAGTTTTAGAGCACTTCATGCTTCCTGCTGCTGACCAACTTTATGGAGATGCAGATTTCATTTTCCAACAAGACTTGGCAACTGCACACAGTGCCAAAGCTACCAGTACCTGGTTTAAGGACCATGGTATCCCTGTTATTAATTAGCCAGCAAACTCGCCTGACCTTAACCCTATAGAAAATCTATGGGGTATTGTGAAGAGGAAGATGCGATGCGCCAGACCCAACAATACAGAAGAGCTGAAGGCCACTATCAGAGCAACCTGGGCTCTCATAACACCTGAGCAGTCCCACAGACTGATCGACTCTATGCCACGCCGCATTGCTGCAGTAATTCAGGCAAAAGGAGCCCCAACTAAGTATTGAGTGCTGTACATGCTCATACTTTTCATGTTCATACTTTTCAGTTGGCCAACATTTCTAAAAATCCTTTTCTATATTGGTCTTAAGTAATATTCTAATTTTCTGTGATACTGAATTTGGGGTTTTCATTAGTTGTCAGTTCTAATCATCAAAATTAAAAGAAATAAACACTTAAATATATCAGTCTGTGTGGAATGAATGTATACATTATAAAAGTTTCACTTTTTGAATGGAATTACTGAAATAAATCAACTTTCATGATATTCAAATTATATGACCAGCACCTGTATGTATCTGTAAGTATACATATAAATAAGTGAAGGAATAAAATTGTTTGTATAAAAGTAGAAAAAAAGGGGGTAGGGTGTGACAGTCCTACTTTAACATGGAAATCCTTATTGGAATCATATACAATAATCTTAGTTTTGTTGGTTTTCTTGCTTGTAATGGAATTTACATGTTATTTATCTTTTAGTTTTATCATATTCAAAACAAAATAAAAAAATAAAAAAAAACAGCTTCAGGGTTCTGCACATCACCCAGTGGAGCAGCACACTATAATAAACGTATCAATGTTGTGGAAACAGGCTGATTTTTTTGCTAATGTTGGATTCATGATATTTCATCTTTCAATAATTCTAGTATGGACTAGAAAATTCATAATTTGGCTGCCCCCTGCAGTAACGGAGGACAACCGTTGAAGATCACTGCTTCAGAGCTTTGGTGAATACAATAGTTATTACGGCACTCAACTAAAGTGATGACAGAGAAAGAATAAACATGATGTAACAATTACCATCCTCACGCTGTATGTTTGGTCTGATTCAAGGTCGGTAAATAAGCGGCCCATCCTTACACCAGGCATTAAACATGAGTTATTGAGTCATATTTCAGATGCATCCGTGATCACGTCAGTGCATTTCATCTAAAGTTCACCAATTAAGCCCAGCTTCCGTAACCTCAGCCACAGAAGTCAGAGCCAGTCCACCCACTCACACGTTGTCCATTGACAACTTGTGAATTGCAGTGCACCATGTAAGTATTTTGAAGCATGACTAATATGCACAATATCCTGAACACAGAACAGAGTTCAGACCTGATGAGCAAAGCAGAGGACAAACAGACCAACAGTCTGGATTTTGTAGTAAACGTTTATTAAAGCAACTGATTAGTCCTTCTTGGCGGCAGCTTTCCTCATGGCAGCCAGGACGTTGCTCAGCTCCTCTCTCTTTCTCTTAGCGCGGATGTGAGTGCCAATCTGGGGAGGAAATACAGCAACGTCAGTCTGACTCAACAACAACTCAGCAGAGAAAAGATCACCATCAGAACTGAGCTTTTTTTTCCTTTCTGCTAAAGCCTTCAGCTCTGAAAGTCTGTCTTTCACTCCAACAGTTCTCAGATGAGAAATGAGCAGCAAGTGCTACTGAGACCGGGCGGCAGCTTTACGTGCTCCGATAGCAGAAATACAAACTTACCCTCTTCTTGATGAACTTGAGGGCTCTCTTGTCCTTGGACACCTTCAGCAGCTCCATGGCTCGCCTCTCGTACGGAGCGAAGCCACACACTTCACGGATCATGTCCCGAACAAACTTGCTGTGTTTGGTCAGACGCTGCAGAGGAAAGAGGAGGTGCATGAAGACAACGATCCACCTCATCTCAGCTGTGTGAACTCTCCACAGGTTCACCCATAACACAGGCTCCACTACATCTCCTGCAGCATGTCTAGAACATTGAAATGACTGCATACATTTACAAAAGTGACTTTTAGACTTCTTCACTTTAGATCAGCCTGAGAGCATCACCAGTTTACACTATGTTCTATAGAACAGTCATTAGTTTGACCGTTTCCTTTCTACCATGGATCCTACATGACAACCAGGTCTGAAAAGAGTTTTCAAATTTTTTTTTTTTTTGGGCACTTTGAGCACCACAAGCTGAGTGCCATCTAGTTCCATTACATTGGAGAGAAGGCAGACATCTGCAACACAGGGCAACTCAAACCAAAAGTACCCAGACTGATAAATAGCACTACTGGTGAGAGGAGACACATACAGGTTGGATTTCAGGGATGATCTATCCCTTCATCACAAAATCTGTAAACAGACTGCTGAACACACGTCAGACAAAACGCCTCTGTAAATGTGTATCATAAAGTGAAAACATTTGCAAAAACTAACTCAAAAAATTCTACGAGGCGAACGTTTGTCATTTTGATGGTGGGTTATCATGCTTTAAACCAGTACTTTGTGATCCTAAGTCTTTCCCTTCTGCCTGTCGCCCTGGCCGAAAACCCTCCCCATTTTCGGAACGCGCCTAGGCACACTTTGGAAACTCCCGTTGGTTTCTCCCAAGCGACTGGCTCTGGAGACTGGAGGTTAGGGCCGTTTCACACTGGCTTGAGCGTGGATTTTTCTGTCTTTTCACACCAGAAAGGTGTCTGACGCGACGCTGCTGCTAGCCTTGTGTCTGTGTTTCCCCATTGATAAACGGCACCCAAGCAGTAGTATACTTCATGTTAAACATAAACATTTACTGATTTGATTACAGCAAAGAATGTCGGCAGTATTGACGGCAAAATAGGCTACAGAATATTTCGTTTTGTATTGACAGGTGCAATATTTGAAAATCGATAAATTATATACACACAACATACATTTATGTCTGCATATACATATGTCAAAAAAATGAAGCGGGCCTGTGGCAAAAAGTTGAGACCAACTCAACGTTTGGAGAAACGCAACCCCACGTCATGCTGCGGTGGCCAGTCGTGTGCACTTGGATCTGACTTGTTGTTGTGTTTTGAGGCGGTGTGAGAGTCCTGTACAGGAAACAGGAAACATCACTGCCTCTATTGCTGCCACAAGAAAGTTTTAAAACACCAAACATGCGCTCTCTCTCTCTCTCTATGAAGTTGCCTTGTGGTCGGAAACGTCAAGATCTATAAACGATCTGACAGAACACCGTAATTGTGAAATATAAAGTCTACTTGTGCTACATTGGGTGGGGGGGTTTAAATAACACAACAAGACGTCACACAAATGGGCCGTTTTGTTAAAGGTGCACAATGAGTTCCTGCATGGTTCCACGTTCCAGCCAATCACCGACAAGATGGTTGGGGGAGGGGGTGCTTTTAGAGCAGCAGCCTTAATTTCAGTGAAAAAGACGCACTAACCCCCACCCCCTCCCCCAACCATCTTGTCGGTGATTGGCTGGAACGTGGTTTGTTGTATTTTGGTGCCTATCCTGTGCCTCTAGTGTTTGTTTTGACGTTTACGACCCCTGTGTTGTCTCCCGAGACCGGGCTTTTTCACGGCGTATTCAGGGGGGCAGGCAGCTAGCGGATCAAGGAGAGATGCCTACGATTTGAGACAAAAATGAAATCGCGCTGAAACCATGCAGGAACGCATAGTGCACCTCGCGCAGAATCGTCGGATCGTTTTTTTGTTGTTGTTGTTGCTCTGAACGTTGCTTAATGTGTCTGAGAGGAGACGGGGAGCGAGGAGGGGTCCTGTGCCACCCTTCAGCATCATTACACAGCAAAGAATGTCGGCAGTATTGACGGCAAAATAGGCTACAGAATATTTCGTTTTGTATTGACAGGTGCAATATTTGAAAATCGATAAATTATATACACACAACATACATTTATGTCTGCATATACATATGTCAAAACCTAGAGACTTTCAAACATCAAAATGTCATTTATTAAATGTATTTGTGTCAAAATGGCAAACATCTTTTTGTGTTCTATTTTGCCTGGAAATGCTTCCAACATGCTTGCGTGTCGCGTGAAAAATAAGCGTCGGTCCTATTTCTAGCAGGCATGCGTTTTCGGTACGGCTCGAGCCGCGTGTGTCACGCAGGCAGTGTGAAAGCTCTAACCTGTTAACATGGGAGCCAAAATAAAAACGGACACGCCATGCAGCCGACACGCCACGCAGCCAGTGTGAAACGGCCCTTAGTCAGAGTCGAAAGAGGAGGAGACAAGGATGACATGTGTAGATATTGCCCATTAAATAAAGTATTTTATAGAATTTGCGGGGGGAAAAGGCCAAGCGTCTGGAATACCATGACGCGTCGGGAAGTGTCTGGAATACAGCGAGCCTACGTTAAACCAAATGCTCATTGAGTATCCCAGTCTACTGATGGAGGGGTTTACAGCTGTGAGACCAGGTGAGTCAGGTGCCCAGCAGGGTCTACCTGGGAGTCAGCGACAGGTAACATTACTCACCCCACGGCGGCGGCTGTGTTTGGGAGC
Source organism: Sander vitreus (assembly GCF_031162955.1). Classification (NCBI taxonomy): domain Eukaryota; kingdom Metazoa; phylum Chordata; class Actinopteri; order Perciformes; family Percidae; genus Sander; species Sander vitreus. Next base: position 29,622,746 of record NC_135863.1, read on the forward strand.
AGTCACGTTCTTGGTGACTGGATGGCCTTTGTTCAGGCCAACGGCCATTGGGTAACGTATAGCCATGTCTGCGGAACACACACACACACACGTGTATTATTAGCTGCTCAGGGACATCACAAGCTATCAGAAACATGGGGACAACGGCATCAGACACACAGGGACACATGGAGACAGCACCAACAGCATCAGACACATAGGGACGGTATACGTGCAGTTTAGTCTTCCAAATTCCCCATACAATGTACTCAATTATGAACCTGCTAAACCAGCTGTGCTACCCTAACCCGTGTCAAATAAGACCCTCATCTTTTGGAAAATAATTTGGGACACTAAACTGCACGTAAGCCCAAACACATGGGGACAACACTAACAGCATCCACAGTAACAGCAGAGACATTAATGCAGAAAGCAGGGTCACTGAAACATGTTCCCTTAATATAGACGTGTGAGAAAATGTTCCACATTATATACACACTCCCTAAACATGTTGCACATTATTTACATATGCCTGGAACGTGTTGCACATACGGGTACTTGAGCTTGTTAGCTAGCGGCAGTTAAACAGTAACGTTAACGGGGAATTCACACATGTAACGGAAAAAGCTGGATTTATAAACCATGTATCGTGTCTGACACACAGAGGAACTACAGTAGTCTCTGAACATCATTGTATGTACGTACGTATAATAAATAATTATCAGTGTGGCTGTGAGGAGCAATACGAGCTGCTGCAGTGCAGAACGAACAGACATGGAGCTAGCTACTTTTTTATTTGTCTCTTTTGACTGGTTGGGGAGCTACAATACTGCCCACAGATGTTCCGTAAGGTCAGTAGATGGATGTAGGGTCAATTTGTTCTGTAGAGAAGGACGGATGGCAGAGATTAAACGCGGCTTTTCTCTGATAGTTGTCAACATTAAAATCTTACCTGCTGTCTATGATGGCGGTCAAGCCGGAAGGACTGCTGGAGGAGCGCAGCGGGGTGATGAGACGTTTGACCCGGAAGACACTTCTGCGACGTCGGCAGACGGGGGTCATGCAGCGCCCCTGCCGGATTGGAAGAGGTACTGCACCGTCATTAGCGCTCCGAGCACCTACTGTACTGTACGGTGGATTTACAGTTATGGAACGGCATTTATTTACACAAAATAAATAAAATTAAAGAGGCAATTGTTATACATGTGTCAACCTACAGTACCAGTCAAAGGTTTAGACACTTTCCCATTCACAGAAATGACAAATTGTGTCCAAACCTTTTTATGAAATTGTATTTAAAAAGTTAGGCTACTTTTCTTTATTTCAGGGAATTCTTATTTTATAATGCCACATTTAATTTCCCAGCTCTTTTTTTTTTTAATCTCCATGTGTTATATTCAAATGAATGGGACGTGGTGATTTATATTACATTGAACTAGTTCATTTCAACACAAACATCATTTCAGCTAATAGAGGAGTTAGGATATTTTAAGGGCGTCCTGCCCATCTTGGACATGCGTCTTGAAAATTACATCTTTCTAGTGGTCAAACTTTGGTAAACTTTTAGTATGTTATTAAGGACACCTAATACTACAAAAACAGCTGAGAATTTTTTTAGGGTTATGTGTTTTTTTTTTTTCATATATGCAACCGCCTATAAGATTGAACCTGGACGCACTGGGATGATGTTGGGATCTGATCTCGTGGCGGAGCAGCAGCATCCTCTGCTGGTTGGAAAGGGAGCTGCAGCCAGAAGCAGCATCCTCCGTTTCCTGGTGATGCTCGCTTTGATTTGCTCATGGTCAGCGTGCACTGTTAAAACTTCTCTTGAGAAGCCACATTGTGCTGAGAAACCGGCTGACAACTCCAGTATCTGTTTGTTTCGGGGGTGTGGGTGGGTAGGGAGACCATCGAAACCATTAAGGATGCCTGAGTGAGGACACGTGCACAGCACAGGTACCACTCTGTTCCCCCTCTACACCTCAGACTTCAGATACAACTCCCAAGTCCTGCCACGTGCACAACTTATCCCACCACTCCTGCAACTGTCGGCTGCATCAGCCAGAGGAAGGATCCGAGTCCAGAGGTGTCGTCGACTCTTCTGCCGAGCGGGCTGGAATATAAACCTCTTCACCTTTTCGCGTGTATATTCTGATTGCTCCTTAATAACTTTTAACCGCCTGTGGTGCTGCAGAGACACGGGGTGCTTTACACTCATTTCTAGCTTGCACTGCAACAACTGCACAGCAGCTTTCCGCTGAATGAACTCATTGTGGTTTCACAGCTGTGGTTCTCCTGTTGTGATAAGTAAATGTCAAGGCATTTATTTATTTTGTGCAGCTTTGGAGTCCAAAACAAATTGTGTTGCTGCGATCACTATTATACAACTCACTCCACTCCTTCCAAATTCTCAGCAACAACTTTATTATCAATCAATCAATCAATCAATCAAGAGAAGAGTCTTTGTCATTGGTCACACATGCAGGCATCACTATGTATCTGATTGTCCAAAATTATTCTGACACATCCATGGACTGCAGACAGATCCACTTCAGAGGAGAGGTGCTGCCATCACGTCCCTACTTCACACGCAGCTGTTGATCATTGCAGACTTGTGTAACATGAAGAACAATCACGTTGATGCATTTAAACGCCCCACATTGATAAAAGGGTCATGTGGGTATGCGGCTCCGCAGGTACTCCAACACGGCATCTGTCCCTCTGGCCACGATGGCTGCTCGGGGGGCGCGGAAAGGATTCCCCTCCAGACTCAGACTCCTGAGGACAACACACACATTTACAGTTGTTGATTAAATCCATTATTGTTAGCGTGTGTGTGTGTGTGTGTGTGTGTGTGTGTGTGTGTACACGTGCGTGTACCTGAGGCTGGTGCACAGGCCCAGCTCCGGAGCGATGCTCAGCAGGTCGTTGTTGGACAGATCCAGCGTTGACAGACGAACCAGCTTCATCAGACGCTGAGGGTCCACCTTGTCCACCTGGTTGTTACCGAGCAACACCGTCTCCAAGGAAACCACGTGGTAGAGGACTTCAGGGAAGGACTTGAACCTGTGATCAGTGCACACAGACAGTTGAGCTGGTTCTGCTCCTCCGGCCACCATGGAGGACGCAGTAACGTCTGTAAGGCCTCATTCACACAGCCTGCGTCGGCCGGCTTGGCGGTCCGGCAGAAACGCAGGTCTTTCCATTCACTTTGAATGGGGGTAGTGTGTTTAGGCTGCAGCGGGGGGGTGACACTCAAAAAAATGCAGCGGGCCTGTGGCAAAAAGTTGAGACCAACTCAACGTTTGGAGAAACGCAACCCCACGTCATGCTGCGGTGGCCAGTCGTGTGCACTTGGATCTGACTTGTTGTTGTGTTTTGAGGCGGTGTGAGAGTCCTGTACAGGAAACAGGAAACATCACTGCCTCTATTGCTGCCACAAGAAAGTTTTAAAACACCAAACATGCGCTCTCTCTCTCTCTCTCTCTATGAAGTTGCCTTGTGGTCGGAAACGTCAAGATCTATAAACGATCTGACAGAACACCGTAATTGTGAAATATAAAGTCTACTTGTGCTACATTGGGTGGGGGGGTTTAAATAACACAACAAGACGTCACACAAATGGGCCATTTTGTTAAAGGTGCACAATGAGTTCCTGCATGGTTCCACGTTCCAGCCAATCACCGACAAGATGGTTGGGGGAGGGGGTGCTTTTAGAGCAGCAGCCTTAATTTCAGTGAAAAAGACGCACTAACCCCCACCCCCTCCCCCAACCATCTTGTCGGTGATTGGCTGGAACGTGGTTTGTTGTATTTTGGTGCCTATCCTGTGCCTCTAGTGTTTGTTTTGACGTTTACGACCCCTGTGTTGTCTCCCGAGACCGGGCTTTTTCACGGCGTATTCAGGGGGGCAGGCAGCTAGCCGATCGAGGAGAGATGCCTACGATTTGAGACAAAAATGAAATCGCGCTGAAACCATGCAGGAACGCATAGTGCACCTTGCGCAGAATCGTCGGATCGTTTTTTTGTTGTTGTTGTTGCTCTGAACGTTGCTTAATGTGTCTGAGAGGAGACGGGGAGCGAGGAGGGGTCCTGTGCCACCCTGCAGCATCATTACACAGCTCCTCTCACAGAGGTGACCCGCTGATGATGCTGTTAACTTTAGCGCTGATGAGCAAGGCTCTCCGGCGGGAGCCAGGTCTCCCCGGTGAGAGCGCTAACCGTGGAGCGCTGTTAGCAATCCCTGTCCCGCCCCCCAACCCCCTCCCTTTGCGGTCCGCTGATCAGCGTTGTGAGCGCCACATGAGCACTGCTCTCCCACAGAAGCTCGGCCTGTGTAGTCTGCAGTGCAGAGCAGCAGCAGCTAGCAGGATCCACACATAATGTGACAGTGATCAGAAGCTAAGCCCGAGTCACAACTCACCTGTTGTAACTGAGGATGACGGAGGACAGTTTAGTTAAGTTCTTCATGTCAGACGGTAGATCGCTCAGCTGGTTGTTCCTGAAACACATCGATGCGTCAGTACTATCAAACCCTGGTGTCACACATGGAATTTGGAGCACGACGGGCTTCATCTGTACAGGAAGGAGTGCTTTTCTCCTTCCTGTACACGTTTGGGACAGGACACTATAGACAGGCTCTGAGGCTTAAAGTGGCCATATTATGCTCATTTTCAGGTTCATAATTGTAATTTGAAATTGTACCACAATAGGTTTACATGGTTTAATTTTCAAAAAACACCATCTTTTTGTTGTACTGCACATTGCTGCAGCTCCTCTTTTCACCCTGTGTTCAGGTCTCTGTTTTAGCTACAGAGTGAGACCTCTCAACTTCTGTAAGATCTTTGTTGTCAGTCGCACATGCCCAGTAGCCAGGTAAGGATTACATGAGCGAGCTAGCTAGCTGTTTCTGCAACTTCGGCCTGTACAAGGCAGGATTAGCCGGGAGACTTCTTCTAAATGAGGGCGCACTTCCAACTTTGCGTGGAATACCTGCAGAACAGGGACATGGAAGTAGTTCTATACAATTTACAATACATACAATTTGTAGATTAGGGTGAATTTGTGTGTGTTGTAGCCGTGTTTTGCCATTGAGAACGAGCTAGCATGCTAGCGGTTAGCCCCCTAGGCCCCTCGTCTCGGCCAGTGACGGAGAAAGACCTGCAGATTTTGAACAGCTCACCCAGAGACTGAAGGCAGGACACATTCAAACAAGTTTGTATGCGTGTGGAAGCACCAGAGACACAAAATAACACCCCAAATCCCAGAAAAAAGTGTTTTTGTTTTTCATAATATGGGCACTTTAATAAAGATCATCATGACACTCACCTCACTCCCATTTCTAACTCGCCTCATCCACTCTGTGGTCATCAGTCATTACAGGACAGAACTCTGCTGCCTGTTTCATACACTGTGGACACGCACTTCTTATTTGCTCACATGCTGTGTGTGAAGCATTCAGACTGCAGCAGCAGACATGAATAAAAGACTGGGGGTCAACTGTGCTGTCTCTTTGGGTTTCAGACTGTCGGACACAACGAGACATTTGAAGACGTCACCTTGGACAACAGTCAGCTGCAGTGCTCCAAGTAAACACTGTGTGTGTGTGTGTGTGTGTGTGTGTGTACCTGAGGTCGATGTGGACCAGCTGCAGGAACTTGCAGAGGTCAGAACAGCAGCTCAGTCTGTTGAAAGCCAAGTTGATATCTGACAGAGAGGACAGGAACTCCTGCAGTCTGCGCACGCATGCACACACGCACGCACACACACACACAGTCAGGCATCTGGGGCCACATTACAGTCTGTGATCTCCGTCACACAGTGATGCTGTGTGTGTGTGTACCTGGGAGGGGTGCAGGTGAGCTGGTTCTTGCTGAAGTTGACAGTGGTGACACTTTGACCTGCTGCAGCGTCAAACAGCTCATCTGGAACATGAGCCGCCTGCTTCTCACTGCGCGCACACACACACACACACACACACACACACACACACGAGATGAAGCCTTTCTGCCGCAGAACGCGGAACTAAAGGCAAGACGCTGCGTGAGCAGACCAAGATGCCAGCTGTGTGTGAAGCTGGTGATGACACCATTAGATTGTGTGTATCGCCACGCCCTGATGAAGGTTATCGCACGGTGCGTGCATCACTGACCTGTACTCCAACAACTTGAGAGTTTTAATGCTGTGCACGTTGACTCTGGCCTGGCTGGGTAACGTCATGGCTGTCGGCCCTCCGTCCGTTCTCTCAGGATCCTCTGAGACACACAGACACAGAAAATAACGTCAACATGGAAACTTCAGGGTTTGCTGGTTTAGGTGCACAATGCAATTACCAAATCCAATAGAACCTCTGTACTCTAACACTGTTTTCTATCTCTAATCCATGTAATTCATCTGCAAGATTTCCTTCATTGAAGAGATGTGACGATTTGGTGGCACCCTGAGTCAGATCACATGACATCACAATCACAGGTCAGATTTGAACAGTTGTCAAGCGGTTGAATTTACACTAAACGAGTGACACCTGAACCTCCCTTCACATGGAGACACGGTAGGAGCAGACGCGGGCCCACTGGCTTTGTCTTTTAACGTCTAAACGTCACAGTTCCAGGTGTCCTCATATGATCCTGTCTCTCTGGGGGGGTCCACATGTCAACATCTATCTGGATCTTTCCCTGGCTGTCCGCTGACTGCTGCTCCGTTGACCTTTGCCCTGTTCCCAGTGGATGAGCGGTGCTGGCCTGCTGATGTTGTGCGTTCGGTCTCTTGCCGTCTCAGCGCGCACACCTGAGCCCCCCCCTCTGGATGACTTTGGAAGACTTATCGGATGCAGCGGATCAGACCGAGAGTCATTTCTGTGCATTGTGACTCTCGCAAAGATTACATATTATATAATATTAAATATTCACCGCGCCATAGCCGCTGCTTTCCCTACGATTGTGTATGGGGTAAAGACAAACTCCGATGGGACCAGAAGTCATTCTCTTTTGGTGACCTTTGCTGAAACAATTACAAACATGACAATGGGAACGTGTCCGACGCGCCCCCAAAAAGTGAACTGTACCTTTAATTCTTCCTCTTAAATATGTCAGCAGCTCATTGGTTCCTTTCTGTGATGAGGACACCAGAAGAGGAGTTAGAATATTAATGCCAGTGTTTGTTCTTGTGAACAGCTGATTCAGACACACACACACACACACACACACACACACACACACACACACACACACACACACACACCTGTCTTACTGAAGCTATCTCACTACAGCGCACTGAGCGATATCTGACTGACGTGATTCATGGCTAGCAAAGCGTGAGCAGCTGAATGCCCGCAGGCGTCTCTGGCGAATGTGTTTTTACACGGAGGTTACTGTGACAGGGCACGGCGGCTCAGTGGTTAGCACTTCTGCCTCACGGCATGTTGGCAGTGCAGAGTTCGATCGCTGGTCCGGGCAGCGCCTTTTCGGTGTGGAGTTTGCATGTTCTCTCCGTGTTTGCGTGGATTTTTCTCCGGGTTCCTCCCACTATGAATACATGCGTGCATAGGTAACTAGGACTACAGTTGAAAATTAGCCGTCTGGCTCACACTGGCGCATTTACAGGAATGTTGACTGAAACAGACAGACAGCCTGTAGCTCTGGGGCTGACACTGTGCTCCTGTCTCCTCAAGTAACCACAATCTATAGTGTGTTTTAGGGCGTTTTCACACCTGTAGTTTGTTTGCTTTGGTCCGAATCAGTTAGTGAGTTAGGAAACTTGGAGCGTTTTGCCCTCGGTCGGTTTGGTTTGGTTTGATTTCACACCTGGAAAAATCCAAGCGTACCAAAATGCGTCATTACAAATCAGGCAAGAACATCCAGCCCTCTTATTGGTCGGATATGTTTGGGGGTGGGAGCAAGAAAGTAAATACAAGAAGAAGGTCCTGTGTTCTGGTCTAGTGGTCAAACCAGCTCATTTTATTAAAATGATCAGACATTGTTTCGCAAGAGATGTGACTACGTCTGCTCTGGTCACCGAGACGGGAAGCTTGACTGCAGTCTATAGAAACACTGCAAGCTGCTACAGTTTGCTGCTCTGCTGCATCGCAGATTGCCAAACACACCTGACTACAGGAGACGTCAGCTCGGACTTGCGGAGTACGTGTAGTTGGTGCGGTTCGAGTACGGATCACGTTCTCGCCACAAACGAACCGCTCCAGAGTTCGAATGAACCACCTCTCGTACCGAGACCACCCCTTCAAGCAGGTCTCGGTACGCTTGTTTGGTCCGCTTTTGGTGCGCACCAGAGTTCGATTGCCGCGTTCTCACCTGCCCAAACGAACCGCACCAGCGGGGCAAACAAACTAGTTTGATTCAACCGAACTAAAGGCTGTCGGTGTGAAAACGCCCTTCATATCTCTACTTCACTTATTTAACATCTAGATGACATGTAAAGGTACTTTATTGTCACATACACATACATGTAGCGAAATTCATTCTCTGCATTTAAAGAGGAACTATGCCTTTTTTTTTTTTTTAGCTTAATTTACCTCAACTGAACAGCTTAGGAGTCTTTGGAATGGTTATATGACTTTTTTCGGGTTGAATGGTGGTCGTCTCGCTTCCCCCCTAGCGCCTGTGAAACCACCCTTGCAACTTTCGGCTGCCGAGCCGCCGGCCTCCGCGCCAGGAAGTATCGCTTGCGACCGATATCAGGTCTTGCGATGTTTAACGGATTGCTTCACGGCACTGCACACATCCAGGAGCCGGCTAGCGGCCCATGTAGCGATGGAGTTTTTCACACTATCGTCACGGCTGAGCCGGCAAAAAAGAAGCAGAAAGCTAGGAAAGCGTTGTCGGAGGAACAGAGAAAGAGGAAACGGCAGACTGACCGAGCGAGGGGTCAGCAGTTACTATTCCAAAGCTGTAGGTGGAGCTCTGTAGAGAAACCTGCGAGCAAAAAGCGAAAGAAATTGCCAAAACTGCATAGCGCCCCTTTAACCCATCCCTCAAGGGAGCAGTGGGCAGCCATTTACATCGCCTGGGGACCAACTCCGGATCTGAGCCAGTGCCTTGATCACTGACACGAGAACCTAGTACATGTTTTTTGATGATGGGGGAAACCGGAGCACCACATACAAACTCCACACAGAAAGGCCCGGAACTGAACCCAGAACCTTCTTGCTGTGAGGCCACAGTGCTAACCATTGGGCCACCATGCTGCCCATGGTAGACACTTGTTAGTAAGTGTTTGCATTATGCTGTGTGTGCCAGTGTGTCCCCCACAGTGAGCAAGTCTCTCCTGATTCCTCTCAGAGGGTTTCCCTCCAGCAGCAGCACCTTCAGGTTGGGCAGCAGGCTGACAGACGCTGGCAGACTGACACACAGAGATACTCAGGGTGAAAAACTCAGGTGACGACAGTTGTCTGTATGGATCTGAAACCTGCACGGCGTTGTCACGCGTTGACCTACGTGGTGATGTCGTTGTTGGTGACGTCGAGGCGTGTCAGCGTGCTCAGTAAGGTGATCTGCTCAGGGAGGATCTTGATCTTGTTGTCCCGCAGTTCCAGCAGAGAGATGGCTGTGAGGCAGGCCAGCTGCTCCGCCTGCAACTGCTCAATGTGGTTGTTCCCCACATACAGCTCCTACACACACACACACACACACACACCCACGCATGCACATAGAGACACACGTACAAGCACAAACACACAAAAACATGCATGCACACGCACACACACACACGTTTTCATTTATTATTCATTTATTTTTTTGTAATGTCTGATGTATAAAAGTGTTTCTAAAAAGAAAAAAATGTTTTGACATTCCCTGACCTAAAGTGGTTAATTGGTCATGTTAATGATGATCAATAATCAATAATCATCACAAGCTTGTAAAATACAAACAATATGACTCATTAATGAAACTTCATCTATGAGATTATTACCCATCTGCCTGCTGCTATGCATTAAACTGCACTCAGCACACTGTACCTGTCTCGGTGGCAGCAGCAGAAAGCTCAGTCAGGTGAGCGCTACACCTGGGGGGAAAACGCTCACGTTGCTATGGTTACCTTGAGGGCTGGGGCAAGGAGCTTTGGGAGGAGGCGGAGCTTGTTGTGTCTGAGGTAGAGCTGCTCCAGAGCGGACATCTCTGATAGGCTGGCCGGGACGTCAGTCAGCTGGTTCTTGCTGCAGTCCAGCAGCTTCACGTCTGTGGAAGCACAGCTCAGAGTTTCAGGGTTTCGGTGAGCATGAACTGGGTGTGCTGTTGTATTTCTGATGGAACAAGGAGAGTCTCACTGCAGAGCCGGGCCAGGCTGTCGGGCAGACTGCTGAGCTGGTTGTTGGACAGGTTTAGTTTCTGCAGACAGGTGAGGCAGCCCAGGCTGGACGGCAGGATCTTCAGGTGGTTGTTGGACAGGTCCTTCAGCCAATCACAACAGACAGGACACCTGGGTCAGCCAATGACAGGGCACAGCCACAGAGGCTACAGTGTGCGAGTTTTAGTTACCAGCTGGGTGAGGTTCTGCAGCTGGCCCAGCTCCTCCGGCAGGCTCTCCTGCAGGTTCTGCTGCAGGGTCAGGCTGCTCAGCTTCTTCAGGGAGCACAGCTCCACCGGCAGGGATCGCAGCTGGTTATTACTGACACACACACACACACACACACACACACACACACACACACACACACACACACACAATGTAGTTTAGTTTGTTACTTTATTTGACGGGGACAATGCCTCATAATACCACACACATAACTGTTTGTGTATGTGTGTGTGTGTGTTTGCACCTGAGTCGCAGTTGCTGCAGCTCCTGCAGTTCTCCCAGAGCGCTGGGTAAACTGCTCAGCTTGTTGTCATGGAGCTGCAGAGCAAAATGTTCTAATAAATGCTACCGATTTCTCATAGTAAAACTACTTTCATCAATATCAGCAGCACTTAGTGAGCCAGGCTTCTAACTGACAGAGCTGCTGTTACTTACATCCAGTGTGATGAGTGCAGGCAGCAGTCTGATGTCATCAGACAGGTGTGTGAGCTGATTGGATGAGAGCAGCAGTTTGGTGAGGTCAGTCTGTTCCCACCAGCGATCTGACGCTCCGAAGGACACATTCAGCTTGGCGTCCTCTGGGGGGTCCACGTTCAGACGATACACTTCCTGAGGGACTGAGACACATTCACTTATCATCTTCATCTTCACTGCCACTCATGTTCATCTTCTTCTATTAGGTGGAGTGAAACAGGACCAGGAGACCCAGGGATGCAACCTGTTGGCACAGTCTCTCAGTTGTGGACAACAATGAGCAGAAAGCAAAGGAAGACATGCAGCAACCTGCAGATGTAAAAACTCCTGAGGCACACATGCTCCTCTTTAACATTATTATATTATGATTATGAATTAATCTGTAAACACTGGCCTACTAATTTTAATGAATGTCTTGTTCTTTTTGTGTTTCACTCCAAGCATTATATCCACGTTTCACTACCATCTGGATGCTTTTTTATTATATAAATCACTGGATGTTCCGTGCTGGGATAAAGCCTGACATCCTCCCCTTCCTGCAGATAGACCTACATCTGTGTGATAGACCTACCTGATCTAATATAATACATCCATGGCCTCTAGCCAGGACACCGTTGCTGCATCTGGGGCTTAGCTCCACCCAGGACGACTGTGATTGGTTTAAATAAATACAAAAATGCCAGAGGACCTGTAGCTGTGGGTCAGTGGGAGACTAGAGGACCTGTAGCTGTAGGTCAGTGTGAGACTAGAGGACCTGTAGCCGTAGGTCAGTGGGAGACTAGAGGACCTGTAACTGTGGGTCAGTGTGAGACTAGAGGACCTGTAGCTGTGGGTCAGTGGGAGACTAGAGGACATGTAACTGTGGGTCAGTGGGAGACTAGAGGACTTGTAGCCGTGGGTCAGTGGGAGACTAGAGGACCTGTAGCCGTGGATCAGTGTGAGACTAGAGGACCTGTAGCCGTGGGTCAGTGGGAGACTAGAGGACCTGTAGCCGTGGGTCAGTGGGAGACTAGAGGACCTGTAGCCGTGGATCAGTGTGAGACTAGAGGACCTGTAACTGTGGGTCAGTGTGAGACTAGAGGACCTGTAGCTGTGGGTCAGTGTGAGACTAGAGGACCTGTAGCTGTGGGTCAGTGTGAGACTAGAGGACCTGTAACTGTGGGTCAGTGTGAGACTAGAGGACCTGTAACTGTGGGTCAGTGTGAGACTAGTGGACCTGTAGCCGTAGGTCAGTGGGAGACTAGAGGACCTATAACTGTGGGTCAGTGGGAGACTAGAGGACCTGTAGCTGTGGGTCAGTGTGAGACTAGAGGACCTGTAGCTGTAGGTCAGTGTGAGACTAGAGGACCTGTAGCCGTAGGTCAGTGGGAGACTAGAGGACCTGTAACTGTGGGTCAGTGTGAGACTAGAGGACCTGTAGCTGTGGGTCAGTGTGAGACTAGAGGACCTGTAACTGTGGGTCAGTGGGAGACTAGAGGACTTGTAGCCGTGGGTCAGTGGGAGACTAGAGGACATGTAACTGTGGGTCAGTGGGAGACTAGAGGACTTGTAGCCGTGGGTCAGTGGGAGACTAGAGGACCTGTAGCTGTGGATCAGTGTGAGACTAGAGGACCTGTAACTGTGGGTCAGTGTGAGACTAGAGGACCTGTAGCCGTGGATCAGTGTGAGACTAGAGGACCTGTAACTGTGGGTCAGTGGGAGACTAGAGGAACTGTAACTGTGGGTCAGTGTGAGACTAGAGGACCTGTAGCCGTGGATCAGTGTGAGACTAGAGGAACCGTGGAGCTGAAGCTAACGGTTAACCTTAACGTAACGGTAACGTACCTTCAGTGAGCCCTCGGTCGGACAGGTTGAGCTGGCCGCTCTTCCTGGCTGCCTTTAGCAGACCGGAAGGGACGGCCTGCTCCTTCTTCTCCGCCCTGAAGCCCGCCAGAGAGTCCATCTGCGTCGCTCGTTTCAGTCGAGACATGTTGCTGCTGTATTGTTTACCTCCACACCCAAACGGCTGTCTGTCTTCTCTTTCCGCCCGCCGCCAGCAGCAACAACAACAACGCTTCCGCCCAGAATCCTTCACAATAAAAGCGTTATCTCCACAATCCAAACAGACTTGCCACAAAACATCGCAAATCATACGTGAAAATACTCACGGGCTTGTACTGTGATTTAAAAAAAACAAACAAAAAAAACCACGTAGACCCTGGTTTCAGTCACCCATCTGCCTTAATTGTGAAAAATAGAATTGCATGATTTTATTGTGAAGAAATGTGAACAAATTGGGAGCTCAGTAGAGGGAAGTAGAGGTTTTGTCTGGTTTTGATTCTTTCGTTGTCTTCAGTATATTTTGATCTTATAAGACTACTTTTTCTGTTGTCTGTTTTAAATTTTCAACTTGTTTAAGAAACTAATAAAGTGCTTAAAAATGTTAAGTTGGGTTCTAATATCCGGAACCGCTTTATTTAATATTATTATAGGCCTACTGCACATTGTTGTAGGACCAACATATCTCTATGAACTCTGTGCCTAGTGTTGTGCACCCCTCCTGTTGTAAATGTTAATCTTTAACATTTGTTTTGTAGTATTTTTCACCACAATAACTGCCTCCGGGCCCCAGACCTGAGTGGATCAACACGCTCCAGATTCAAAGTGCTCAACCTACGTTGTGATCATCTTTGTTGTTTGGTAAAACTGTATGCATCACTAAAGCCCGGTATGCACTGACATGACAGGTGCCTTACACTGAGGCCTACATAATTATATAATAATGGCTTTAGATTATTATTGCAGCAGGCTTTTTTTTTTAATCAATATGTCACGTGTCACATAGACCCCTCCCAATGACCTGTGGTGTGATCACTGTCGCTCCAGAGTTCAGCTGAACTGCTGAGTCTGGTATGGCTGACCGGAGACCTCCCGTCTCATGCCCCTCCCGGCTGGTGCCATCCAGGCCGTCCCCGAGCTTCGACTTTTCAAAATAAAAGCTCGCGTCTGGTCCGCTATGTTTTCGTACTTTGGTGTTTTGGATGTTTTTGAACTAAACAGTACGGCAATCATGCTATTGCTAATGAATACACTTATTTTTTTCAGCAGATGTCTTAATAAAGTAAGTTACAACACGATGGAGTTATTAGCAAAGCAGTTTTGCAATTTTAGATATCAGGTCCCCTTCTAATGGGAGGCATGAAAAGCTTTTTATTGTGGCCTACTCTGCTGTGGTCTCATATGTTATAATTGTAAACATTTATTAATTTTAGTATTATGTGGGTGGCTTCATTGTTGAGCTATATATATTTTTTAATTGCCGTACGTTTTTATGTTATGTTTGTCCTTTTTTTTTTACTGTTATGAATTTGCAAATAAAGCATTAATTAAAAAAAATGTAAAGTCATCGCAGGTTTCATCAAATAAACAACAAACGTTAACATCAGGGAGACAACATTAGCATCCACAACTCTGCCAACTATAGGCTATGTATGGCTATCGTTAATTTAAAGGTCCCATGAACATTTCACTTTATGAGGGTTTTTTTAACATTAATATGAGTTCCTCCAGCCTGCCTATGGTCCTCCAGTAGCTAGAAATGGTGATAGGTGTAAACCGAGCCCTGGGTATCCTGTTCTGCCTTTGAGAAATGAAAGCTCAGATGGGCTGATCTGGAATCTTCCCTTTATGACGTCATAAGGAGCAAGGTTACCTCCGCTTTCTCTGCTTTGCCCGCCCAGAGAATTTGGCCCACCCATGAGAAAGAGAGAGACATCATGGCTTTCAAGCGAGCAAAGTGGCAGTTGGTCAAGGCTGTACAGAACACATGTTGTGTGGCTGATAGTGACGTTTAGAAGTCAGAGAGACTAAATCTGTTCAGATTACAGATCATCTACAGTCTGTTGTTAAATAAAATCAGCAACAGATCACATGTAGAGCATTTTGACAGCTACTCTGTCATAATAAAAACAACTGGAGACTGTAGGAGCTGATATATGGTCTGATTACATTTTATTAAATCGGCATTGGACCACAGTGTTTCTGTGACTTCCTGTTCAGCCTGAAGGCTTCTGGAATGACTCCGTGACTTCATTTAGAAAATAATTAGCGATTTCGTATTCTGAACATCTGAATTTACCGTTGGACACGCCCAGGCATGAGACGGGAGGCATGAGACAGGAGGTCTCCAGGCTGCAGCCATACACTCTTGGAGCTGCTACAGTATTGTGCTGCTGAGATTTAACACTCGTCTGTCTGGGATGTTTGACTGCGTTATTTATGGGAATGTAAGCACTCCAGATTCTGACAGACATGAGACAAGCAGAGCTAGTGACTTTAATAATCTTCTTCATATTTATGCAAATAACACACACACACACACACACACACACACACACACACACACACACACACACACACACCCACTCACCCAGATGGCAGATTGTGACAGTGAACTTTGACCACCATCAGAGTCAAGTGTTACAGATGTCTTTGTGTGTGTGTGTGTGTGTGTGTGAGCTGAAGGTCCAGTGTGTGTCGAGCCGTCTGTTATATCAGGATGAAAGTGTGTGCTCTCCTGCTGTGTGTGCTGCTGTCTGCCTCCAGCTGCTCAGCTGACAAAGGTAGGCCCACAACCTTTCTGTTCTCTTCCATCTCGCGACATACTGTGTACATTATGGATATATATAGGCTACTGTTATGTGTTTGTGTTCCCCATTCAAGTAAGAAACAAAGATGGCAGCTGAAAAGATGTGTGTGTTACCTGCCATGCTTTATAATATTGTTGTCTGAAAACATTGTGACATTGATCTCAAGTCAAGTCAAGTCAACTTTATTGTCAATTCTGCAATATGTGCCAGACATACAGAGCAATTAAAAATTTCTCTCCGACCCACGGTGCAAAATTATGTAATTCTGTGTCATAACAGAATATTTTCGTGTGTGTGTGTGTGTGTGTGTGTGTGTCAGCAGGAGTGACTCTTCAGCCCTGGTTGGTGGGTCTGACAGCTGTCGTCGGTTTCCTCTTCATCGTCTTCACCATCCTGATCATTCACAGACTCCTCAGAAAGAAGAGGTCAGACACACACACACACACACACACACACACACACACACACACACACACACACACACACACACACACACACACACACACACACACACACACACACACACACACATTATCACATTATATACCATATTATTTAGATAGTTCGTAGGCAATTGCACTAATGGGAAATATATTGCACATAGTAAACAGTATTATTCATAGATGTGTGAACAATGTGCTGCGTTTAAACATGACCTAACTGCACCACGGCCACACAAATCTCCCACTGTGATTGGCTGGCACGTGTCCAGTAAATCTGGAGACCTGTCAGCTGTTACAATATTGAGAAATCACCTTTCAAGTTAATTCAACATTTCATGTTAAATACAATTAGATATTACATACACAATGCACAATATCAGCACATATATCAAAACTAATTTATACAAAAAACACACGATGACCATAAAAAGGGAGGGTGTAAGGACAATGACATAAAAATACATAATCAGGTAGTCATCTGTCATCTCTGTATTCATCCTCACTGCAGTACGACCCTACTACTGGACTTATAGCTGTCACATAGGGAGAGGAAAGAAGCTTTGTATTTGAAAATATTAAATTGTGAGTACCCACAGTAACAGTACTTTAGTTCACTCGGTGGCGAAAGTAAAGTAAGCAGGCTGAACTGACGGAGCCTTGACATTTCACCTCCATTAAACGTTCTCATAATCAGGATCCAGGTGTGGTCATGGACTTCCTTCCTCTCCCTGATGACTGCACGTCCGAGTAAATGACTAACGTGTGCGTGTTGCTGTCGTGTGTTGCAGGGCGAAGCAAGAGGGCCGGGGTTATGACAACAAGGCTCACGACATGGACGAAGATGAGAATAAACAAACCAGTCTGTAGGAACTGACGCACCTGTCAGCTTCTTCCCACTGCTTTGTGACAGCTGATAATAATGTCTCTGTTCATCTTTGGTTGCTTCTTTTAGAGATGGAAAAAGAAGAAAAAAAAACCAAATGGTTATTTGCTTTTCATTTTTAAATACAGAAAATACAATAAAACTTTTGTTGGTTTAATTATCATAAATTGCACAAGTCATGTTTATGGACCGTTCTCCCAGCCATAGGGGAGAGTGGGGGCAGTTGTAACACTTTACATTTCCTTCAGTTTCTCAGCAACCGTTTGTATTAGAAAGACAGAAAATATATATTTTAAACCCATATATGTCACCTACCTGCCCATGCTGCTGCAACATGTGTACATATGATAATATGGAAGTAATTTGAACTTAAATGGACCCTGAAACTATGTTGCAACAGTCCCCATATATGGGGACAATTGCAACAGTACCGAGGGGCAGTTGCAACAGTCATTTAAATGTAATAAAACTCATACTTCAGCATAATTATTCAAAAAAATGTTTTTGTTTATTTGAGACCAGAGTTATTAAACCACTGAATTGCCTTTTATGTCAGTTTTATCTAATTGTCATTATTGTTGTCATGAGGGACAGTTGCAACACCATGTGTGGATAGTTGCATAGGGGGACCGTTGCAACGCATCACCCCCTAAAAGCCATCTTAAAACTAGTGATGCTAGCCTAACACATTAGCTTTAACACATGGTACTGAAGTCTGTTAAGAGCTAAGAAACTGCACATTCAAACTATATAATGATAAAGATATATACTTAAACAGTTTAGACAGTATGACAAAAAATCTGGTCGTAAAAAAAGTTACTTTTTCACCTTGAATTTCAGTTCTCCCATAAGGAACGATGACATGTGGCTGTTAACTTCCAGACGGATGGAGGGGCCTACTGAGCATGTGCATTAGGAGTTTCATGACTCTAGCTCATTCCTGATTGGAGAAATCAGCAATGTTGCAACTGCCACATGTTGCAACCGTCCCCACTCTCCCATATCATTTATGGAGTTTTGGTTTGAATGTTCCACTGCTCCAGCCCTCTGTGGCCACCAGAGGGACCTAATAACTCATCACTGCTGCTCCAGTTCCTGTAATGTAGTATTTACCATGTTTTATTACTTCAGTCATGTGTTGTGTCTAGTAACCCACCCCCATCGATATTAGCTTTTCTTCTTCTTCTTCCTCGCAAAGATTCATTTGAAACAAGACAGCTATGAGCAGATCGACATTTCCTATACAAATACAGATGCTTCCATACACATGGATACAGAGCTGATGAGTATAAAATCTCTCTAAAAGAATCTTTCTGCTGCTCCAGTTTGTAATTTTAACCCAATGTACATATATATATATATATATATATATATATATATATATATATATATATATATATATACAGTATCTCACAAAAGTGAGTACACCCCTCACATTTTAGTAAATATTTCATTATATCTTTTAATGGGACAACACTGAAGAAATTCAGTAGAGATTGACTAGAGATTGACATGGGGTACTTTCCATAAAATCATCTCTCAATGCAAATCAAACCAGCTATCAGGCTAACTGAAATAAAACCACGCCAATCTCTAGGCATGGTGAAGGGTATGTGATGATGTGGGGCTATTTTAATTCCAAAGGCCAAGGGAACTTTATCAGGATCATAGTATCCTGGATCCACGAAATAACTGGCCTTTAAAAATAAACATCTGCCTGCCTCTATGGGATTTTAACATAGGGGTGTACTCACGGTTTTAGACATTAATGGCTGTGTGTTGAGTTATTTTGAGGGGACAGCACATTTACACTGTTATACAAGTTGTACACTTAATACTTTACATTGTAGCAAAGTGTAATTTCTTCAGTGTCCCATTAAAGATATAATGAAATATTTACTAAAATGTGAGGGGTGTACACTATATATATATATATATATATATATATATATATATATATATATATATATATATACAGTGCTCAGAATAAGTGAATGCACCCATGCTAAAGTTGAATAAAAAGAGGAATAAAAAAATCATCTTTTGGAAATTGATCTTGATGCCTTAATTAAAAATATTTGGAAAAATCCAATGTTTAAGGACACCAATTGCCTTTGTGAATGAATAATGTATTGTAAATAAATAAATGTTCTTCCTTAAAATACAGGGGGCATAAGTCAGTACACCCCTATGTTAAATTCCCATTGAGGCAGGCAGATATTTATTTTTAAAGGCCAGTTATTTCATGGATCCAGGATACTATGATCCTGATAAAGTTCCCTTGGCCTTTGGAATTAAAATAGCCCCACATCATCACATACCCTTCACCATACCTAGAGATTGGCATGGGGTACTTTCCATAAAATAATCTCTCAATGCAAATCAAACCAGCTATCAGGCCAATTTAGCATGGGTGTATTCACTTATGCTGGACACTAGTCTTTATGCACAGCCTTATTTCATTTGAGTGAACCTGTAACCATATGAGACATCAGTCACTTGGAGAGTGAGGTGGCTCCTGCACCTACAGGTCAAAAAGCCGTACACAGGATGATTCAATCACATCTTAGTTAAACAACAGAACACAATCAACTGAGTTGAAGCATTTTATTGTCAGCAACTGAAAGGTATGCGATTAAAAAACCTCTCTCCAGGTTAAAAAAACAGACAAACCTCCTGAAATATGAGCCCATTCTGCTCAAAAGACAGGACAACAAATGACAAAACTCAAGAATCAACTGCGACCCCAAGAACAACAGCAACACACACATCCTCTAAGGGTTTTTCAGGGTGTGGTAACAGTGTGGTCAGCTTAGTGTCTATGTCAGCCCACAAGGCTAGAGGCTGAAAACAGCGGCCATAAAGAGTGTACCACAAGCCTTGAAGGGGATCCGCTCCCGTGTGTGCTTAAGCAAGGGCGATCAGATGCCTTGAAATAGGCCTGCCCAGAGCCATATCACTCTGGGCCTGCCCATTGTGCTTCCTCCATATGACGCAAAAAACTAAAGGACTTAGTGCGGTCCAGAGCCTGAGGGCCCTCACAGGGCTTAGAGTGTGAGGCCTCTCAGCCTCTAAACAAAGGGTTGGAAGATAGAAAGAATCTCTGCAGCTGGTCCAGAATGCTCCTGCTCGCTATGTCAAACAGCCCATTTTACTTTGTTTTCACTGTTTTAGCAAACTACCTACAAGTGTTCCACTAAGAGTTATAATCCATGGTTTTCTGTTTATTGTTCAGTACAAAAAAACGTTTGTGGCTGCTGATGTCATGTGCCTCTCTGTATAAGGATGACCATCGTGGTTGATGTCCACCATCTCACAGCCAGGTCATGTTGGGGGGGGGGGTTGTTCGGACCCAACAACAAACACTTGCCAAGGGGCCAATTATAGAGTCCAGCCATGACTACTGCTCATACAAACCCACTTTTCAGTCCCTTTAAATGATTCTAAACCAAATCTCTGTCTGATGAGCTCATTATTTGATAATCAACATCATGTTAAACATACAACCATAAGAGTACAGATGGAACTCATTAGGTTTGAAGGCTGAGAGCGTTACAGCTCTGGATAAAGGCTGTGCAGTGACAGAAACAGAGAGGAGAAGAGAGAAGGCTGTTCTGCTCTGTCATTCGGTGAGTGTGAGGTCTGCTCAGGGGTTTGGGTAATGGAGAGTGAGTGTGTGTGTGTGTGTGTGTGTGTGTGTGTGTGTGTGTGTGTGTGTGTGTGTGTGTGTGTGTGTGTGTGTGTGTATTGTGTCCTGTAATTTTCTCTCTTTATGTCCTGTTGTACTTCTGGACCAGCACTGTGATTGGCTTAGGACTGCTGTGTTTAAGCCTGATTGGCTGTATGTTTACACCTCAGAGGGAGGTTAATTGCTGATTAACTGTGGGGGTGGGAGCCGGGAGATGATTGATTGGACTACTAATTACAAGTTTATGTGCATGTGTGTGGTGGGCTGTTTCACATGGCTGAAGCCTTCCTCCCCTCTCCTCTCCTCTCCTCTCCTCTCCTCTCCTCTCCTCTCCTCCTCTCCTCCTCTCCTCCTCTCCTTTCCTCTCCTCTCCTCTCCTCTCCTCTCCTCTCCTCTCCTCTCCTCTCTTCTCCTGCAGCAATGAGTCAAAAATGCTCTGAAAAGAACAATGAAGAGCAGTGCTACCATAAGTAATGATGGCAGTTACTGTAAAGGCGAGCCTAAAACAGCAGTGTGACATTTGGTGGAGGAGTCCTGACCTTCTCCCCAGCAGGCTGTGGTTGGTCTGATCCAGAGAGCTCAGGCCCTCAGCTGGAAGCCTCCAGCTTTGTGGGCTGACATAGACACTGAGCTGACCACACTGTTACCACACCCTGAAAAACCAGCTCTGCCCGAGGGTTCTCTGCTCTGGGTGAAGGCACTATGGACGGCTCGCTACTGTAGGAGCTGCTGGAGTAGTTTAATGGCCCGTATCACTGTTCTTTAATTCTTTTTTTTGGCAGGACAACACCAGTTTGTCAGTGTCTTCATGCTATTTATCTGAACATTAGGTCAGTTGTTCTTGTGACTATAGTCATTTATAATGGCTTTGGCACACAATGCACCGAGTAAGCTTTGCAGATCAAAATAGATTGCATTCATTTTCTATTAAATTAAATGCAAGTATACAAATGTTCATTGTGTAAATCCATACATGCTAAATAGAGCAACCAACCATCACAATAACCTGTCACACATATTAGATACATAATAGTTATGTATGTGGTGTTGTTGATAAAGGTGTCAGATGGGGCTAAGCTCGATCATTTTTTCCTCATAATTTAGATAAACCAAACGGGAGTTCTGTTCCCACCATACTCCCCATTCCTAAATCCCATTGGCTCATGATCCCATTGACTCTTTTCTGCATGGAGATGGAAGGTATATGATCACCGTCCTCATGACCAGCTGTCCTTACTGGGTGCAATGCATTGGAGCGGGAGGGGGGCATTGCACTGCAAGACAGGATATCAGGTGTGATGTCGATGAAATGTTATGCCCAGACAGAGAGGAGAGATGGATGACCCGGGAGATTGATACATTTGCAGCATTTATTTTTGCACATGTTGTACAGTAGTTCCTGATAATGTTGCTGTTAATGTTTCTTTTTTTTCTTTCTGTACAAGCTTCCTTTATGTATTTGCAGTTGGCTGGTGTGTACATACAATGAGAAATAGATGTTTTGTTGAAAGTGTAGTGTATGCCATGGCTGACATCAATACTATTCAGCTGCCTAAATATACAATGGTAGCAATTTGATAATATTAAATAGTGTAACTATCACACTCTCAGAGTACACTGTCATTAGACAAGATGTCTTTGCATTTTGACTGTCTCGGTCAAAGCAATGTTAAAGGTCCCATGACATGCTGCTTTTTGGATGCTTTTATATAGGCCTTAGTGGTCCCCTAATACTGTATCTGAAGTCTCTTTTATATAGGCCTTAGTGGTCCCCTAATACTGTATCTGAAGTCTCTTTTATATAGGCCTTAGTGGTCCCCTAATACTGTATCTGAAGTCTCTTTCCCGAAATTCAGCCTTAGTGCAGAATTACAGCCACTAGAGCCAGTCCCACAATGAGCTTTCTTTAGGACGTGCCATTTCTGTGTCTGTAGCTGTTGAGGAGGAGGGGGGGCAACGTGGAGGGTGGGGGGGGTGTGGCCTTGACCAACTGCCATGCTTTGCTTGTTTTCAAGCCATGATGTCTCTCTCTTTCTCATGGGTGGGCCAAATTCTCTGGGCAGGCAAAGCAGAGAAAGGGGAGGTAACCTTTCCCCTTATGACGTCATAAAGGGGAAGATTCCAGATCGGCCCATCTGAGCTTTCATTTTCTCAAAGGCAGAGCAGGATACCCAGGGCTCGGTTTACACCTATCGCCATTTCTAGCCACTGGGGGGACCATAGGCAGGCTGGGGGGGAACTCATATTAATGTTAAAAAACCTCATGCCATGGCAAACAAAAAAGTCATGCCATGGGACCTTTAAAGGAACCTTTTGTTTTGATGGCAATGATTTATTCATTGATGGATTTAATTACATTTGAAACAGGAGTTAATTATTTAGATTGAGTAATCACCTTTTGCAGGTCACATAGAGTGATGTGCTGAATGTACCATGTGGTGTGAGCATTGTACCAGAGAATTTCTAATAAGGGAAGAACTTCCACTCTCTGTATACTTCCGGCTTCTGAACTGGTTGCAGTTCCACTCTGGTTCCATATGAGGGTGCTCACAGGCGAGTGCAGAATGAATGGTGGTCTATGGAGCTATACTACGGTGGCCCTGAAGTGCAAATCACAACAGAAAATAGAAAAACGCAACAGCAAATCATAAAACACAACGCCAAATAGGAAAACACAACGGCAAATAGGAAAACACAACGGCAAATAGGAAAACACGACAGCAAATAGGAAAACATGACAGAAAATAGGGAAACACGACAGCAAATATGAAAACACGACAGCAAATAGGAAAACACGACAGCAAATATGAAAACACTTCAACAAATCATAAAACACAATGGCAAATAGGAAAACACAACAGAAAATATGAAAACACGACAGCAAATACGAAAAACACGACAGAAAATATGAAAACACGACAGCAAATATGAAAACACTTCAAGAAATTTTAAAACACAACTGCTTTAACTTCTACCGGAAAAGGTAGGGCCTATCTAGCAGAGGACGGACCCTCCTGATTGGACAGATGGACTGTCTGTCTTTTAACAGGAAGGAGAGGTGAAAAACACAGAAACGCGCCTACTTTTAACAGAGAGTCCGCCTGTCCAATCAGGAGGCTCCATCCTCTGCTAGATAGGCCCTACCTTTTCCGGTAGAAGTTAATGTCGTTGTGTTTTATGATTTGTTGAAGTGTTTTCCCTATTTGCTGTCGTGTTTTCCTATTTGTCGTTGTGTTTTATGATTTGTTGAAGTGTTTTCCTATTTGCTGTCGTGTTTTCCTATTTGCTGTCGTGGTTTTCATATTTGCTGTTGTGTTTTCATATTTGCTGTCGTGTTTTCCTATTTGCTGTCGTGTTTTCCTGTTTGCTGTCGTGTTTTCCTATTTGCTGTCGTGTTTTCATATTTGCTGTCGTGTTTTCCTATTTGCTGTCATGTTTTCATATTTGCTGTTGTGTTTTCCTATTTGCCGTTGTGTTTTATGATTTGCTGTTGCGCTTTTCTATTTGCCGTTGTGTTTTATGATTTGCTGTTGCGTTTTTCTATTTGCTGTTGTGATTTGCACTTCAGGGCCACCGTACTATACCCCTCAAAATCCACTTTTCTCAGGATATAATGTTTTTGTCTAGTATTTTGAATGTTGCATTCGAAAGGGGAGGCAAAGAAAAATAGATTTTTTTAAAGTGGCTTTTTTGTTCTAAAAAGCCTATATTAAATGTCAATGACGTCACACACATCGTATGGCTGTAGATACTGCTTTACGGCAAGCTCTGAGTCACTTCCTTTTTTCTCTCGAGGCATCGACAACACAGCTGACAGGTTAGGCTCTCCCTGTTAATACACGTGCTAGAAAGAAGTTTGCTAATGTTTTAAAGACCACGCCGAAATATTCACTCTGACATTCTTGTTCCGCTTCGGATGCCATCAAGCGGGATCTCTGGTCACAATCAGTCCTTCACTGACCAATCAGCATTTATTAGCAGAATGCTAGTGTTATGGGCAACAACGACTCAACCTGTAAGAAATCGAAAGGACATAAGTACTCGTTCATTTGACTTTCGACCTATAATCAATGTTGACCTTGCGAAAACTACAATCAAATCTGAGATTTCTCAACGACAATCAGGCGAAAGAGACACATTTAGCCATCTAGCTCCATAGAGTCCCCTTCATTTTCCACCTACCTGTGATCACCCCCAGTGGAACTCTGGTGGAACTGCAACCAAATTCGGTATGGGGCTTAATAGGGAGTGAAATGGCTCTCCGTAGACGGGCTGTGATTGTACTTAGAGTTTTGACAATTGTAAGTTTGGTTCAGTAAATGTGCCATGTATTGTCATTCAAATGACATAAAATACATATAGAAACATATAAGATACATATAGAAACAAAATTCAGTGTTACTGTGTAGCTGCAGCTAGCTGTTTGCTAAGCTAACCAGATCCTGACTCCAGCTCCGTACTTCACACACAGACAAGAGATTGATATCCATCTTTTCAGCTCACTCCTAAAACGAAAGTCAATAAGCAGCAATCTCAAAATGTTGAAAACCTTTTAAGCTTATTTTGTCAAACTGGTCTTCAAACGGTCAACAACGATTTTTACACTTGTGACCCTCCTTGAGTTAAAACGGGAGATCTGAATTTGAGAGTGTATTCGTGGCTCTGCTCATTCAGAATATCCCGTGCTTTCTTGAAGGGTTGTCAGCAGTACCAAGAAGGGTTCCTCCGGTCCGGCCTGCAGAACCGGACGATTTAGAGGGTGTGAGGAGGATGAGGGAGGGAGAGACAAACAGAGAAAGAGAAAGGTCAGTGCCATTATATCAAAATGGGCACTGAGTCACAGTGGACCCACACACACACATACACACACACACACACACACACACACACACACACGTCAGGATAAAAACGGGTTTGACCTTATTTGTGTTTTAACCATATATGATACAACTCTTATATATTTATATATTATACAAGCTGTGGGAGTCCCTAAGACGCATTTGAGGTGTGTGTGTGTGTGTGTGTGTGTGTGTGTGTGTCTGTGTGTGTGTGTGTGTGTGTGTGTGTGTGTGTGTGTGTGTGTGTGTGTGTGTGTGTGTGTGTGTGTGTGTGTGTGTGTGTGTGTGTGTGTGTGTGTGTGTGTGTGTGTTTACTACTTCCTAATCCGTCTCTGCAGAGT
Organism: Sander vitreus; assembly: GCF_031162955.1. NCBI lineage: Eukaryota > Metazoa > Chordata > Actinopteri > Perciformes > Percidae > Sander > Sander vitreus. The sequence goes on from NC_135863.1 coordinate 29,648,546, forward strand.
GACAGCCCACACAGTGGCCTCAGGACAGGGGCTGACTGGCTGAGTCGCTGGTTGGTTGGTTGGTTGGTTGGTTGGTTGGTGACTGGTGCTTTTCCCCCACATTGAATAAGGATAGAGGGACTGGAACTTGATTGGACTTTTTAAACTGGAAGCCCCTGTGTGAAGACACTGTTGGACAGGTGCTGAGTGACGCTGGAGAAACAAGATTACAACATCTCTCCTCAGAACTCCCCGAGGACTGAGACTGCAGCACAGAGCCGTCTGCGGGGAGGATCAGAGGAGGCCTAATAACCAAAAAGTTAGCTTGGATTGAAATCCTGCTGCTGAATTTTTTTACAGCGTGTGTGGTTTGCAGAGGACTTATTTGAGGCTGTGGAAGACAGGAGGACCACAGCTTGGAGAGGCTCGCTGTATGAAGAAGTAACTACCAGAGGTGGAGCACTGGGGGACTGGGACCTGTGAAAGTCTCTACCTGGTAGTGTTTTGGTGCCGTGGGAGTCCAGCAGGACTCAGAGGCGAAGCGGAGCTGGATCAGGATGGCTCTGTAGTTCAAAGGTATGTTTAGGTTGTGTAGGCTCTGTGGTTAAACCTCTCTGGGGGAATAACTTGTTTTGGAGTTCCTGTGGTGGAGTAATGTGTCGAACCAGGAGCACAGATGCATCTTTAAATGTAACGTAACATGATCTTTGTAAATCTCTTTATTTAAAAGGAAGTGAAACAGGCGATGTTCTGGAAGCAAAATGCACCTCTAAAGAACTTTTCTTTGTGTATGGACTCAGAGCCAAACTGCAACTGGGATCTACAGGGATTGACAGGGATTTACAGGATGGGGATCTACAGGACTGGGATCTAGAGGGACTGAGATCTACAGGACGGGGATCTAGAGGGACTTGGGATCTACAGGACTGGGATCTACAGGACAGGGATCTACAGGGATCTACAGGACTGGGACTGACTGGGATTTTCAGGGACTGGAACTGAACTCCCGCAGGACACAAACCGATTCCGTCCACCAAACTGAGACTACTGAGAAAAGCAGCAAAAGCCCAACACCGTACTGCTTCTCCCTTGGATTAAGCACGGATGTTCCTGTTTTTCTCCGAGGTCATCTTTGATTGACATTTCAACGGCTCCCCTGTGTTGTCATGGCGATGCCAGGAGGCTGCGGCGAGGCAGACAGCTCGGTGAAGTGGCAGCTCTGTTATGATGTCACTGCCAAGACGTGGTGGATGGTGAGTTTGACTTCTGTAGAATGAATCAGTCCTTTTCTGGTTTTCTAATGGAATAACTATGTTTTATTAATATTAATATCAAATATAATTCAGAGGTTAGAGCACTGGGCTGCAGAGATCCTTTCTTCATCATCAGTTTGAGGATACTAACACTAAATGGACTAGCAGTCCCACTGAGATGTTGAGTCACTGTCACTGGATGTGTCAGCGTGCATTCAGATTGCACATTGATTCATTTGCACACATTAGACATCTGATTGTTTGTACAGTTACTACAGTTTTTATGTTGGCAGCTCTTTTCGATCAGAAATAATACGGTTATGTAGTGGCTGAGTTCTGGGAACACAGGGAATACATATCTCTGATCAGCAGACAGTTTAGCCAAAGTTATCTGGAAGAGAAATGCCAAACTCTTGCTTCAACTTTATGGACTGTACTAATTTTAAGTATTAGCAATATTTTAGGTGGCCTCTAAATAAAGTGCTTTAGATAATCTGGATTGACCTCTTTATACTCTTTGCTCTTGATTCTTGCGCCATTGAACCTATTTTTAGCAATGGTAACACAAGCAATAAAACAAATGATCTAACTACAAAAATGAAACCCTAGTTGTAATAAAATGTTTGCTAACACTAAGGATGTCAACGGTTAACCACCGAGAATGTTTTTGACCGGTTACGCGTGTTGGTCTGTAGGTTAATTTATGTGTATGTAATGTAAGTTAATGCTAACGGCTCCACTAGCTATCAGTCTGAGGTCAAAGGTGCTGAGCAAACATGGAGGAGCGGCTTGTCACTAAAATGAGATGGTCCACCTTAAAGGTCAGTCCACCTTAAAGACCAGTCCACCATGAGCCTTGGCCGAAGTTGCCGCTAACTTCGGGGCTAACTTCACCTTAATCAGGTGAGGAGTTAAAGCATTTATTCACGTGTGTAACGTTACACATACTGCACTCCTACGTTCACAGCCGTAACGTTACTGCTAACTTCATACTCACGCACTGATCCCTACTTGAATACCATCTTAAAAATCTAAATCTAAATGTAAATCTAAAAAATTCCCCAATGCTTAGACCAAGCTGCAATACACTGTCAGAAGCCCTGCAGCTCTGACCACCAACCAAAGCTGGTGAAACGTTTTTCTGTTCTTAAAAATTGAGCGGTTAGTTACCAGTTAATGGGTGTCAGGTTATCAAAAGCAAAATGAACTAAAACTGACATCCCTAGCTAGCACACCACAGCCATATACTGTCCTTTGTCAGTCCTTGTGCCCTGTAGTGAGCAGACAACGCCATTACCAGGCTATAGGAGGCCAAGCGTCCCCGAAATGCTCTTGCTAATTGTTAGCAAGGATGAAAAGCCAACATATGTTATTTGGATGAGAGAGAGAAACATAAGCTTCTAGTTGTTGACTGTGATTCTGATTCGTCATTTTGTTCAACATCTGTGTGTAAAATGAAAGCAAACCGAACCAACAAGTAGGGCTACCCAATCAAGTGTTACATGTTTTGAGTGTTAAATGTGTACAGACTGAAAGCAAATTTCCTCTATAGAGGACAATAAAGAATTACTTTGAATCTTTCAAAAATGATGATACATCTAAATGATATACGGAAAACTAAAATACTACTGTAGCTCAATTACTTTTTCATTTCAAGCTCTGTGTAATTTTATAATATTTATTTCTATACGGACATATCAGGTAGAGTTTAGGAACTCTACAGTGAGCCTCACTTTACATTAATATCACCATTCAAACTCATATTTCTCTTTGTTTTAGTCTATCATAGTAACATACAGTACGTTGGCCTACTCAACAATGAGTTTATAATTTTTCTATGTAATGTTACAGGGACCGTTGGTCAGCTGTCTGTCAGAGCCTACTGTTAACGCTCTCTGTATCATGGCTGTGTGTTGCTTTCATCTGGGCTCGGTTTGGGCATAACTTTGTGTAGATTTAGTCAGATTAGATCATTGATTATTACGTGCTGAACTGTGCAGCGTTGGCTATGCTGTGCAACTACAGAATCGTCACTGCAGGAACCTTTTTTTGTTTGTTCATTTATTATTTTTAAAAGTCTGTGAGATGACAACAAGAGCATGATAATTCTAGTATTTATTGTTCAGGTTTGTTGCAAACTGAAGGCCCAATGCATCATCATTACTCCAGTCACAACTCACTGGGTGGCAAGGGATGTGTGGGAGGGCAGCAGCAGGCAGCAATGATCTTTATAATGAAGGGGGAGAGGAGGGGGCACACATACTGGGAGGAAGCCTCTCATTACCAGTACAAAGACCCAAATACACAGTTCTGCTACATGCTGCATTATTTCATATTTAGGGAAATTTAATTTTTACAACAAAATGATATGCAAAAGAGAGTTTGAACTACCAGCAGACAACTCTAATACATGTGTTTGGAATGTCATTCTGGTTTTACATGTGTGTCTGCCTGCTGGTGAACACAACTACACTCATTTTCAAGAGGTTGTCCTTGTCATTACGATGACTTTATTTGGGCCAATCAAAGAATTTCCTCCTGGGACGAGATATTTCTGTGTTTCATGTAGATCAGCAAGTTTATTTTAAGGGTATACTGAAACAAAATCTAAAAACTGATGCTAGGATTTGGAAAATTGTATTGAATAGGCAGCATGTGTTTGTGCTTTTCACACAATAAATAAAAGTTACAAGCAACACGTATATTAGATAGATAGATATAGATAGATAGATAGATAGATAGATAGATAGATAGATAGATAGATAGATGGATGGCTGGATAGATGGACAGATGGATGGAGGGATGGACAAGTGCAGCTACAGACTCACCTGATGTGTCCAGGTTTCCTCATTTCAGTTAGAATATGAGCAGATTGAAGTTTTTTGGAATATACAGCCTCTAAAGTGTGCAGATGTCATCCCTAGGTATTAAACCTGGAGCTGAATGGAGGGTGTTAGTGAGCGCCAGATGTAAATGCTGTTATCAATGATCCTGGAGAATTGTGAGTGTCTAAAAATGTCTTTTAGTTGTAGTTGTAGTTAATCTTTAAAAGTCAGAGAGGATTTGAAGATTGGATGGAAGCCATTTGTGCTCAGCCCTCTGCCTGCCCCCTCTTAATCCTCCACGCAGGGAGGCTGCTCGCTTGTTTTTTTGTGTGTGTCAAGAGCATCAGCAACGCCAACAGTGTATTTTAATCAGTACTTTAAGTGTTGGCGTGTAAGGAATTGAAGTACTGTTTGCATCGCCAGCAGTGGGGGAGAATAATTCAGATCCCTAACTTCAGTAAAAGTAGAGATATCTTTTTGGCCTAGCAAACTTTGTAGTTTTTTTCACATGCTGTTGCAACAACTAGTAACATTAGAAAAACTACAACACCACACCGGATCTAGCTAGACCGGAAACAAAACAACAGGCACGCCGCACACACTTGTTTGGGCTTGCGAGCCGGCCAAAGAGTAGTAGGCCAACGGTACGTTTTGACTGGATGGCGAGCGTGAGACACCGAAATGGATGCCAATAACATTTTGAATGGAAAGTTTACTTTTAAAAAGTTGCCAAATGGTTCCATTGACAAGACCAAAGGGATCTGTGTGTTTTGTCGTTGTGAACTGAGCTATCATCGCAGCACGTCCAGTCTGAAATACCACTTGATGGCCAAGCACACAGCTGATGCCAATTCTCCGCCCCCTCGTCAAAGCCAGGCGACAAAAGCACAAAGTAAGCCGATCCACTTTTCCATGTTGATAAGAGCATTAAAATGAGAAAAAATAATTGGACAAAAAGAAATCAAGGGACATTTAGAATAGATAAAAATGTGCAATTAATTGCAAGTTAACGATGACATTAATGCGATTAATCATGATTAAATATTTTAATCGTTTGACAGCACTAATATATATATATATATATATATATATATTTTAGGGCATTTTCACCTTTAATCACCAGGACAGCATTAAGGGTAAGAGAGGGGGAAGACATGCAGAAAATTGCCATAGGTCAGACTCAAACCCTGGGCCCCTGCGTCAAGGAATAAACCTTTGCATATGGGCGCACACTCTAACAGCTGAGCTTGTCACTAAAATGAGATGGTCCACCTTAAAGGTCAGTCCACCTTAAAGGCCAGTCCACCATGAGCCTTGGCCGAAGTTGTTGCTAACTTCGGGGTTAACTTCACTTTAATCAGGTATTTATTCACTGACAAAAGCAGTAACGTTACACATACTGCACTGCTACGTTCGAGATATCACGTTGTAAAAATATTCCAAAGCCCTGTTCTGAAAAGGTTGGGTTGGCAAAGGTTTCATATAGTATTTTCATCTATAATAATGCATTTCAGCTCAGCATATGTTTTGTGTCTAAATTGTAATTGGTGAAGAAACCACTATTACACTTGCCACTGCTATCTGCCCCGCCTCAAGGTCCGATTCACAAAAGATATTGCACTAATGATATAAGTACAAATGTTGCCTCTGCTGCACCAACACCCAGTCGGCAGAAGAACGGCAGAGAGAAGAAGACAAGGGAAATGTTCAGAGAACTGCAGTTCCTGACTCAGGAGATGCACCAACTTTAGACAAGGAATTTAAAGGAGACGGAGAGATTTAATATCCAGTGTGTCAGTGCTGCTGCTGTTTTCAAACCTTCAGACTGTAATAGAAGATGATCTGAAGCGGAGGACGCTTTATGAATGTGCTTCATCACCACCAACTCTCTGCAGACCAATCATTTGACTGGCTGTCAGCTGATCTTTGTGAACTGGGACTGTTTTTGCAACGAGACTCATTTGCATAAAAAGGGGATGTTTTTGCACCAAATGTTGCACCTCAGTTACCTCATCGTGCAAACAGCACAGGAGCCCCGAGACGCTGTTTGCTTGCCAGCGCCGTTATGGGTGCATTAACCCTTTGAGGTGCTTTGAGTTTTACTATGGGGCGCATTCAGTTTAAATTTTCCAGCTGATTGAATATGTATCTCACACAGGAGATCTTGTAAAGCAACATGGTATATGTAATGATGTGCAATATATTTATAAGTAAAGAATGAATAGTAAATCTAAATGTTAAATCTAACACCTAAATGGTGATGTAAATAGCCCACACTGTGTTTTTCCAGCCTACTTTAGATGAAACCATCCATATGATGAAAGTGTACTGTAGCCAGCCCTGCGGCCCCTCCGCCTACTCCCCACTGATAGGAGGCTTCACCTGAGGGGAGAGCAGGCGGCAGCTCGGGAGACGGACCTTCAGTTAGCTGTGCGCCGTGGGTCACAGCTGGCCAGTGGCCAGCGTCAGCCAGGGCTCTAACCGGTGTAACAGCAGCAGCAGTTTGCTGTGCCGGCGGGGAGTCAGGACGCTCCAGGGTCAGACCCCTGCTTCCCATCTCAAATGGAAGGAAAGTCAGCTAAATATTCTAAATATATCAGCTAGATAAATATTTATTTTTTTTACATTCAGCGCCCCATAAATGACATGGTTCCCTCTTGTCTTATTTGTTCAATCCTTTTGTTAATTCACATTCAGTGTGGTCAGGTTGGGGTCAGCACACAATGACATCACTGCTGGGTGTAGTCAGCACACAGTGACGTCACTGCTGGGCACAGTGCCATCACTGCTGGGTGTGGTCAGCACACAGTGACATCACTTGTGGATATCTGTTTTCCATTTTGGATATCTAAAATGAAAATTATGACTTTTATAATTATAACAATTGGATGGTAGATATCTGAAATTGGAGTTTTTTCTAGTAAGAATTCTATAGCAGATATCTAGAATGTTCATTCTGGATAGGAAGAATGACGTTGTGGATATCTGAAATGCTCTTTTTGACTAGGAAGAATTGAATTGCAGATATGTGCAATAAATATCCAGTCTAGCTGTTAAATGTTAAAACGGCTTGCCATAGTCGTGCAACAGATTTGAACCTCTCAAGCAGGAGTGGTCAGTGAAAGATATCGATTTTCAGCTTGGTATCCAGTTTCTTTCGGTGCATTTACTCCCTCTTCTATTGCTTTAAGTGTCCATCACAGACCAAGACAGTTAGAAAGACCTGCAGCTGTGAGTTTATTACAGAAAGTCTTTCCAACGCTGGCACTGTGGCAGAAAGAGGCTGAGCTGTGTAAGCCCAGCTGATGAGTCTTAAAGCAGATCATTACTGCACCAACATCTGTCCTCTGGATGCTTCAAGTGACACAGCTCTAACTCCCCCCCCCCCCCTTATCACACCCAACCCCACAAGGTTAGAGTCCTCTGCTGCTTTGTGCATTTCATTCATGGACAGTGAAAGGCTGCCCTCTAGCTGAGAATAATTCAGCCACACATGAGATCAGTCAGGACATTCAGGGATACACTGGGAACTTCGACACTACTGCCAAACTGAAATGGCCCAAAGGCTGGAAGTGATAGTCATGTTTGTGTGCATGTGTTTTCATTTCCAGCGTCTGCACTAGAAGTAAGTGTACTTGTGTTATCTGAAGGCTTCCACTGCCCAAAGAGCACAATTTTCATGTAAGGCCCCCTTTATAGGGCTTTAAGTTGAAGTTAAAGTTCTTGACCTAGAAAACAATCTCACTATAAAGTGCATTTTGTAGTTGTTCTGGAGCTTCTTACGCAAAATGATGATGATTTTGAATCGTCTCACTGCTCACTATAGAGTAGCTTGTGTTACATTATAGAACTCGCAGACACGATCTGCGCGTAGTGAGCGTCTGGTTCACCGAGACAGCAGCTCATTTCCCAGGATGCACTTTGACTGTGAGTCAAGTGTTCAGCAGTGGGGTTCTATGGGATTTCCTTGGCTCTGAAAAAAATAAATGTATGTAGTGCTCTCCGGGAGCCAATGAACATGTTCAACACTTCCAGACTTCTGGTTGATATCTCTCAGTGGATGTCAGACTGACTCACCTGTTCACACTGAAAACTCACCTGTTCACACTGAAAACTCACCTGTTCACACTGAAAACTCACCTGTTCACCCTGAAAACTCACCTGTTCACACTGCCCTGTTTACACGACGACGCTTGCGGGTGAAAACAATTTTTTTTTATCGGATGTGCCTTTCGTGCCCTTAAAAACGCAAAAAAGTAAACCACCCTCCAGAGTGGAAATCTTAAAAACGCTCCACCGTCACGTTACCGTCTAAAGGGTAAAACCGCAAAAGTCTGAAGACAGCGGTGTGGAGAGAGGCGAGAAACAGGAGGGTACAAGGAGGAGGAAGAACAAAAATAATTGCAAAGAGCAAAGCAGAGTAGTAGTTTCTGATCAATTTTGAGCTTCTATGATAGAACATGTTTTCGTTCATCTTAAAACAATGACGGAAAAATATGAATTTTGTTTTCAGATTAAAAATGTACTTCTCCCTGAGAACTATATGTTTTGAACAACGTGTTTTCTATTTTTTGGTGTACTGTTTACTGACTGCTTGATAGTGTGTATCATTTTGATCACTTTGTTTATGATTTGAGAGCAGTGTTTGATTTTGAACATGGGTAAAACTGTTTGGAGACGAAAGTTTCATTTTGCGAGAGGAGTCCGAGGTTTTGTAAATAGTGCTTGAAGATGAGGTTTAATGTTTTCAGAAAATGGAGCAAGGTTTCAGAAATTGTGTTTTAGCAATTGAGAAAAACTGTAGTTGAAATTGCAATCAGCAGTGTTTGAAATGCACCAGGCTGAAATCCATTCTGTTTTGAGTGTATGATTAACAGTTTTGACTGCAGCGTGTTAGCGTTTGAACAAAATGCCATCGGACAAGTGTGTAGAGCTTCGAAAACTGTGTTCAAGCAATGAAAAACGAACTAGAGATTGGTACACATGAACTGCTGCTGTGCAGACTATAGTTAGACTGAGTTTTGCACACGTAGCTCCAGTTGTGCACACTGTCGTTTAGCAATCGGGGGGAAAAAAACTGCATTTACTCAACTCCACTCTCTTAAGGCAGCTACACACCAACCCGATATTTGTGTAACTGCCTTTACAGGGAGGAGTGAAGGAGGGACTCAGCCATCATCTTCTTCAGCAGATAGAACTGCTCATCTGTCAATGACTTATCTTTGTTCAAATTTCTGTTCTTCTGAGCACTTCTGTCCATGATGGCTCAAAAGCTGAGATTGAAACCCTTGTACACATTACACCTCTGCATAAGCATTCACTCAGTCCCTGAGGGCAGACTGCGCGCGTACCGGGATCAGCTGGTGCACTGTTCCTGAGCGTTTACAGTGACCATGCAACAGAGATGCAACAGTAAGAGGCGAGGTTTTGAACCGCGATGTTATTTTCTGGCCAGACAGTTATTACACGACTAACGTCAGCCACCTACCTCACTTTCAATGCTCCCAACCTGTACATGTTCTCCCTGCAGTTATGCAGAGCCAGCCTGAAACATCTTTCTGTCTGCTGACTCCATGGAATTATAAACTGTATTATTGTATATTCTCAGCACTGCAACTAGTTTTAACTGCCGTTTGTAGAAAGGGCTTCAAGTGAAGTGTGTGTGTGTGTGTGTGTGTGTGTGTGTGTGTGTGTGTGTGTGTGTGTGTGTGTGGGGGAACATAAAGGCCTCCAGGGGCAGTCACTATGCAAATTGAAGGAGGCTGAGTCAGCAACTGCTCCACTTCTGTTCTAGGACACACACACACACACACACACACACACACACACACACACACACACACACACACACACACACACACACACACACACACACACACAGTTACTGAGGAGGAGGCTGCTGTGTGAAGTTAGTTAGAGTGTGTAGGTGAGCTGTTATCAACAGAAGCCGAGTGCAGTCTCTAATGTCCAGGTCTATCTCCACAGAGCTGTGGAGTAAGGTCTGGCTACACCACCGATGCATTCTGGGATAGGAGAAAAAACTCTCTGGGTTGTTTTGCATTTCTTTAAATCAATCACAATGGTCTTGGTCGGCGCTAAGCTCCGGACCATCAACGGGGTCTCTGCTAAATAGTCTCTGGAAGGAACATGTTCTGGTGGAACATTTGCACCCCGCAAAATAAAACGCCACATACAATATTAACTGTTGACACAATACAGTAACGTGAGCTATTTAAATGTCATTGTTTGCTAACAGTAAAATAACTATTACAGTTTTTAACAACTGCTTACACACGTTATCAAAACTATGTCTCCTTTTTTAGAACTCCACACACAATTCCCAAAACCTCACACACAAAATGCAAAATGCCTCCCATCTCCTTTAAAATGAAAAATGAAGCATTTGCATCAAAAGGCAAACACTTTTGTCTTTCATAAGCTTATATCTACATTTCTATACAAGGTTCTACAGCGATAGTAATCTGCTGAGAGGGGTTGAAGAGTTCACTGTCAACACTAATGCAATGTTGAAACAGAAAATATGTATTTGGCAAAACATTACTGTTGTAACAGTAGCACGGTGTTGTATACAGTAGCATACAAGAAAACAAAACCATAAGCATATGTAAACCAAAAGTTATCATTTTTAGAATAAAGAACCCATCTGTGTGTGTGTGTGTGTGTGTGTGTGTGTGTGTGTGTCTGTGTGTGTGTGTGTGTGTGTGTGTGTGTGTGTGTGTGTGTGTGTGTGTGTGTGTGTGTGTGTGTGTGTGTGGCACATATGCACGCCTGTTCTTCCTGGACTACAGCTCTGCCTTTAACACTATAAGGCCAGTAAAGCTGACTGGAAAACTGGCAACTGGCTACCAGACCTGGGAGTACCTGGCAGACCCAGGAGTACCTGGCAGACCTGGAAGTACCCGGCAGACCTGGGAGTACCTGGCGAGTACCTGGCAGACCTGGGAGTAGCTGGCAGACCTGGGAGTAGCCTACCTGGCAGACCTGGGAGTACCAACACCCACCTGAGACTGGATCCTGGACTTTCTGGTAGACAGACCACGAAGGTGAGGGTGGGAAACAAGGTATCTGCTAAGCTCACACCCAGCACAGGAACCCCACAGGGCTGCTGCCTCATCCCCAAACCCTTTTCTCTGTACACATTTGATTGTGTCTCCACCCAGGACAATAACATCATCATGAAGTATGCGGATAATACAACCATCCTTGGCCTTATCAAAGGGAGGGATGAATCACCATATGACTCACCTTTTAGAGAAACTCCACCCTGTGTCCCGCTGCCGTAGCCACGTGGTCACGTGCATGTGGATCAGACTTGTCGGTGTGTTTTGAGGCGGTGTGAAAGAGTCCCGTACAGGAAAACAGGAAACATCACTGCCTCTATTGCTGCCACAAGAAACAAGTTTTAAAACACCAAACACAAGAACTGAACTGCCCGGGAGTTTGTGGAACAGCTGACTGTTTCCTCAGTCCCTCCGTCTCTTTTCTTTCTGTCTTTCTCCGGGAAATGAAGCTGCCTTCAAGTGCGCTCGGGAACATCCAGATCTTTAAACCAGCTGATCGGAAAACAGTAAATATAAAGTCTACTTGTGCTACGTTGGAGGGTTAAAGAACACAACAGGAGGTCACACAGATGGGCCTTTGCAGTGACACTCCCACTGCTGCACCACACCACAAGACAATGTGAAAAATCCAGAGTTTCCGGTGCACTTTTGCAATTGCAACTTTATTCATCTTACAGTGGTTTTCTCTTGTCCTTCTACTTTATATTTTCTTTATTTTTTAATATTTATATAGCTTTATATTTTGATTGCATTTTTATTGTATTTCTTCTTATATTTTTCTAGAGCTGACTCTAGGAGCAACGCACAAAAATTCCAATGTACCTGTACGGCCCTGTACCTGTGCAAATGGCAATAAACATTTATTCTATTGTGTACCTCTAGCTTTCTTCTTTTTTCTCTTTTTGTTTTTACTGTATACAGTATACTTTTCGCAATAATATTTGGAAAGATAACATATTTTATTTGACGTACTCAACATGCAAAAGGAATGAGTCTCCAGACGACTAATAGTTTTCTATTCAAAATAGTATTCTACATTCAGCGCGTGCGCGTGCAACTGCTTTCATATGATGGACATAAAATTATTTTGAATGCAGAGTTTCATTTTGAAAGATATTTGGGGAGTTTTGCTCTTTGTTTGTGTGTTTTTGGATGTGTGTGTAGAGTTCTGACAATAGGAGGTTGGCTATATGCTTTCAGAAAATGTCAAGAAAACATTGAGAATAACTGAAATAATCTCAACTCAAGGTCCACTTTAGAGTTTCAACCACATGTCATGGTATTGACCAGCGGATGGATGGAGACAGTGATGGACTGGCCATCTGGATTTTGGGAAATGCCAGAAGGGCTGCCCCACCTATGGACCCCTATGGGCCACTATGACTATATTATATTATTATACTATAATTTTGATAAGTTATTTTATGCATGCAGCCACACATTTTCAAGATTGTACTGTAGGCTGAGTTACTAATTTCCAAGCTGGATTATTGACAAAAATAGGGCTGGTGTGTTGCAAATGCCAGGGCTGTTTTTTGATCCCAGTCCGTCACTGGATGGAGATGAGAGTTATGCGCCCTGAGCAGGTTCCGTTTCCTGAGGAAGACCATGAGCTGTGGTTGAAAAATCAAAATCAAGTGACTGATACAGTGGATATGCATGGACAGCAGCACTATAGAGACATGTCAGGGATTCAACTGCATTGGACTGAGGCTGCCTTTGCAATTCATTTTTTTCATATCCAGTCCATAGTTAGTGTTGAGAACAATCTATGCTGCTCTCTCACTGATGTCCCTGCCAACATTACAAACCCCCTTTCTCTAGTGAGTGTGATTCTAGGCCTACTCGGGCTCTATGTTTCTTATCTGTGTGGATGGATGTGGAAACTTCAATTATTGCAATAACACAACTGCGCAGGGAAAGTGCCAGCAGGGCACGTGCAGTATGAGAGCGAGTAGAGGGGACGCTTTGATGAAGTGATTTCCTGATTTCAGAGGAAGAGAACAGCAGTAACGGGGCTTCTGATTTGGCAGGAAGTAACATTTTGGAATTCTAGGTCAGAGTTGAAGCCAGCGGCGGGACATTGTGTCACATGAAATCAACATACTGTAACTCCAGGTTTCTGTCCATCTATTGGCCAATAAACCAAGTGTTACAGTAACAGGAGAGGGAGAGTATAACGGGAGGGGGGGCAGTGAGAGGAGGCCGGGGGATGGAAAGGTGAATGTAGCACTATATTCCATTCTGCCGCAGCCTACCGGGCGGGGGGGTTACTGCCGTGGAGCCCGAAGCTTGACGCGGGACGTTCTGGTCTCGAGCACCGCGGATTTACTCCATCTGGCACGCGCATGATAATATAAATGAATATGGAATGATAACGACCGACGGCGTGAGATGGGCAGGCGTTGACATCAGCTTTAACTTCCCCCGGTGGCGGCTCCGCTTCGAAATGGTAGGAAACCTGTTCCGGTACAGTAATGTAGTAGGCTAGTGTTCTTCCTATCGGTGTGCTGCTTCGTGTTTTCCAAAAAAAAAGACGCAATGCGAGGACCTGAGTGAGTAACGTAACCTTTACCGTGAGCTACGCAGCTGAAAGTGGAGCAGACATTTCTCTCAATGCCAGCGAGCCTATGGCTCTGTTTATCCCCGTGCTCAGGTAGTAGCAGCGTCCGGACATTACAGTCCGAAAGTGACGCTTTACTGTGGAGAGAATCTGTCGCTGAATTCCATTCAAAAAGGTGCCAAGTAAAGCATCCCCTGCACGCCGCTCAATGCACAGCTGGCACAACACAGCTGGAAAACAAGGTTGACCTGTCAGGACCCACTCTTACATTCGGCTCACACACGACACGAGAAACACCCCTCACTTTTACACAATCTCAACTTTTAGAGTCGATCAGACACACTGTGGAGGGCGGATACCAGCACTAAAAAACGGTTATAAAACTTCACATTTTGCGGAGATAAAGCCAGGTTTTAGTATTTTATGTGCGCCGAATTTACCAAAAGACCATCAAACAGGAGAGGACTGTATGTCGCACACGAGGCGACTGGTATGTCCGATATTAATCAAGTCTATGTAAAAGTACTACAGTTATGCGTGAAGTTTGGAGCTTCCGACCCCTGGCGGCGCATTAGTTACCGGACAACAGATTTTTTGTATGTGTGTGTGTGTGTGCGTGTGCGTGTGCGTGTGTGTGCGTGTGTGTGTGTGCGCAGTCGCGGTTGAAAGTTGTTGAGTTTTGGGGATTTTGCAGCGTGCAGCGGCAGGCCACGGGACGGAGGAAGGCCAAGTTGAAGTTCATCTCGAGCCTTCTTCTCCTGGTCTGTGTTTGTGTGTGCGAGTGTTGCACGCGCGCGCGTGTGTGTTAGTCAGCAGAAAATGGCCGCAGTTAGAGCCAGCGGGCTGAGTTTTAGAATGACAGGCCAACAGAGGGCCTCCGGTCCCGCCACATAGTGAGGCAGAGATCCGCTGGGAGGGATCAACACAGAGCTGCAGTCCCGCTGTAAACATCCGCGGCAGATTCCGCTCTGTGCCGCTGTAGAGCCTCCACTCCGCGAGCTCCATTAGACAGGACACAGATAGAGAACAATCTGCATTTAACTGACTAACTGAACACAGCACAGTGCTGCAATAAAAACAGACTGCTGAGGTCTTGATGTGACTGTTTGCTATTTATTAATGGATGATAGCAACAGCCTTAAATGACAATTAGACTGGTAGCCTTAAAAGTGAAACGGTGTGTCGTTTTTATTTGCATATGGGCAAAGCAGTTTAAAGATGAAATATGTGTTATGGTAACACTGCAGGCCTGTGTGAGATTCACTTTATAAACACCCACCACAGCCTCAGACAGACAGAGTGGTCTGTAGTTCAGCAGCACAGCGTCACAGAGGAAACAGCCAGCAGTAGCCCTATATGAAGAGCCTACAATAATATACTGTTCACATGAAGAACAATAACAATAATGCACTCATTGATCTAGTGACAGGGTTCAGTCAGAATAATCACAATAAAGTATTTATTGGTAGGCTATTAGTCAGCGGCATTCCCTCATACTGCATATATTAATGTATTGATGGTTTAGCACACGTCACATCCCCTTAATATATATAATATGTGTATTACCCCATTGGTCTTCATATCTATAGCCATATATACTGGACTGCATTCTATCCTAATGGTGCTGACTGTGTGGTTGAATTTGATCTCATGTAGAAACAAAAGATCAGTTATAGGTGGAGGAAGTACTCTGGGACTTCAGTAAAAATACTCCCGATACAAGACAAACAACAGGAAAAGTATTAAAATACCAAAATAAGTTTCTGTATTATTATATTCAGAGTGCTACACTACTGTTTTTATTATTAGCTTATTATTACTGATGCATTAAATGATGAGGAGCATTTGGGTGTTTCAGTTGGTGAGGAGCTCATTTGAAGTACTTTACATACAGTGCATCATATTTCATAAACTGATCATCTTGTAGCCTACATGTAGCGTATAATCTTGATTTGATGACTAGTAACTATGTCTGCCCAAATACTGTAGTTCTGTAAAAACTACAATATTTCCCTCTGAGCATAGGTGAAAGTACCGTAACATGGAAATACTCCAGTACAATACAAGTAGGCCTACCTCAAATGTGTTCTTAAGTACTACAGTAGGCCTACTTCAGTAAATAGGCCTACATAAGCACAGTAGGCTACGTGGGGATTTTTTAAAGGGGGAAATGACATGTTGCTTTGTTTTTGGGATGTGTTCAGAAGAAAACACTTGAAATAATGAAGACGTTCTGAGTCACTACTGAAGATGTGACTGAGTTGCTATACTGTGTGTTTGTGTGAGAGTGTGTGTGTGTGTGTGTGTGTGTGTGTGTGTGTGAGAGAGAGAGTGTGTTCTTGTTTAACTATATTCGTGGGGTCCAAAAGCCGGGAATACAGTATACTTGTGGGGTCTGGACAGCTTTGTGGGGCCAAAATGCTGGACCCCACAACTTTAAAGGGCTGTTTGAGGGTTAAGACTTGGTTTTAGGATTAGGGATAGAATATGTGTAGTGTGTGTGTGTGTGTGTGTGTGTGTGTGTGTGTGTGTGTGTGTGTGTGTGTGTGTGTGTGAGAGAGAGAGAGAGAGAGAGAGAGAGAGAGAGAGAGTGTGTGCAGGCTAGAGACTGTAGCCTACTCTGGGTCCTGAGCTGACCTGGAGCTCCGGTGTTGGTGTCGGGCCGGCCCAGTGCAACAGAGCTGCTGCGGCTTTAAGCCCGGGCTTTGGGATGGGCTGGACTCATAACGTCATTTCATTTCTCTTTCTTTTATTCTTCGCCCCCTCATCTCCTTCCCTCTCGACATGACGCTCCGCTACACCCCGGGCCATAGTGATGAACTTTCTTCTCCCTGCGGAGCCTTTTTTTTTTTTTTTTCTCTCGGAGCCTCAACTTTTCTGGCGTGTCATCATTTGTGGAGTTAGCGCGGCAGAGTCATCCGAGGCGAGCAGAGCTGCCTGATATGTGGATCCTGTGAAACAGCGTCAGCAGCAGCAGCAGCAGCCCAGGAAATGCAGCGTTTCTCCACTGACTTAGCGGGACCGAGCGAGTAGAAATGTGCAGGAGCAAACGGCGAGCCTCGGGACGTTTGCGGGCTGATTCAGCTGCTTCTCATCAGCATGATGCTTTCTCCTCTCTCTCTGTCTCAGGTAACACGGCTCAGCACTGGTGTGGAGGAGACAAACTGTCATTTCATAATGCTGAAAACTATTTAACGACCAATGTTAATCCTCCCTAGCTGCAGCTGCTGTGGCTGTGTAGAAGCAGGCAGTTCAGGCCTGTGCTGGTTATCAGCTGCTGGCACTCTGTTTAGCCAGCCTGTGTGCTCACACTTTCCAGCTCCTCTGCGTACTCGAATGCATGTTCTCTCTGGAGACTGACAGAAGCCTCTGATAGCTGCAGAGTCCTCCCACGGTGCAACTAGTTGTAACCTTGTTCACACACACACACACACACACACACACACACACACACACACACACACACACACACACACACACACACACACCTTCTTCAGAGTCAGTGTTTCTAAACCAAATATAACAAGTTGACAAGGCAGGTCTATTCCAAAGTAGGGCTGTCCCAAACGATTATTTTTTAAACGATTAATCTAGCGATTATTTTTTCGATTAGTCGACTAATCTAAATTGTTTAACACTGCACTCTTCAAGTAAAATGAATTTGCAGTGCAACCTGAAGCCAGATATAGGCTATCAATCCAACAACAAAATAAAGTCACTTTCAGGAGGAATACAAAAATAAAAACAAAAAGAGTAGCCTGTATTTGCTTTGTTTTAACAGTAGGCTAGTAGGTAAAATAATGAATAAGCTCTTGTTTAACATCCAAACTCCTCTCCCTTTAATCTTACAGTAAAAAAAAAAAGTGCAGTTTTAGCAACATATGAAATCAGATGTATCAAATAAATCCAACATAAGGCAAGTTGCAGCGTGTCTAATATAACAGTCTGTAATCGATTGGGTCACTCATGATGATGGTACACCAAAATAATAACACTGCCGACTGACAGCGATTGATGATGCTTAACGTTAAGTCATAGCGGGGCATTAAAACGAATCAACGGACTAACTTACCGTTGGGCTACTACTGGGAACACATTCCGTGTCACTATGTTGATAATCGCACATGTCTACAGTGCACGTTGTGTCCGAGCCCAGCCTGGCCCGACACATTAACTGGAATTTACCCGATTTAACCCGACAGTTTTTTAATACGTGGGCCGTTATAACTGATTTTATAGAGGACTCAAGAGATATCGGAAACAATCTGGCCTGGTTGTGCAAGTATCGAAGTGCTGCAGATGGGGGAGACACAGCACAGTTTCCCTCACACTCAAGTCAGTGCAGGACATACACCGAGAGCTACGGGAGAAGCTGGAGAGGCATAGCTTGCTCCCCACCCAATTAGGCTAGTAAAGTAATGATTAAAAAAATACAAATACTTGATGAAGGGCCTGGCCCGAGGATAGTGGCGGGACATATCGGCCCGAGCCGGCCCGTGGGTCAAGTTCGGGCTCGGGCAGAGAATCTAAACTTTACTTGGGAGGGAAAGTGACAAAAAGGTTGCTGCTGTTATCCTGACTCAGGGATGCATTTTACAAAGTCTACAGACTACCACGTTGTTGTTGGCATTACGGGAGATCCGGGACGATTGAGACACGGGGACGAATGAAACATTCCAGTTTTCTCCGAGTGCAATGATGATAGACAGACTTCCTTAGGTCAACACATAGAGCATGTTAACCTACTTCTATCAGCCAAATATCTTCGTGTTATTTCCTTTTATCACAGAGTTACAGGCCATAAACGAGTTTTGATGGTCAAAAGTAAACTTCATTAGCGGTTACATTTTTTTCGATCATTAATTAGTGTTTTTCATTTAAAGGTTTGACTACATGCTTATTCAGTAGACCATTTAGTGTTCTCCACAATCCCAGACTATCATATTGCATGCTTGTTTACATTGAAAGCAAAACAGGCTATAATGGCATATGTCTATGTCGGGACAGTTGTTTCAACTGTCCCAGACCTGGCTGTAACAACATGTATTTTAAGTAAATGCACAAATATCTGTGTTTATACAATAATTTATGGAGGTGAGACATGGAATAGCAGTTTTAGAAAGATGAAAATCATGATATAAATGGGAAAACTTACTGTTCTAGCTATAAAAAATGGCAGAATTATCCATAGTGCATGATATTTCAATAACCGCTTCACGATGATGGCAATGAGTTGTTAACAGACATTCACGAAGACGTGGAGCCCAGCAACAATCTATCTAAAATAACAACTTTTGGGAGTACCATTCAGGATACGGCTCCACACACGCAGCCTTGTTTTTCCCAAATGTGGAGGACTTTATTGGGGTATCCTTTACTGTCTTTACAATCTCAAATCTGCTGTGTGCCGGTCCCTAAGAGTGGGGAGGGACTGAGGAGGATGCTAGTGAATCCTCAACAGTGTGTAGGAAGATGCCCTGCACACACACACACGCGCACGCATGCTTGACGCACACATGCGCGCGCACCTACGCACACACACACACACACACACACACACACACACACACACACACACAGAGTCAGAGGTTCAGGGCACTTGGGCATGAGTACAGGAAGAGCCAGGCCAGTGAGCCTCACTGCCTCCGGAGCCACAGCCATGAACATGTTACCACTGGAGAGTATGTGCACTGATGTGTGTCAGGTATACTGTACATGATGATGAAGTTGATTTGGTTATAATTGTATACTTACATTCATCTGTCCGTGTGTCTGTCTGTCCTGCAGGATGAGTTCCATCCGTTCATTGAGGCTCTGCTGCCCCAGGTCCGTGCCTTTGCATACACATGGTTCAACCTCCAGGCCAGGAAGAGGAAGTACTTCAAAAAACATGAGAAAAGGATGACCAAAGAAGAAGAGAGAGCCGTCAAGGACGAGCTGTTGGGGGAGAAGGCAGAGGTGGGATGGGTTAGTTAGAGTACATAGTAGAGATAATGAAAGAAGCTGAAGACGCATACAGTATTGTTCTGACCCTTTGCGATATCCTTCTGTTCCCAGGTGAAGCAGAAGTGGGCCAGCCGCCTTCTGGCCAAGCTCAGAAAGGACATCAGACCTGAATGCAGAGAAGACTTTGTCCTGTCCATCACTGGGAAGAAAGCTGCGTGCTGTGTCCTGTCAAACCCGGACCAGAAAGGCAAAATGAGACGCATTGACTGTCTCCGACAAGCTGACAAGGTAAATTAATGGCCAGTCACGTGCATGTGGATCAGACTTGTCGGTGTGTTTTGAGGCGGTGTGAGAGTCCCGTACAGGAAAACGGGAAACATCACTGCCTCTATTGCTGCCACAGGAAAGTTTTTAAAACACCAAACACAAGCAGTGAACTACCCGGGACTTTGTGGAACAGCTGACTATTTCCTCAGTCCCTCCGTCTCTTTTCTTTCTGTCTTTCTCCGGGAAATGAAGCTGCCTTCAAGTGCGATCGGGAACGTCCAGATCTGCGGAGAATCAGCGGAGCGACTGATCGGGTCTGAATGAAGCCTTAGTGCAGCTCCTACTTTCACATTAGGCTCGTTCGAGATGAGCCAGGTCTGCGCAGAATCGATCACCGGTGTTCGCCGCCCAATGCATGCTGGGTAGATTTGTGTCCGACTTGATCCCGACTTGCTCTGACGTCACGCACACGTGGGCAACGATAACCTCACGAGATCAAGGCGGATGCAGGCAGCGCAGTTGCTTTTCACCAACTGCAAGACCCAGGCTGACCCAGGGCATGCTGGGAAACGCCTGGCTCTCAGCTGATCTAACAGCTGATTGGTTCAGAATCGACTCAACACGATGACGTTTTACATGAACGTTTTATTGATTTTGAATTGGAGGGATTTTAACAGCTATTTGTCTGATTTAAAGGCTCATTCTGTACAGAACACATGTTGTGTGGCTGATAGTGACGTTTAGAAGTCAGAGAGACTAAATCTGTTCAGATTACAGATCATCTACAGTCTGTTGTTAAATAAAATCAGCAACAGATCACATGTAGAGCATTTTGACAGCTACTCTGTCATAATAGTTTTTATCTGGAGACTTGCGTACAAGCTGATATATGGGTCTGATAACATTTTATTAAATATGAATCAGGATATGAGCGTGTCTGTGACTTCCTATTCAGCCTGAAGGCTGCTGGAAACGGCTGGAAACTGTCCGACTTGACAGCAGATTTTTGTCACCGCCCCCGGCTGCTCTCGTCCACTTTACAGGCGAGGCGCAGTTCATCTCGAACGAGCCTATTATTCTGCATCTGAAAAGAAGGCGGAGCTTCAATGTGTCATAGAGGTGGCTTACTATATTATCGTGCAGTGGCTGCTCCCTGTTGAAGTTAAATGAAACGGGTTTCGGCTGCCGTGGCTGTTTACACGTTCGTAGTCCTGCACACACGTGTTCTCTAGTCCACAAACCAATCTGAACACACACTTTATCCAAACATTTAGAGCTTTGTTTGCACTGACTATGGAGAAGGCCTGCACGATAAATCGTTATAAAATCGTGATCTTGATTCATCCCTGTTCACGATTGTTTGTTTTTTTAAATCTTTTTTTTAAATCTTTTTTTTTCTCCTTCAATTAATTTATTGAAAGCATTTGACATTGACATTAACACGTTTTAATTATGTAAAGACATGTTCAAGGAGTTCCGATAGAGCCTGTATCAGGGCCATATTTAGTTCAATGTGTTATACAGTACGTCACTAGTTTTAGTAGCCTACTGTACTTAAATGACCAGTATGTACTTTATTTTCCTTATTCATTGAAGCCTCTATGTTTACAGGCTTGTGGTGATGCAGAGTGTGCTATAGGTGCCAACAAAAATCTATGTTTGGTACTGCCATTTAACACTTCGTGAGAAAAAAATGGTGGCAGAGAATTGTGATATCAATTCTAAGCTAAAAAATCGTGATTCATATTTTCCCCCGAATCGTGCAGGCCTAATATGGAGTGTGTATTGAAAGCAGTTTTGATGATGGTGATTGACGTGTGTTTTGATGTTTAACTGTGTCCTTCTGAGTCTCCATCACCCCATGGCATCGGTTTAGTTATGAAGGAGAGACACTTTTAAAAGTATGCATACACCTTTATTTCTAAAAGAAGGGTGTGTCGCCTCACACAGACTTCAGACCAGGCGTACAGTGTCCTGGAGCCCGCCGCGGGTCACATGATAAGGAGGACATGAAATATGAGGTGAAAGAGGTTGTTCCGGTCTACACAGCGTTCTGTATAATGTCCGTAAGAGCCATGTTGTATTGTTTGCAGTTTTTGGTATTTTATTCCCATTGCAGAAGTAAATTGTTTCATGCCATTTAAAATATGTAATATACATTAGAGTTCAGGTAACTGCTGATGTTGTAGAATGTGCTGTGATGTGTGTTTTGCCCTATCAGACTGGCGCTCCACTGGTCTCTCCTGCTATTGGACTATTGGGTTGGTTTCTTTACTGTAAGTGGAGTTAGTGTAAGTTTAGTCTCTCATGTCCAGCTCTAGCTCCACAGAGCTGTGGAGTAAGGTCTGGCTATACCACAGATGCATTCTGGGATAGGAGAAAAAAATTGCTCCGGGTTGTTTGCATTTCTTAAAACCAATCACAGTGGTCTTGGGCGACGCTAAGCTCCGGACGCGGTTTCAGGAAGGAACTTGTTTTGGTGGAACATTTGCACCCCGCAAAAGAAAACACCACACGTGTGGCCGGGTTAGCTAAGTTGGTAGAGCAGGCGCACATATATAGAGGTTTACTCCTCGACGCAGCAACTGCAGGTTCGACTCCGTCCCGCGGCCCTTTGCTGCATGCCATTCCCCCCTCTCTCCACTTTCATGTCTTCATCTGTCCTGTAGAAATAAAGGCCTAAAAATGCTCAAAAAAATAATCTTAAAAAAAGAAAACGCCACATACAATATTAAATGAAGTTTACTGTTGACACAATGCGCTAACATTTTCCTCTAAGCTTGATATTTTCAGCGTGTAGCTTGCTAACTCGAAGGTTGCTGTCGTTTCCCAAAGCGAGGGAGTTTGAGAACGGCAACACACAGAGGGAGAAGGGAGAGGGTTGTCCTGGAAATGTACTACCGTTGGTCCAGACTAGGGCAAGAAAGTGCTCATATTATGCTTTTTCCCTTTCCTTTATTGTGTTATATATCTTTTTTGTGCACATTATAGGTTTACAAAGTGAAAAAGCCCAAAGTCCACCCCAAAGGGCCTTACCATCTCCAAAAGAAAACACTGTTCACAAACTGCTCCAAACAGCTCTATTGTAGTCCAGCCTTCACTTCCGTGACGAACGTGCGTCAATGCTCGCATAGCTGCTAGCGTGGCACGCGCTCATACTCTGCTTCTGACTGGCTTGTTGTCCTTACCTAGCTACTGCGCATGTGCGACTCTCAACAAAGATGTTACAGCGGTGAGAGGTCTCACTCTGTAGCTAAAACAGAGACCTGAACACACAGGGTGAAAAGAAGAGCTGCAGCAATGTGCAGTACAACAAATATATGGTGTAAATATATGTAAGTTTGAAAATCAAACCATGTAAACCTATTCTGATACAACCTCTAAATACAATTATGAACCTGAAAATGAGCATAATATGAGCACTTTAATCTTTAAACGGAGAAAGTCAATTTCAGCATAAGGTTAGTTTTTGATAATCCAGCATTGCATACAGTATGGATACTTTTTTGTTAGTCTGTTTTTCACTTGCTACGAGCCTCGTCATCATCGGATAGCTGTGTACGTTGAGTCAGAAGCATTTACAAGCTGCCACTACAATGTCATGAAAGAGTTGATGTGTGTGGACGACTTGAGAGTGTTGAGTGAAGCAGTGGGGTACACGAGAGTCCACATGGTTTATTGGTAGATTGACGCTGCTTTCTGTCAGTAATGGTTGGGTTTGTCTTTCCCCAGGTGTGGAGGCTGGATCTGGTGATGGTCATCCTGTTCAAAGGAATCCCATTGGAGAGCACCGACGGAGAGCGGCTGGTGAAGGGAGGCCAGTGCTCCAACCCAGTGCTCTGTGTCCAACCGCGACACATCTCTGTCTCCGTCAAAGAGCTCGACCTCTACCTCGCTTACTACGTACAGGAGAGAGGTATACACACACACACACACACACACACACACACACACACACAGAGAGCGACACACACACACACACACACACACAGGGACACACACACACACCCACACACAGAAAGACACACACACACACACACACACACACACACAGACTCGCACGCACACAGACACACAGAGACACACAGAGAGCGACACATACACACACACACACACAGAGACTCACACACGCACACACACAGAGACACACAGAGACACACAGAGAGGGACACACACACAGGAAGACACACACACACACACACACACACACACACACACACACACACACACACAGAAAGACACATAGAGACACACAGAGAGGGACACACACACACACACACAGACACACACACGCACGCACACAGACACACAGAGACACACAGAGAGCGACACACACACACACACACACACACACACACACACAGACTCACACACACAGACTCACACAGACTCACACACGCACGCACACAGAGACATACAGAGAGCGACACACACACACACACACACACACACACACAGACTCACACACACACACACACACATGCACACACACACACACACAGACTCGCACACACAGACTCACACATGCACGCACACACACACACACACACACACACACACACAGACTCACACACGCACGCACGCACACAGAGAGACACACACACACACACACACACACACACACACACACATACACACACACACACACACACACACACACACACACACACACACACACACACACACAATATGTATGTATGTCTCTTGTCACCTGAATGGTGAAGACATGATTCCTGATGTCCTGCAATATGAAACTGTTGGTTGGATACGGACTGCTATGTTCTAAGAACCCTAGCTGGTCTAAAAGGGTTCTTCCTCCTTTGTGGAGCATGCCTGTGATCAGGGAATGCCATGGCCATATTAGATTATGAGGAGTCAGGCTTTCTCCTCCCCTTCCACTATCTCATTAGGTTGATAACGTAGCATTTTACGTTACTATAGCTAAGGCAGTGCTGCGCGACGTGATGCAAACGTTACAAGCTGAAGCTGCACATTATTCAAAGCTTAAGTGGATTTTTTTGGTTACTATTCACAGGGCATTTATCATAATCTCCATAACTTTAAAAACTCAAGTGAAGGCTGAAGAGCTTTCCTTCTCTTTGGATGATATAGCGATATAATTTAATTTAACTTTAGTAATGATTGGCGTATTATCGTAATAATGCAGCCACCACAGCAAAAAAAGAGAAAGAAAGAAAAGTTTATTTAGGCTCTTTCATCAGAGGGGCAGCTAAGCCAATCAGGGCAAACGGGCAGTAGCCCGGGCAACAATAGCCCGTACCTGTGCACGTCCCTGATCAGGAGTCTCCACATTAAAATCCACTGGATTCCAGCCTTTAGTTTGATTCACATTGGCCTCAGTCAAACTGGGGAACAAAGGTCAGAGGGACATTGGGAATCCTTTTGGAGCTCCGATCATCCATATCTGATTTAATATAAAATAAGAGGATTTCTAAGAAGCTACTTGCTGTCATAGCAATAGTCTTTATTTATACAACATTCAAAGACAGACACAAAAAAACACACACACACACACACACACACACACACACACACACACACACACACAAACATATATTATGCCAGGGGATTGCACTTAAATAACAAATAGGTAGGGTAGATATAGATTGATGGTTTTAGTGGCTTTTTTGTTTTAGAATATTGAATAGATGAAATGTAATGTTTGAGTTCATTTTCCAAAATGAAAAAAGATGGTTGGCGAATTTAGACTCATGAATACGAAATTTAGCAAGTAACAGTATCAAAAGTAGTATGATAGTATTTATTGGTCTTAGTGAAAGCATAGGAAAAGAAACCAAACAATCGAGTTTGACATGACAGGGCAGGAGCTTCTCCAGGGGCTGTGGATGTTACTGACTCACAGGTCATCTGGGAACTTCTGAACTGAGCTCTTCCTTCTCATTGGTCGGTTGAAACCATTTGTATAAATAGCTTTAATACAGCTACGAGTTGAGTCCAAAAACAACTGAAAGAAAGCATTGTGCACATCTGGTTTTGATATTGTGGCTCGAGGAGCTGTGGGAGGCTGACTCCCAGACGCAAAGAGGCAGCAGCGTGATGGGACGGAACAGCTCGGACTCAACAGTGACACCAGGAGTAAAATATCAACCGACTGCAGAATAAAGTGATCAGCAGCCAGCCAGGGGCACATAGAGGCTTCCCAGCAGCATGTGTGACTCCCAGTGGTTTTCCCGGGTCCGGCTTTGGTTTGAGCACCGTGCTTGTAGAGACTCTCTTAAGGTGCTGACACGCCAACCCGATAATCGGCCGTCGGACAATCTGGCTGGGTCAGTGACTCAAGTCTGTTCGGTGTGTTCCGTGCCATCGTCCGTCGGAGGAGCTGTCGGCCTTCATTTTGGCCGATTTGACATGCTCAGTCGGAGACAGGACAGTCGGGACTCACCCGGAAATGGCGAGCGGATGAGCCTCTCAAAATCTGACGAAAATCTTTTAAACTGACCTTTGTCGATCTGAAATGAAGACAGATTCAGCAACTGCACGGCCTATTTCTCGCTGAAAATGTTATCAGAAACACGTTTCGGTGAACTATTTTAGTACAATATGAGATTGTATTCTGAACAAGCCGCCATGACAGTCTGGCTGTGAGTTTCTGGAGAAAAAAGACCCACGTGACGCGTTCGTCCTATCAGCTGCCGGGTTTCATTTTCTGAGAAACAATACAGAGAAGCGTCGCCTGCTGCTATGGAGACGTATTACGTTTCGCGCACGCGCAGAGCGTATGCTCAAGTCGGCGTCGCCTCAGTGTGTTTTGAGGCATTTTTTGGACCTCGGGGACCCGACCGATCAGTCTGATTGCCTTTTCTGCCGACGGTCGGCCGTCTGGTTGGTGTGTAACAGCTCTTAGAGAGTGGTCTAAAGGCTGCTTCTAACACAACTATTGCGCCACACTCAAAATTAGCATGCAACATGTAATTAAGTTCCATACAATACAGCAACAAAGTGATTATAGTAACAGTAATAGTTGTGTTGATATTAGTAACAGTCAGCACTACTTGACCTGAAAGTATACTGGAGACATTGTTGGATTGTCTATCTGAAAGCCTGCTCGCATAGTCGTCATGGTCATGGTCATGGTCCAGATGGATGTGTTTGACATCATCTTTGTCCATCTGGCTGAGCAGCAGGATGTTATACATGTAGAGCTACACACTCACAAATACTTCACTAGTTTCCTGAATAATGAACTAATAATAAACTAATGGAAAGGTCTCCCTCTCTAGTTTAACAGCAACCAGTTCAGCTCCAGTGACTGGGACCGTACTGAAGCAATGGATTCAGCACATTCCCCCAACACTTAGGCTCTGTCTCATTCCGCATACTTACGTCAGTCCACTGCAATTTGCACTGACCACTTACTGCCGTAGTGCCCACTTTAGGGTTAGTATTGTCCCAAAAGGAACACTTACGTTAAAACACTTACCGGAAATGACGAGCGGTCGGCTCGGCTCGCCGCCTCTCAAAATCTGACGAAAATCTTTTAAACTGACCTTTGTCGATCAAAAAAACAGACAGATTCAGCAACTGCATGGACTATTTCTCGCTTAAAATGTTTTCAGAAACACGTTTTGGTGAACTATTTTCGTAAAATACGAGATCGTATTCTGAACGAGCCGCCATTACGCTCGGTTGTGAAATCCGGGAGAAGCCAGAGCCGCGTGACGCGTTTGTCCAATCAGCTGCCGGTCGACGTCCCTCGTCCCTCCCCCTTCCACTTTGTAGTCAAGATGGCGTCCGTTTAGTGCGCGTAGTGTCCATTGTTCCACACTGAACTTTTTGACTGTTTTTAGGGGTCAAAACAGTCCGGGTACTTTCAGTGCACTGACTTTTTGCGTTATCTACACTATATACTTAAAACTAAGTGTTTGAAGTGTGCAAGTAGGCGGTTTGAGACACAGCCTTACTCTACACCTTCTGTAGTTTGGGGTTTCCATGGAAACCAGTATACTCGACGCTCGGCTCATGACAGTGTGCACATACTGTGACTGCGGGATTTGTTAGGATTTGATTAGTCCCCCCCCCATAATGTGTTACTATGCCCTGCCCTCTACTGGCATAACATGTGTCCAACCCTCAGTTAGCAGGACAGAACCTGGAGGATACAAGGAGCACAGCAGGGTTTGATTCCTTCATCAGCGTAGTCTTTGTAATCTTAAAGCTGCTGCTGCTGCCCCTCCTAACCAACCAGGAAGCTGTGTGATGATGTCAGAGGGCACCAGATGGACTCACATTGGGACACTTGGGTCCTTCTGACACCTAAATGTCCCAGCAGACACACTGTCTAACATCGTGACCACCTAAGAGAAACCCTGATGGATTTCTCAGTATCCCTCAGCTGAAATCATCTCTCTCTCTCTCTCTCTCTCTCTCTCTCTCTCTGTCCCTCTCCTTCTCTGTCTCTCTCTCTCTCTCTGTCTCTCTCTGTCTCTGTCTGTCCAGAGGCAGAGCAGAGCAGCAGTCCCAGTCGTACAGGTGTGGGTTCTGATCAGGAGGACAGTCGCACCGCCACCATGGGTAATGTACAGGATCTTACATTATAGAGAAACATTGTGTTTTTCAGTGTGTGGAACCATGACAAGATTCTATAAAGGCACATTCATAATGTTGATCATGTTGGTGTCTGTGCATAAGCCAGGTTCCCTTTTTTAATCGGTTTGGTCAATAACACGAACAAATACAATAACTGCCTCATACATACAGTAAATAGTCCTTCAACTTGGTTTGATGTGATGGACAAAGTGAATACTAGGTCCCCAAAGGATGTTCCAACCATTTGAAACTAGATGCTCACAGAGCAGCAGTAATGCACACACTGGTCCAGGGATGTTGGATTATGACATAAGGTTTTCAAACTATGACTACTGTGCATAGTGAGATACTGGAGAGACTCTTGATTATAATGTTACTCTCACACACACACATACACACACACACACACACACACACACACACACACACACACACACACACACACACACACCCCTGGTGTCTAAATGCTGTGTGTTTCTACAGATGGTCCAGAGTTCCAGGAGAGTTTTGTGACTTCAGGAGTTTTCAGTGTCACTGAGCTGGTCCAGGTCTCAAGAAGTAAGTCTCATGTACTGTTAGCTTTAGCCTTTAGCCAGCCTACTACCACCAACTCTTTACTTCTGACTTTCAGTGCCATTGAGCATGTCACCTCGTATGATTGTGCTTTGGAATACTGTGCATTGACATGACGGTGCCATATTCCATCAGATTTGGGAAACATGAGTTTCCCAGTCACAATTCTGACTTGGATGTTGATGTAGGTGACAGAGGTACTGACTGCCGTATGAAATGAACACGGCTCGACATTCATGGTATATTTTGGAGGGAAATTGCTCTTCATACTTGTGTGGAAAATACAAGTGATGCCAAAAGGAGAGCAGTGATATGAATGAACACATATATTCAGCACTACCTCAGCTGTGTCCCTGCTGCTTTACAACCTGGTTGGCTGCTGGTGGATTGGAAGTTTATTTGTTATCAGGATAATGAACATTTGATTTGCTTCACACCTCTACAAAAAGGGAGACAAGAGAGAAAATGCAATACAAAGCTAGTTAGGATATCTGATCAGCATAATGTGCTGTGTGACTTTTTGTATTCAATTGCCTGAAAGATAAAAAACTTTTGGTATTGAGAGGCTGATATCAACTGTGTGTGTGTGTGTGTGTGTGTGTGTGTGTGTGTGTGTGTGTGTGTGTGTGTGTGTGTGTGTAGCTCCAGTCGTCACAGGAGTAGGACCCAGTTTCTCCATGGGGGAGCTCCAGGGTCATCTGGCCTACGACCTCAACCAGTCTGCCAACCAGCCAGTCAGCCTGAGACGATCACTGGCCAGCACCTCATCCAGCGGGTAATACACACACACACACACACACACACACACACACACACACACACACACACACACACACACACACACACACCACATGAGTAATCTCAGGTTTTACCATGACTTACACCAAGCTTAGTTGGACCCAGGTTTGGACCCCCGAGCAGCCTTTGAAGGAAGGTAGACGCACCAAAATGTCCTAATCTGGCAAAGAAATGATAATACGTGCTATGCATATGCTGGCGTGGCCATATGGCCTAACATATTGTAGTGGTGATGGTTAGACCTCATCAGCCTGTGACTCCGCTGTGTGATGTCCTCTGGGGCTGTCTGAGAAAACAACCCTGATGATGTCATCCCCACAAACTGACAATGTAAAAGATGTGTTGTGTTTGAAAGAGGTTGACATTATGGGAAATGTTTTTAAGAGTGTTTGGCCTCTGCTGCTTCAATTTCAACTACTGTCTTTTTAAAGTCCCCTAACATTATGGAAGTGTAACGCGAAGGTGCTGGAGTACTCCTTTAAAAAGAAATGTAATAGGTTAAACAATTCTGAAGCTTCATTTATGGACAATCTCTCTGCAAAGATGTCAGCTGTTATTCATAAAAAAAACATCTGTATTTACTGAAGGCCTTACATTTAGCCATTGACCCCCCTCCAAAAGTACTTGAAAAGAATATTTTCTAGCTCTCTGCTTTCATCTGTCTCACACAGAGCACCATGAAACATGGTCCATGATGTCTGAGTGTGTGTATATGTGTCTGCAGGAGTAAGCGTCATAAGTCTGGCTCTATGGAGGAGGAGGCAGACAGTCCAGGAGGGGAGTATTACCACTCACCTGCCTCTCCTGCCAGCAGCTCCAGGAACTGGACTGACGACATGGAAGGAGGTAACAGAATAAGAATATAGTGTCCAGTGTCTGTACTATGCCACACAATATCATTTCTCATTAAAGCATGAGCACAACTGAATACTTCCATACTGGAATCGTTGTCTGCCAGCTCCGTTTATCCCCCTCTCCATGCTACGAGGGTCCCAGGACAGAAGGGGTCCTAAAAAGCCCTGTTAGTAGGGCTGCATGATATGAGGAAAATGTCTAATTGCGATTTCTTTTGACTGATATTGCGATTGCAATATGATTCACGATATTGAAGGGAATGATGTTTTTTGTATTATTATTCTCATCATCATTGACTAATATTAAATCTTAAAAAATTGAAATGATTATAGTGTGATTTTTGCGAGGATCTGTACCAAACAAAGATGTTTTCTGTAGTCTCTAGGATAGGATTTGTAGCAGTAGTCTCAATTATTCTCTGCAGCACCACAATACTTTATTTTAGAATGGTTTGACACATATTTTGCCTTTAACAAATATTGCGCCCCTCTGCGATTTGGATATTGCATTAGTCCATATTGCGATTTCGATAAAATTGCGATTAATTGTGCAGCCCTACCTGTTAGGTGATCTGAGCTATACAAATAAAATGGACTTAACTTGACTCTGGTATGTGAAGCACTTAGTGAATAAAAGACAACAATGGACTCGCTGTTCTTTATCCTGTTTATTCCTTTAGATCCATTGTGAAGGACCATACCAGTGTTCTGTGATAGTTTTTTAGTAGATGATGTATATCACCTTTATACAAATATACAAATATTAACTCACACATTCTTTCTTTATAAGTATTTTATTTACAACATGAAAAACTGCCAGTTCACAAACAACAAGAGTTCCCATGTGAATGTCCTACATGCTGGCTCTCACTCACCCAACACTGCCATCTAACATTCACGTCCTTCCTGCACTAGTTGCATGGAATGATGGGGACTCAAAGATGCTAACTGTGTTGTTGTAGACTAAAGGTAGGGTTAGCATCCACAAGCCTCCTCCTCCCGCTGTTGAAGGCCCCCCCTCCCAAAGTCTCCCCCCCTCGGCTATGTAGGCAGACAATATGATACGATATGATGAAGAGGGTGCTGATCACATCGACGATGATGATTGGTGGCTGCTGTTAGCCAGTGGCGCTCCCGCTGTGGTGGAGTGTAACTAAGTACATTTACTCCAGTACTGTACTTAAGTCCAAATGTTGAGGTACTTGTACTTCACTCAAGTCTTTTCTCTTCATGCCACTTTCTACTTCTACTCCACTACATTTCAGAGGGAAATACTGTACTTTTTACTCCATTACGTTCACCTGACAGCTTTAGTTAATAGTTACTTTACACATTAAAATATCTGCACACAAAACACATGTAGTTTATAAAATCTGATGTTTTATTATAAATGAAACTAGCCAACAATATAACGGCCTACAAGTCCAGCTGAAATGATTAGACAATTAAATACACAACAGTTTGGATCCTTTACACTTTCTAAAATGGGCATTTTGAAAAAAACATTTTTTCTGATGATACTTACATACTTTTACTTAAGTAACATTTTCAATGCAGGACTGTGGTATTAGTACTTTTACTTAAGTAAAGGATCAGTAAAATACATCTTCCAGCGCTGACAGGGAGACACAGTGCTGCTTCAATGAACCTCTGGGTGCTGTTTCAAAGAACTGATGAACTCATACTGGATCTAATGCAGCTACATACATGAAGTTAAGTGTGTTCCCCACCAGAACAGTGAACCTCTCTACAGCAATATAACACACAATATAAATTCAACTTTTATGTAAGAATGAAAACTGTGCTTTAATTTCAAGAAATATTTGCTTGTTCCAAAATTTGAGCTGAGCTCTACCATCAGGAGTCCTCTTATACTGAGGAATGATGGAGATGGGGGTTAGGGCGGGACAGGGGATTGGTGTGTTGTCAGCAGTCATGTAGGTGTTGACTTCTACATAGTGACCGGTCAGCTGCTGTGCACGTATATACGTGCACCCAATATCCAACTGCGTCGGCTCGGCCATTAACAGCTCAGTGTTAGTGTATCTACTGTAGGTGTGTAATATTAGTTCAAATGGACGCTGTGTGTATCAGATCACATACATGTCACCATTGATGAACTAAACTGATCTGGATCAAGAGGCAGAGTAGCTCAGGCTCAGCTTTGTTAGCAGAGTGCAGAGTGACAGGTGGACCTGCAGGAGTCCTCTGTCAGAGCGCTAACACAGGAAATACCCTGCAGGAGTCCTCTAATAACAATATATACCAATAATAGTGGTAATATGTCTGCATGTGTGTTTTAGGTCTGTCTCCTCCAGTGAAGAAGGCAGAGCTGGACAGCCCCTCTCCCCAGGAAGACTCACCAAGACTGGGCTCCTTCACTCAGCACCACCGGCCAGTCATAGCTGTTCACAGTGGTCAGTAACACACACACACACACACAGACACGCACACACAGACGCACACGCAAGCACACACACACACACACACACACACACACACACACACACACACAGACATGAATGCACGCACACACACGCACGCGCGCACACACACAGTCACACACACACACACACGCACACGCACGCACACACACAGACAGACAGACAAACACACGCACGCACACACACATATCATTCTTATCATCCCATAAGGATAACACCAAGAACAAAATGTCATTCACTGTGTCATGTCGTTCCTCCTCCCCCTGTGGTGTCTCGTCCTTCTCTCTGTCCAGGTCTGTCTCGGAGTCCCCATCCCTCCTCATCTATTCATTTCCCGCCCTCGTCCTACTTCCCCCACGGAGCAATCCGCTACCCTCCTCACCTGGCCCAGGACCCCCTGAAAGATCTGGTCTCATTGGCCGGCGTCCCTGCCAATCAAAGCGCCAGCTCGGTGAGTACAGCCAGGTCAAAGGTCAGCTCACAAGAACACGTCACAGAGTTCGCCTCAGGTGGTGCAGCTTGGTTTTTATACAGCTGCTCAGACAAAGAGCCATCTGAAGACTGGGGTTTCTATAGGGTATAAGTAGTGTCCAGACCTTCTGGACATGAGAGACTAGTCCACACAGCATTCTGGGATAGGAGAAAAACGTGCTCTGGTTTATTGGCATTTCTTTAAACCAATCACAATCGTTTTGGGCGACGCTAAGCTCCGTATGCAGAGATGATGCCTCTGCAAAATAGCCTCGGGAAGGAACTTGTTTTGGTGGAACATGTGAAGCGGAAGGTGAGGGACATCCGGCCGAAAATGAGGGACATCCAGCGGAACTTCCGTCCTGGATATAGACTAGGGTATAAGTGTTAACGCCAGTTAACTTTGGACATTCAAAGTGTGATGCATATTAGTTCCTGCCTACACAAACTGGGAATCATAGTCTAAGTCTAAGTGGAAAACTGCTGATAAAAGGTTTTTAGCTTCAGAGTGCAAAATAATAAACAATGTTTGGGATCTATATTTTAGGACTACCATGACTGACTGTAAGGTTTATAAAGTAATGCAGCGTTCTAACACATAGAAACACAATGTGAGTACATTTGTCTGTCTGTCTTTCTGGTGTTTTCAGCTGAATGGCAGCAACCAGGTCAAAGTGCTCAATCACTACATCTCCTCTCAGATGTTGGCACCGCCAGGACCAGCGTCCTCCCTGGCCCCTCCCCCATCCCCCCTCCCCAGGCCTACAGAGTCAAAGGCCACTCCCACCTCCTCTGATGGGGGAGCAAACTCGCCAACATCACCCAGTAAGTGGTCAAAACTAACTTCTGCTCACCGTGTTGATGTATGTTCCTAACCTTCCAATAGATAGAACATTTATAGTCCAGGAACATGTACAGTCAGAGAACCCAGAGGGTCTGCTGGTGTTAAGAACATGTTGGAGAGAACCTTTTATTTCTGTACTGAGTCTGTAAGGGACTCATTTTATATGGAAATAAACATGTATGCTAATAGTAAATATAGTACATATTGTAGGCCAGATTAGAAAATTCCAACTCATGGGAAATTAAAAAAGAGATGCAATGAAATACCTTTAAATAAATCGACCAACCTAGCTGTTATACAAACCACTGTGAACCTATTTCACCATGCATTTAGAGAGGGGGTAACCTGGCCCCTGTGTTGGTCCTGTTGACTTACTGCATAATGCTCCTCTGACAGACTGAACAGAGCGCAGAGGAAAGATCAGCAGCATTATTAGGTTCCATGGATAAACTCAGGGTCTGTCAGCGCCTTATCTTTACTAGTCTGGGCCTTCCCACCCCAGTTTTGGTAGACGGAATTATGTGAACATGAGATAGCAGTGTGTACTGCGAAGGACGAGGATCCAGGTCCCTGCTGAGCTGGGGTGGGGGTGGGGGGGGGGGGTTCAGCTAGCCCAGCAGCAGAGTGCTCTGTGAGCCTTTGTGTTCCCTATAAAGCCTGCTCCCCACATGAGATGGTGGGTGCTGTTGTGTTTGTTAGAGCCGTCCTTATTGGGATGTGATGTCACAGCTGCTTGACCAATCACTGCCGGCAGCCCCTGGCAGTACCTGGGAGTCCGTATCACGTAGCGAGCAGAAGTGTAGTCCAGGAACTGGTCCCTGCAGCTGAGACCAGAGGAGCAGAGCCTGGGACATTCTAGAAGTTCCTGCAGCAGAAATGGGCTAATGGTACGAGGGGCTGGAACTCCACAATCTGGAACACTCCCCAGGTCAGATGGGTGGAGCTTGTCTTCCTGCCTGCAAGAGACAGACCATAAAGGAAGAGAAAGAGAGATGAATCTGCTGCCTGACGGTAGAAACAAGCACAGACTAGAGATAGACAGTGTTTGAATCAGTCGATGCTGTTCTCTGTTGTAGCTCCTCTGTGACATGGACAGATTTAGTTCAAAGTAATGCCTCATTAAACTTTACAAGTGCCATGGAGTTATGGGTTATAGGGTTACATTATGAGACTGACGTTGTTGCACAAACACCCTCAGCATACTCGGCCCCTGGGACCCCCCCTGCCAATCGCACCTCCTTCGTTGGAGTCACGCCCCGAGACCCAGGTGGACTCTACCAAGCCCAGGTTAGTACGCATCATTTGACATTGGCAAGCTCACTTCAGCATGGACTCAGTTGACCCTAGAGAACCTGATTATTGGAGGGTTAGGAGCCTCCAGGAATGGTGCTGGCACCTGGCCATGCAGAAGATGCTTCTGTATGCTGAGACCCCTGCCACTGCCAACACACAGAGAGGTTAGACTGTAGTTTAACACCAGCTACTGAATAGGGAATTGTGTCTAAAATAAGGCCCTAAGGCCTGTCAAATCTGACTCCAATTTATTAATTCCTGCGCCTTCTTACATCGGACTTAAGTTTACCAGAACACAAGGATCAATCTGAGACGAAGAGTTCAGTTAAGCAAAGTTTACTGAGTCCAGCATAAACGTACAACACAGCTGTGGATTCACAAACAGCATCTAAGTTTCCCTGGCAACAGACACTTTAAGTCAGAGCTGGTCCACCAAGATCTCGTCTGAAAATGAACGCTGATCTGAGTTTTCCCTGTGTTTTTATTTTCTCCTCACAGGGGGGTGTCTCCTAGTTTCTAGACAGAAACTGTGATCTTCACAAACACACACACGCACACACATACACACACACAAGGTCGGGACCTTGTGGTGCAACTTCCTCGTCTGCTCTGTAACTTCAACTACTTTTCCTGTGTTTCTGCTTATCTGTCTAGTACACAATGCATTCTTATGCCATAAAAGGCTTAAACTATAGTTAACGGCTTAAGGTTAACCTTCTATGCGTCAGTGACATTTCATGTTGTCTCTACCTTTGTCCTAGAACTAGGATGTGTCCTCGCCAGACTTACTAAGCTGCTCTTTCATTCACGTTTAGTTTTCCTCTGAAAGTGACATTTCTGAACTCATCCATGCTGTCTCTTTCTGCTGCTGACTCTCTGGTGTTAGCGTAAGAACTTTCAATACAAACTCAGTGCTCTGTGGTCGAAATACAATAAACCATTGGTAAAACAGGGACTATCGGCAGCTTCCGTCCAAACATACAAGTGTGTGATAAGCCTGAGTATGAGTCAGCCAGCTGTAACGTAGCTGAGGTGAGTGGGTCAGTAGGCGCCAGCTGCAGCTGTGTGTGTGCAGTGTGCTGCTACTGTAGCTACAGAGGCAGCTCTCCAGAATCATGTACAGTGCGTGTGTTGAGCTGCTGCTGCTGCATTGCAGTGCCTCTGCTCCACCAACAGCTCAGCTGATTCTGCTCTCTGTCTCTCTCTCTCTTTCTCTCTTTCTCTCTCTCTCTCTCTCTCTCTGTGTATCTCTAAAGTCTTCCACTGCTGAATACGTGACATACACTCTCAGTGGTTTGTCATTTGGTTGTTGTGATTGAAATTTGATCAGTGAAAGGTGTGTAAATGAGTGGGGAGAGGAGATGATGTTGCAGGTAACAGCTTGCCGTAAATACTACAGAGAAGCTTCACCACACTCCGTCTGACAAAAAGACAAATGGACAGTTTGTCTGAGCCGACAGATGTCAATGCTGCATGTTAGACTGTGGTTTCAGTTCTGAGGCACGGCAGAGGCACACTGTGCCATGAATGGAGGCACAACGGTGTACCTCAAGGGATCCAGCTTCTTATTGTTCCTTCTTATCTGCTCTGCTCTGAAAGAGAACTAGCTGTAGTTATGAAATAGGTGTTAATCCAGACACAGTGTTTAAAATACTAAAGACAGTGATGTTGACAAGTGGTATTTGTAAAGTATGTGTTTTCTGCGTCAACACCAGCTCTATTCTCTTTGTTCACATGTGGTCCCATGTGTACAGTAAGTCAACTGTCTCTCAGTGAGATGTAAGAGGACAGCTGCACAGTGGACCAGATGTCCAGACAGGACACACAGTCCTCAGGTTCAGGTTGTCATTTGATTGATTGACTTCATTTGGTTGGACGGTTACAGTTTGGGTTGAGGGGTGAACATCAGGAATAGTTTGAGATGAAACATCAGTTATTGTGCCACCAGAGAGCCAGGGTGTAAGGACCGACCTGCCTATGGTGTCGGACCGTGGACCTGGATGGTGATCATAGGGGTAGATGAAGCTGCAGCTGATTTATCTTATTGCTACTGACAGAAGTCAATTTCTGTGTTTTTTTTCAAATGTTCCATGAAGTGAGTAAGCACTGCTCATAAATGAACCAATAAGATCTTTATTTGTATGAACAACAACTTCACAGTCTGTACGAAATCATAGAAAATGGTAATGTGTCACTTACACATACTTCGTTTATTAATATCTATATAAAAGACACAATACAAGTTAAAGTGTGAAACTTTAAAGTGTGTAACAAAGCACTGAATTATGTCACACATGTACATTTGCTGATCTGTTTAAAGTTGTTCATAATGTATATATATATATATATGTTATATATACTGTATGTTTGATCTGAGATGGTGATAGTGTGTGTCTGTCAGTGTGTGTGTGTGTGTGTGTGTGTCTGTCTGTCTGTCTGTGTGTTAGTGTGTGTTAGTGTGTCTGTGTGTGTGTGTGTGTGTGTGTGTGTGTGTGTGTGCGTGTGTGTGTGTGTGTATCTGTCTGTGTGTTAGTGTGTGTCTGTGTGTGTGTGTGTGTGTGTGTGTGTGTGTGTGTGTGTGTGTGTGTGTGTGTGTGTGTGTGTGTGTGTGTGTGTGTGTGTGTGTGTGTGTGTGTGTGTGTGTGTGTGTGTGTGTGTGTGTGTGTGTGTGTGTGTGTGAAAATTAACTGTGTGTTTGTCTCTGTTACAGTCTTGGTATCTGGGCAACTGAGCGACCTGTGGAGGAAGGCTGACTGTCATGTCAGTACTGTGCTGGAGGACAGGAAGCAGTGTGGTCCAGACATTGCCAGAGGGAAAATCTATTCATCTTTGTAGAAGTGTGCGCATACATCTATATAAATTATCCAGTGGGATATATTTCTATATTTGTATGAACCCAGAAGAGACAGCTATACGGTGGACAGAAAGAGCTTTGCTGCGAGACACTAAATGCTTCTTCCAAATGTCCTCTGACGTGAGCTGTGATGTTCCAGTGAGCTGATGAGTCTGGTTGGTCCCGATGAACTGCAGACCAGAACCAGAACCAGAACCAGGCCTCAGCACCCCGTTCTTACGGTAACCCTAGTGTATTCCCTGGGATGGATATACCTGGGTCTCTACACTACATCCAGTAAAGGCCTCCTCCCTGGGACAGACACAGACCTCACACCTCTCTCTCTCTCTCTCCCCCCCCCCTAACACCCAGAATGCCCCTCTCCGCTGCAGGTGCTGCTTATAATATATGCAAATAAGCCTCCCTTTTCTTCCGAAGCGACTAGAAAGAGATCCTGTTGTTGATTTGTACTGTTTCTTTGCACTTTTGAATGTGTTATGGATCGTCTGAAGAATTCTTTTCTCTCTTCCCACCAAAAAGACAGAGGCTTTGTCTTTTTTATTGACAATCATCAGCCTGAAACAATTACGTTGCTTTGCTAAGCTCATGTTTTTAAGACTGTTTGATTGTGCTTTTTTTATCCGAAAACAACGAGTCATAGTGGAATATAAGAGCTATATTCATGTCCCTCCAACACAACACACAATGCTACAGCTGGACACCAGGGAAGAGTTGGGACATCTTTTTACTATCCTGCTGCTTCCTTCCCTTCAGATAGCACTTATCCAAGCAGCCAGAGGCACCTGTAGCATGGTGTGTGTGTGTGTGTGTGTGTGTGTGTGTGTGTGTGTGTGTGTGTGTGTGTGTGTGTGTGTGTGTGTGTGTGTGTGTGTGTGTGTGTGTGTGTGTGTGTGTGTGTGTGTGTGTGTGTGTGTGTGTGCGTGTGTGTGCGTGTGTGTCTGTCTGTGTGTGTGTCGTCCCTGCTCTGTTCTGAGGAGATTGTGTTTGGGGGTTTGTACTTGTATGTAGGTAGATTAGAGAGATATTTAGCAGCGTTGCACTATGAGAAGGTAACGATGTTACCCAGCTTGCAGGCTGTGGTGTGTCGGTGGTTGCTATGACAGTAGGTCATGTGCACGCTGACTTGAACTGAGCACAAAATCCAGGTTTCTTGTCCAAAAGGCGTCCCTGACCAGTCTGTGGAGTAGCGTTGGTTTCAAGTCAAACCTTGATGGTTTTACCACTGGCAACACGAAACAAGTTAATGATTTCAAACCAGTCGGTTGCTTTTCTGTGTCAACCTCGTATGTGACAGTTCTTTAGTGAGGAAACAATATTCTGGCTTTTCACAGCTTAATTTACTCAATAATCTTTTGAAATACATTTAATAGCTTAAACATGCTGCATTTTAACTTTTGACAAGGTTAGCATTTAATATGAATCCCTGTCCGCACGTTCAAAGAAGGAAGACAGAGCGAGATGTCAGTTCGGGGCATAGCAACAACTCAGTCTGTGTGCAGTGGTCAAAGATCTGAAAGCAGAATCAAATTATTAAATGTATCATTTATTCATACTTCTCTGTGAAATGCAACAGTAGTAAAACATGTCCTTGGCCTTTTGCTATTTCATACACCATCGCTTTGGAGATGACAACTCTGAATATAAATTAGAATTTTAGGAACTCATATTTTATAATGTGTGCCATATTTGAATCTCCAAGGCTTTGTAGCTGTAAAGCAGACTGGTGACATGTGTTGCCTGGGGATGTGGATCGGTGTTTCTGTGTTGAGGTGCAATCAGATTGAACGGCAATTTTCACCTCCGCGTTATTCACATGAATTTGTTTCTGCAGTCTGAAGACGTTACTCCGTGATCCAAACAGCAGCTTACGGCCGTGGTCCCACAGCTGTCTTCCATCTGGAAAGATCCAATGTTTTCTGAGGGTGAAACCAATATTTCCAACCACTGCCGCCGGCGCTCCACAAGGGTGTGTGCTTAGCCCACTGCTGTACTCACTGTACTGTGTACTGTTGGTAGAAGTCTGAGCAGCAGACCTAGTGTACGTCCGGTGAAGCCGAGTGGAGCAGTGCTGCGTGGTCAGTGGAAATATTGGATTCATACACTGTTTTTTATTGCTCCGGGCAGAAAGCAGACATCTGTGGGATCACAAAAAGCCTGTGCAGATGTAACCTGCTGTAGTAAAAGATAACTACGGTAGTGACATTCAGAGTGAAGTGTGAACCCGCTGTAGAGAGTGGCTGTGTGTGTTTGAAATCATCTCATATTTTCCTCCAGTTCTCTTTGTCTTTTAAAACGTTGTTTTCCACTCACACAGAAGCGTCTTTCTGTTGACTGCCGTGGCTAAAGTTCGGTTTGTGTTCGGTCTGATCACAGGGGTCTTTTCCGTCCCTTTCCCCGGGTTAGGGTTAGTGTCAGCGTCTGCAGGCTTCAGAGTTCACACTGAAGGTGCTGATAGGAGCTGGGCTTTGGTTAAAGTTGGCTTCCAGCTGATGTACAGTGCATGGTGCTGCCCTGGTCGCTGTGGCGACCAAATGAATGCATGGCTCAAACTGATGATACCTCTCCCTCTCTATATCCTGCTCTCTATTCTCAGTGGATTGGAGGGCTGTCTCTTTCTTTAAATTTGTATAATAGCCCTGTTATTAAACTTCTATTTTGCACGATACGTCATGAAACACATTATGTGCCTTGCCTTTAGTTAGACAACAATAATACATTAAGGAAAAGTGGTCACACTTTTCATGGTACAGCTGGTAGCACTTAAAAAACAGCAACAAAAAAAGCTGCATGTGTGATGGCTCAACATGAAGCGGTGTAGCAGGTACACAGTGTTAGCTTAAACAGTGCAGTGTATGAAGCAGAGGCTGGGGGCATTGCTTATCCTCTGCTACCATCACGCTGAACACAGTGGGATGGGAAAGTCTGACATTTGGGGGAATGACACTTGAGAGTCACATGGAAGGACACACAGTGTAGACCTGTTGCATACGTAGTCCAGAGCTCTGCACGGAGCTGAGCTAACGCATCTCAACCCTGACCTCCAGGTCATCAGCTGATAGGGTGGGTGTGGTGATTGGCCCCTCCACATAGATACTGTTTCACATGACCAAGTGAATCATCGCCATGATGACAGAGAGCTCAGAAACATGGAGTCAAAGTGCTGCAAGACTAAAACAGCTGTAGCAGCAGATCTCGGATGTCCCTCCACTGTAAGCAGCTGATGTGGCTCAGATCGGTGTGTGTGTGTGTGTGTGTGTGTGTGTGTGTGTGTGTGTGTGTGTGTGTGTGTGACACTGACAGTGGTAAAATGTTGCGAACCAAACACTATGGAAGGTCCTCCCAACACAAACCTCAGCTCTGCCTGCATCCTGTTCTCATATGAAGTGTTAAATACACAATTGACAGTATTTATTACCGGGAAAAGTCTTATTGTGAATATTTTGTCAGGCATTTAGCCAAAGTGGCCAAGCCACTCAACCCCATCTAATGGAGAGATGTTAAGCAGCTCTGTGATTGGCCACTGGAACACCGTCCATAAGATGACTCTGACCACGTGACCAATCACGCACGAGATACTACAAAGGCCATAGATGAGTTTGACTTTTATATGGGTGCATGCACGTAACACTATTCTTACTCTGCTTGGCAATCATGTTAGTCTTTAGTTATTTCTTGAGTTGTTTTTGTTGTGTTGCTTGTAGCATTATAGTTTTAAACACTGCAGTGTGTGTGTAAAATGTGTACAACATGGACTTATCAGTCATAAAAAGGATGTACAGATGTTTGAGATGCTGGCCAAGTAGCAGAGGAAGACCCATGAGATGGGAGGAGTTAAGCTCAACTGTGTGAGCGAGGATGGACCATGAAAGGCAAACACTGTAGTGGAGAGAGACAATATTGGAAGTCGGGGTGAAGGGAACTAGAATGGAAGGAAATGGAATGAAGGAAAGCCAGCAGACCTGGCTGACTCAGGTCCTGGGGCAGCTCTTAGATGTTAGTGGACCTCTCGTTAGTGAAGAGTGCTTTAGAAATGAGCACAGGATACAGATACAGACACACACCTGAAACTAAATAAAATGTGCTCAGTAGTGACGATCAGAAAGCTCAGAACGCGGAGCTTTGTGTCTACTGAAGAGCTTGAGTCACAGATACCAGGCCGTTGTTTGCACTCCCTCTTTGAATCAAAGATATGCTGGCTGTAATAATGCCCTAAATAAGACGACTGTGGTGATCTGTGTCTCCGGCAGCACCAGGTATGAAGCTGGACTGTCACATGGTTGTTTCTGCCTGTGATGCACAACAGAAAGCTGAGTGCAGGACAACTAAAGTCTCTCTAGTTCAAATTGAAGACAACACAGAAACCAGCTTAATACTTTCATTTAAATCAGCTGTCTTCCACAGCTCAAAGAAGAGAAGCTAATGTTTATTGTAATGATCCCTGAGCACATCGTAGCACTGCTCCGTATGCTCTACCTGGAGCCAAGATCAACAGGGATGCAACTTGTGAAATGATGTACGCTCTATTTAAGCAGAGTCTGTATGTTTCCAGGCTGGCAGGAGAGGTTTGCTTGTGTGTTGGAGCAGGTTGTGATTTGTGATTCTTTTTTCTCTCTCGCTGACAATAGAACATGCACAAAAGAGAGCCAAAACGCGTCCACAGCTGAGTGAAGTGTCTCTTCATTCCACCCTACAAAATGTACCAAGTAGAGACAGTCGGTTATTATAAATGAAATGGTGAGTCATACAGTGAGCCCAGGCCTCGATATCAAACTAGGCCAGATAGTAACAATGATCAGGACATCTGGAGTCCAATGTGTGCAGAGCTGAGAATAATGTGTTCATCACATGCATTCAGCCTCTCACGCAAACATTGAGCTCTCCACTTTCTCTGCTCTATTCAAATATACCAGCAGGTCAGCAACAAACAGAAGCAGTGGCGATCACTTGGCTGCTTCGTTCAGCGTCATAGGGGCTGGTACTGGGACATCACCAGACCTGGCCAGTGGAGATGGGCTGTGCAGGTAACAAGCCATAAAAACAACCCAAAGAGTGGAAGGAACGTCTAGAGGAAACACTGACAGACTATAAATAATGTTCTTCATTTAGGTCGGATTAAAGATGTGACCTATTTTCGCCTCGGTGAAAGATGTGGTGACACCACTTCACAAAAAAAGGTTACCAAAGACGGGAACTAGGGAACTAATCAGCAGCGTCACGCTAACTGATGAATAGCTAACAAGTATCTCCTGAATCTCTCAGCATACCAAGCTCACAGGCTTTCCAAAAGGAGACACCTCGATCACTCTAGGCGTTCCTGCTGCAGTGAATGGATGCATGTCGGCTCAGTGTCACGGCCTGCGCCGACACTTGAACAACAGAGCCATTCACGTTCACGTTGTTAGTAACAAATGGCACTTTTCCATTACGTGGTACCTGCTCGCCTCGACTCTACTCGCCTTTTTTGGTTTTCCATTACGAAAAAAAGTCCCTGGTACCTGCCAACAGGTACTTTTTTTAGTACCACCTCAGTCGAGGTTCCAAGCGAGCTGAGGCGATACCAAAAGGTGACGTAAAAGCGACAGAGGGGGGTGTCCTGAACAAATCCACCATTTTGAAATAGTTTATCCAGCTGTATTTTTTTTTGTTGTGCTGCCTCCAGCTTCATTTGAAACTAAATGTGTCTTCTGGCTGCGGCAACAACAACACAGCTTCCACGTTCTGTGTGTGTGACGCGTTAGGTCACGGCAGTTTACTGCGGCGACGCTATGCTGAGGCGGTACTAAAATCTGCAATGGAAAACGGACGCACAGTGCGTTGAGTCGAGGCGAGTCGAGCAGGTACCATGTAATGGAAAAACGCCAAAAGTTTCTGCTGTCAATCGTACTGAGTTGTTACTTGGTCATTAATGGCCGTCAATTAAGGGCCCCCCTTAGATCCTGACTGAAACGCATCACCCCCTCCATTAGTTACTGTTAAACAGCCTTCAGTCAACACTCTTCTTCTCCACCTCCTGACAGGTTCAGCTTTGGGAGATGGAGTGCGTCCGCCCCCCCCCGGTCAGGAGACACGGTGTCACAGTTATTATATTCTCCAGGCAAATGTGATGTTGCCAGTCGAAGCATTGGCCCAGAAAGATGCTGCGCTGGGGAAAGTATGGAAATAGCCGGTGTATCGGTTGTTTTATATCCAAAGCACATTTTTACCTATGCTTAATAATTCTATATATCACATTAACTCATAAACAATAATGT
The DNA here is from genome assembly GCF_031162955.1 of Sander vitreus. Taxonomy (NCBI): domain Eukaryota; kingdom Metazoa; phylum Chordata; class Actinopteri; order Perciformes; family Percidae; genus Sander; species Sander vitreus. The sequence goes on from NC_135863.1 coordinate 29,693,411, forward strand.
GTGCCAAAAAACAACTCAGTTTAATGCACTATATGACTTGAGGGACTTGAATAATAAAGACGCAGTGTTTAGTTTATTTGAGGTATTCAGGCACAGTTTGTTACGTAAGCATCTACTGGAACAAATCATTACGCACTGCCTCTTTAACATCTATTGTCTACTTTACAGTCCTTGATTAATTCAGGAGCTATTGGTTAGCTATGCATTCATTAGCACTTAGCATCCATCGGTTTACTGTTACTACCTTCTTTGCGTTGCCTCAGTTCGGAGCCGGAGTGTCCCATTTGGCACTTGTCAGGATCCCAGGTGTTCCTGAAGTAAGCACTGGATCCACTTGATGCTGTGTTAAACTTGGTCGAAGCTGCTAAGCTGACATGATTGGCAGGATGAAAAGTCACGAATCCTGCTTACTCTTATGGAAACATCCACTGTAGGAAAGGTCCGTTTCTATTTAAGCGAGTTGGCTGCATGTTGTTAACGTGTTGGTGTTAAGTTCCCTCTAGATTTGTCTTCACTCTGCGGTACAAACCTGACCGCTGTTAGCACTGTTAGCAGAGAATAACCAAACAGTTAGGATTCATCATATCAGAATCAGAAGTGTTTTAGGATTGGGATTGTCAGGTTAGGGTTAGTATGGTGAGCAGTTCTAACTGCAGGTGAACAGAAGCGCTGCTGCTGCTGCTGCAGTCGATCAGATCTGCAGAAAGGTTCGTATCTAACAATTGAGTTTTGGGTTCGGGGCATTTTTCATAGAGGGCTCTTTTCTACAAACGACTAATGCCATGTCACACTCTACCTTGCTGTTGCCTGAAAACCTTGTAAGTTTCTTTTTGCTGTTTCTTACTTGAAATGTATTTGTTAGTGGCCCTTCAAAGCCTTTCTGTAGTTCAGACTGGCAGCAGTTGGAAACCTCTGATCAGATTTTGTAGAGCTGCAGGTTTTCCTGTGACGGTGATGCCATATTGATTCCTTTCTGTATGTGCGGGTACGTTGCTTCTGCACACCGCATAATCCATGTGCTGAAGACAGTTTGTAACCAACGAAGAGTTGTTTCTCAGAGAACATTTTTATGCAGTCTCATACTTTAAGGATTTTTCTTCTCATAACTTTTCAGATATTATAGTAAAGGACTGCTTTGCTTGCTTCCAGATATATATATCCCTTACATCAGAGAGAGCATAGGCATGAACAGCTTCCATCAGTTATTGCATGACTCCAGTCCACACAGGCCACAGTCCTTTTCACTTTCACTGAACGTCAGGACGATCGGTATTCAATGATAGATGATGGTTCCCCCAAGGCCCAGGTCACAAGTCTGTTATTTTCTAAATTGGAACATCTCAGAGTGTATTATCACACCATGGTCACTTCCCAAAGAACCCATTCTTTACCAGAAGCTTCTCATCTAACTTGACTAATTAACTTGATATATGATTTTAATGGACATCTGACAGCCAATCAGTAGACAAAGCATGACTTGATATGCCAGTATAAGATACTAATAGTTGTCTTTCTTGTGACATTGACCTGGCCTGAGACGCTCACTGTGGAAAGGGCTCTGCTCTGGACTGGATGTAGTTTGTAGCAGCTTTAACGCCAGCTTTGAGTACTTTTCCTTTGGATGTTTTTCAGCTGAAGCTAAATTCAATAATCAACCTTTATTTGCATGATGTAAAGTGTTCCTCTAAGACTGCATTGAGACAGGGACAGGACAGGATGTCTGAAGCAACACCTGTCTGTCCAGGGTCTGTCTTTCTGTCCCTGTTTGAATGAGTGACAGCTGTCCCAACCAGTGTTTCTGACCTAATGTTGTTCTGCTGTGGGGGATATTAACATCTTTGATAATATGTCATTATAACCATATTTAGCCATTGCTATCAGCAAATGCTGATGAATTCATTACTGGAAATGAGTATGTTTCCCTATGCAAAAATATACCATCAATAAACAAGCTATACCACAACTGATTGTTCACGTTATTCATATCTGCTCATATCATGACGACTGTGGAGGCCTGTCTGAAGTCTTAGCGGGCGCCCCAACAGGAAACAGAAACAGCCCTGCATTTAAACAACGCTGCAGAGGATTAGAGATGGCCATGTTGTTCAGTACAGGTGAGAAATGAAAATCCATCCAGTAAGGATCCATGATGGTGTAAAGACTACACTCACGTTGAGGACATTATTGGCAAGAGTGTTCCCCAATCACACACATCAGTCTGCAGTAGCAGTAGTACCAAACAGGAGCAGAGCAGAGCAGAAACAGAGCAGAGCAGACACAGAGCAAAGCAGACACAGAGCAGAGCAGACACAGAGCAAAGCAGACACAGAGCAGAGACTCTTGGAAGACTGCATTAACAACAGGCCTGCCCTCGTCATGGCTTCATCATGTCTGCAGGAAAATAAAACCACACATGGCAAACTAACTGAAGACATGACCCTTTATTTAATAAACTTGTTTGAGCACAGGGCCCTGGCTGGGGACTTTTACTGAAAGGGAAACAGCACAGCCTCATTACATGAAGGGCCATCAGCCACACACACACACACACACACACACACACACACACACACACACACACACACACACACACAGACAGAGCCTTCTGCTGCTCTCTAAAGTCAGTGTTGAAATCATCAGGCTCTCTCATTCAGGATATATTGATTGTTTACATTGTAAGAGTGAAATTGTCATATGTAAACATAAGTTTAGACATAACTGTTAGTTATCTGTGATTTATTGATATGTGTTCTGTTCTGTAATGAATGACTGATTTGTGTTCACACTTCAACAGAGTCAAGAGTAAAACCCAGAAGGTGTTGGCCAGATATGTGTATTTCCCTGTGACGTCCCAGAAAAGAAAACCTGGAAAATTCAGAAACGTTCCAGGAGACGACGGACACAAGCAATGTCCTCGAGCACTGTGACTGTAAGCCCCGATGTCCACTGGAGCACAGCGTCTCCATCACACATGTCTATATTCATGATGTATAGTTGTGCCAGAGCAGCTTGTGTTTCTGAAGCAGGAGATGTACTTGAATGAATGAAGATGTGAATGAATCCAACCACTCAGAACAGGCAGCACCACAGCAGTGAAGCATACTTAAGGACTGAATGGGTACGATATGAGGACAGAAGGGAATCAATATCAGGACTGATTGATTGATTGATTGATGAACACAGTGTTTCTTTGGGACATCTGCTGGGAAAGACTACAGGGAAAGTACATAATAATTTAATTAGTAACAGGAATCATTTCGTTTCCCTTTGGTTTAGTTTGCTGCTGCTCTCCTGCTCAAACTCCGCTCCACCAGCAGGGGGCGGGCACGCGCCCACAAGCTGCTGCCAACCGCCATTAGGAAGAAGACGAAGAGAATTCCTGTTCCGTTTCCAGGGCGATAGTTGGCGGCTCAAAGCGCCAAATCCAAACACTGAGAAAGATAGAGCAACATGTCCGAGTGAAGGAGCACTTGGCCGGGTTACTGACGGACTCTCTGCCGCTCCCTCTGGTCCGACATGGAGACACTGTTCAGCAAGACGCTGCACGTCCACGTCAGGGCCAGGGACTGCGGGGACAGGTCAGAGACACTTTGTTTTGACTGCGGGGACAGGTCAGAGACTCTGTTTGACTGCGGGGACAGGTCAGAGACACTTTGTTTGACTGCGGGGACAGGTCAGAGACACTTTGTTTGACTGCGGGGACAGGTCAGAGACACTGCAGCTAACGTTAAGCAGAAGAAACGTTAGCGTCATCACGTGTAGGCTAAAACCATGGCTAAAACAGCCTTTAGCGTCATCGGATGTAACGTTAGCGTCATCAGGTGTAACGTTCGAGCCACGTAACGAGCACCTGAAGGATATTGCACAAAACCAGGATAAGAGTTAACCCGGGATATTCCAGTTATCCTGGATGAATTTAGCCTTGACTCGGTTACACAAAAGCAGAGGCACCTAAATTACCGTAGAGATTTATTCTGTGCAGCTAGCCTGCTCCTGACCAGGCTAACAGCCAGGATTTATTAATCCTGGAGCCTTTTCTGTTCACTCAGCAGTGGTTTTACCCTATTGTTACCAGCCTGCATTAATATACAATAGGTGCATGTTGCTGTTGAGTAAAGCAAAGTTATTATTATTTAAAGTTGTGACCATTATTTTTTATAATTATTCATGTGACAGTCATTGTTACTGTTATATTGCTGTATGAAAGCTGCTTGTTGTTAGAAGTGTGGTGAATATATTACAGTTAGTTAGAAAAGGCTGATTTAAATGAACTCAGTGATGAAGGATAATATATAAAGTGCTATACACGTGTTAGCGGTTCTAACAATGGCAGACTGGTCAGGGACAAATACACCTTTAATTATTTTAGATGATTTATTTCTTTTAGTATTCTTTAACAAAGGACCATGTATGTTCCTCTTCCATGTGCACTGTATTTGGCATTCTTAGCACACAATTTGTTTTGTCGCCAGTGAACTGGGACTATAATTTTGGAAGATTGAACAATTATTATAGGTTTTAATAATTGTACAATCCTCCCTTTATTGTAGTCTTAGTTCACTGGACCAGTAACTATATAGTGTAGGCTACTGTACATTCATGTAACAGGGAGAGGACACCTCAATGGTTTTTGACCTTATATTTTGCGGGGGCGGGAATAACTGATGAATACACTCTGTTACATTAATTGTTTACAGTGTGGATTCAATTGATTACTTAATTATCTTTATAGTTTCTAGATTTCAGAGTCCAGTTTTTTCAGTGTCTTTCTTTTCTATGTCCATATATAGGCCTTCAAAGCAAAGGAAGCAAAGCATATATGTAAAGAAAGAAACTCTGCCTCTGTTGTTAAAAAAAAAAAAAAGTGTGGCAGAAGCGGGCCGACTGAATGATTGATAGTCTAAAACTATACATTTACGAACTACTTCATGGTAAATTTCCTGCGTAACATTATCTTCTGCTCACTTTTAAGGCAAAGAGTACAACAGCTCATTTGCGCAAATAATTAGCCTAACTCCTTGAATGGTATGACGGTTTCAATTCAGAGCAGTGGTCAGTTAATGTATATATTTAGGCTACTTACGCGGTCGGTCCGTGATCGTCTGCCTCGCTTTCTCTCGCTGTTTCATTACAGCAGCTGTGTTTCTTTAAAAAAATAAAATAAAATGTGTTTCACTCTCTCATAATTCCATATGAAGCTGCTGCTCACTCTGTGTAAAGAATAAACAATACATATTCTCCATTTTAGCATCAGTAAATCAGAAATCTGTGATCGACCTCGCGGTGTGTTAAAGAAAGCCGTGAATGCGCATCTATCCGAATTACTTCATCCTGGCTCGACCTAGTCGCTCCTCCTCAGCCTGGCTTGGCCTTCGTGAAACGCACCAAGCCAGGATGCACAGAGAGACTAGTTCAAGCCTCGCTTTGTCGGTTATCCTGGATTTATAAATTCTACTTTTGTGCAATACCCCCCCTGGTGTCTGTTGGCTGCAATCAGTTGATTCTAGTAAATAATGAACGTGGTGTTTTTGTTTATAATATTAAATGATGGTTCATGTGCTCACCCGGACCCAGCTGACAACAGTTGAACACATAAGAGTAGCCTAACTAACATTCTGTGTTAGGAAAATCTAATTGTTAAGAGGTTTTAAATCTTTTTGTTCGCTCAGAAACCCAGATGTTCCATAAAGCAGATGAAGTCTCTAGGTATCCATAAAGCACAAAATGTGCCATTGTTACATAGATTATTAATGTTTTGTTGAAGGAGAATTTATATTACATGGACACATGTTTATAATTGTGTTTCTTACGTATGAAATTTAGTAGTGAAGTTAGGGCTGTGTATTGGCAAGAATCTGGCGATACGATACGTATCACGATACATGGGTCACGATTCAATATATTGCAATATATTTCGATACTGTGCGTAAGGCGATATATTGGGATTTTAAGTATAATTTTAGAAAAACTATTATTTAAAAAAATGCATGATGTGCATTAAAGTCAAAGAAGTTTATTTTAGGTAAACGATTCAGTACACAGAAAATCAAACTGCCAGTTTGGGATTGTGGTTTACAGCTTCTTAGCGAGCTAATTTGTATATGCTAAAATAGGCCAAAGTTCAGCCACAGCTACATTGTTAGCTTCTAGCAAAAAGTCAGGCACTGCTAGGCACTGTTAGGCGAGGACACTAGTGGTGCGTCTCAGCATAGCCATCTAGCGGAAAGGGGTTTAAAGACAACATAAACGTGAACCACTGTCTTACATGAATAGTTTTGCACATAAACTAAAATAAAAAAAATCGATATTGTGTTTTTGAAAATCGATACAGTATTGTAGGGCTGCAGTTATTGATTATTTTAGTAATCGAGTATTCTACCAATTTATTCCATCGATTGATTGAGTAATTGGATAAGAAATATTTAGTAAGAAATACTTAGTAAACAGCTATAGTAAATATTTATTATTGCTGTTTACTAAAAAAAAAAAAAGGAAACCTGTCTTTTGTATATATACTTTTGTATATTATATTTTTTATTGCCAAATTCCAAGACCCTTAAAACAATGTAAATTTTTGGTGGCCCAAATGTTAATATTTTTCACCCCCTTCCCCTTGTTGCCTCTGGCTCTTTACACTGGATATGTAAAAGAGCTGTTCACTAACCAGAGGGTAAATGTGACGGTACAAAGCTTACAGCAGGGCTATTCAACTACACTGTTCCCGGGGGACACATTTTCAGAAGCCTAATACTGAGTGAGGAGAAAGAATAGAGAACGCAGACATCACCGGCATGATGACGTCATTCACGTGCATGTTAAGTGGCCACGCTGGGGGCTGAACGATTAATTGCATTTGCAATTATATCGCGATATGTTAAAACGCGATTTCCTAATCGCAAAGGCTGCGATTTGGTCACGTTACTCGCAAGAGCAAAGCAGTCTGCCCTCCGCCGAGAAAGCATCAACTTAGCACGCTAACGCTACGTCGTACCCTGAGCAGATTTCTGTCATTCAAACAACTTTTGTAATCTGGGCCGTCAGTCTCGTGTCCACAGAAGCGTCAACGTGGCGTGCGCTAGTAATTATCCTCCGTGCGGAAACACAGTGAGCCGTACAACCTTAATTACGTTGATTTAACGAAGCTTCGAGGCAAAGAGTTTTGCTTCGAGGATTTTTTGTAATCGAATTATTCGAGGAATCGTTTCAGTCCTACAGTATTGCAAAATAAAATATTAAGTTTATTGATTTAAAAAAAAAAAAAAAGATTTCTTACACCCCTAAGGGAAGTTTAACAGCACTGTGCTTTAAATTGCCGTGAAACTAAGATTAAGTACTTTTTAGCTGCACAAAATGTACGTTCCGTAGTCTTACAGTTCGGATGTTACAGCACCTTCAACATAAGAGGAGAATAAGCATGAGCATGTCAAATGCCATGGCGGGCCAAAACAAAAGGACGACGGGCCAAACCTGTTAACCAAATAAGAACCCCACCTGTTCAAGACACATAGTGGTGGCGTCACAGAGCTGGTCCGTAATGGCGTCACAGAGCCGGTCTGTGGTGGTCCTCGCTGACCAGGGTCGGGTCATGTGAGTCCATGATGCTCCTCTGGTTCCAGCGCAGAGAGAGACAGCTGCTCATCCTGCCATCAGCTGTGCTCTTTGCGCGCTCTTATGGGGGGAAAAAAAACAAAAAAAAAACAGTTGGAAACGGTTACATGATCTATCACCAATAATATCCTTTTAAATAACCCGTGTGATACAGACCGCATGAAGCCAGTTTTATCAGTCTGAACTGTTTATTTTACAGGAAAGCTAATATCCGTGTCACCATTGACCTCCAGTTGACAACCAGTCCAGTTCACAAAAGGGTGAGTTTGGCATAAACAGTTGGTAGTTTTAATGAAATGGCTAATTTTGAGGCTGCAGTTTTCAGTGTAACCAATATGCTGTTAAAGACAGGCTTTCTTCTGTGTCGGTATTAGGATCTTCTAGTAAGACTTACCGATGATATGGATCCATACTTTCTCTTCAACCTGTCCATATCGGAAGAGGATTTCCAAAGGTGAGTAGATGATCAGTGTTTGACTGTCAGGAAGCAGCTGCGTTTCCCTCTCTCTGACCTCTCCTGTCTGTCTCGCTGTTTGTGTAGTCTGAAGGTGCAGCAGGGGCTCCTCATAGACTTTGCATCATTTCCTCAGAAGTTTATCGACCTGCTGAATCTGTGCTGTTCTGAGCAGGAGTCAGACAATCCCAGGTACCACCACACCACTCGGTCCAACCAGATACATTCAGCTGCACACTACATGATTGCTGTCAGTCGATGTTCATTTTTTTGTTCATAAATAATGTGATCATGAATATTGTGATCATCACCTAAGAGCGAGATCCAGGTTACAAGCGGCAGAAATGGGTTTCCTCAGGAGGGTGGCTGGCGTCTCCCTTACAGTGCAGATCTACCTGGCCGTGCGACGCTTCTGTCGCGTGCTGCTCCCCTTTATTCCTATGGGTGACGTCAAGCGACTCCCGCAAAGCATCCCGGGAAGGCGGCGCTGCATTTGCAAAAACCACTGCGCGTCAAAAAAGCTGGCCGACGCCCATCTTTATGCAAATGAATCAACGCGACTATCCAGTAGAGTAGACGAAAATCTTTCAAACTGACCTTTGTCGATCTGAAATGAAGACCGATTCAGCAACTGTATGGCCTATTTCCCACAATGTTTTCAGAAACACGTTTCGGTGAACTATTTTCGTAAAATATGAGATCGTATTCCGTCCGAGTGGCCATGACAGTCGATTAGAAATTCTCGAGCAGCCAGACCCACATGACGCGTTCGATGTATTACGTCGTGACACCACGCTTCAGTCGTGTCGCAAAAAAATGGATCTGCACCGTGAGAGAGAGGGTGAGACGCTCAGTCATCCGTGAGGAACTCGGAGTAGAGCCGCTGCTCCTTTTGCGTCAAAAGGAGCCAGTTGAGGTGGTTCGGGCATCTGGTAAGGATGCCCCCTGGGCGCCTCCCTAGGGAGGTGTTCCAGGCACGTCCAGCTAGGAGGAGGCCTCGGGGAAGACCCAGGACTAGGTGGAGGGATTATATCTCCACCCTGGCCTGGGAACGCCCCAGGATCCCCCAGTCAGAGCTGGTTAATGTGGCTCAGGAAAGGGGTCCCCTGCTGGAGCTGCTGCCCGCACGACACGACCCAGGATAAGCGGACGACGATGGATGGATGGATGGATATATATTGCGTTGTGATACAGACAAAAGTGCAAAAGCTGAGATCAGTTGGTTAGATAGTTTCAGACTCCCAGGGAGAACACGGCATGCTTTCATCAGCTGGTGGGAGTTTAATCTGCAGGGCGGACTAAATACTAGAGATGTGTGTAATTTACTCCCGTAAACAGGACCTCTGACCTTTCCCACAGGTTCCTCCTGCACCTGTCCAGTCCGTCCGCAGTGCTCGATGGGCCGGCCAGCTTCAGTGTTGTAGAGACCAATGCATTCAAACACCTGAACCACTTGACTCTGCGGCTGGTCCCAGGCTCTGACAAAGAGGTTAAAGACTATCTGGCAGTGTGTCTGTCCTCTCTCAAGGTTGGCTCATTCATCATCCTCATCATCGTGCTTTCTGGCCTTTTTAAACAGAGCTGCTGAGGGGAAATGTCTTTTAATTGGAAAATCTACAGATATGCAAACCTTCACATGGATATGTTAGGGAAATAGAGGCCTCTGCTGATGAACCTTAAAGTAAAAGTTTCAGTGGAATCCTCCCATCAGCCCTTTTTAAAGACATGTCATCTCCATGTTTCAGGCAGAGAAGCAGGCCCTGGAGATGAAGCTGAAGAAGACTGAAGACGATCTGTCCAGGCAGCTGAGTTACGCTCAACAGGTGTGCTTTCTGTGCACGTTCAGCTGCTATCTAATGAGAGGCTAGGGCTGGGCGATAAATCAATATATCGATTAACTCGAATTTCATGTTTAGGGTGAATTGTTTTAAATGAAAATCGATTTTCTGTGAATGAGCGTGACTAGAGTCTCTCAAAATCTGACGAAAATCTTTTAAACTGACCTTTGTCGATCTGAAATGAAGACAGATTCAGCAACTGCACGGCCTATTTCTCATTAAAATGTTATCAGAAACACGTTTCGGTGAACTATTTTAGTACAATATGAGATCGTATTCTGAACAAGCCGCCATGACAGTCTGTCTTTGAATTTCTGGAGAAAATTCCACGTGACACGTTCGTCCAATCAGCTGCCGGTTTTCATTTTTGGGCAACAATACAGATTAGCGCCGCCTGCTGTTATGGAGACGTATTACGTCTCGTTGCTTTGGTGTGTTCTTACAAATAACGCCACATTGCAAAGTGTGTTTTAAAAGCTGTTGCTACCAAAGGTAGCAGCACAACAAAGTTTATTCCATCATCTTAAACAGAGGCATGCAGCCGAGTGGGAACGAAATGAACAAGACCGCAGTTCACACACACCCGCAAAAAAAAAAAAAAAGCTACAGTCTTAGAAAGTTCGAATTGTTGAAGGGCCCCGGCGCTCGCTCTCTCTCTCTCTCTCTGGTCTCAGGGTGTGTGTAAAATCAGAACAAAATAAAGAGTACATTTGTTTTGAGCAATTTCTTTGTCAGTTGTAGTTTGTTTTTCAATAGAAAATTAAAATGGGGTTTGGTGTAACATTTTTATCGCCCAGCCCTATGAGAGGCCAGCCGTAACGCTCTTTTGTTAATCCCTGGAAGTGTTGTCCACTTATTGCAGTGGTTAAAAAACAACCGGATCTCATCTTAACATGTCTGTTTTTCCCCTCACAGACTCTGTCCGAGAAGACTAAAGAGTTGGACAAGCTGCGTTCAGAGTGGACGAGTCAGAGCAGCTCTCTGTCCAGCCGCCATTCTCAGGAGTTGCAGTCGGAGCGAGAGAAGGCTGCAGAGGTAAGACGCCTCATTTGCCCACACAGCGCAATACAAGTCCCTCCCAACCTGAGCCTCTGCCACATGTAGGGATTTGTTGGGTCAGGAACACACCGAGCAGCATGGAGCTGGACTTGTGAGAGCCGTTTGTGTCTTCCCGCTGTCGTTTCAGTACCAGAGCAGGCTTCAGCAGCAGACGGAGCAGCTCCGCCACGAGCTGGAGAGTGCTCATAAGCAGAGCAGCCAGCAGCTTCAGAGCCGCGTGTCGGAGCTGGAGGCCTGTAGCAGAGAGCTGACCGAGAGGAAGTACAAGAACGAGGCGCTCATCAGGGACCTGAAGATCAAATTAGTGGGCGCCGAGGAGGTGGGTACACCAGGAATGACTGCTGGGCCCATACTAGGGCTGCACAATATATCGTATTTTTTTAAATCGTCTTATCGTTTTATTATATCACGATATCAACTGGCGCAATGTACACATCACGAAATGCACTCCGAGAGTTGAAAGAAAATATCAGGAGAAAGTCATTCTTTTTTTTTAGTTGGTGCCTTTTTATATTCAATTAAATGTTATTAATACATTTGTTTAATGAAAGAATGTTAGAAATCCTTTTTATTTCCTTTTTATATTAGTTTTAAATTCAACAAGCAATTTGTTGTATTTTAGCAGAATACTGAAAGCAGCTGAAATGCAAAACCGAGAACAATTTAATATCTGTTTCTTTATCGCAAGTAATATTGTTATTGCAATACTCAACAATGTTATCGCTTGTGGGATATTTTCCTCATATGGTGCTACCCTAGCCCATAACGTCACCAACCAGTATCTTGAACTGTATTCAGCAGGTACAGAGCAACACAAGGGTTGATCAGGAGTCTGTGCGTTTGTGTCGGTCTCTCGGCTGTTTGTGGAGGGAAATCTCTGTCTCTGTAGCTCCACTGTGTTCCCAGCTAGCCTCTGACTGTCAGTCTGCTGCTGGCCAGCTACACTACAGCAGCCTGTTGCAGCAGCTGTGCGTGCAGTAAGTTCTCTCTTAGGAAAGGGTGTAAAGTCCACACTAAGGGGCCGTCCACACGGAAACGCTTTTTGGGTGTAAACGCACACGTTTTGTGTCGTTTTGGCCGATCGTCCAAACAGAATCCTGTCAACGCACTGCCTGAAGACGCACTTTTTTGAAACCTGGTCCCAGGGTGAAAAAAAAAAAAACAACCATACGTTGAAACCAGCTAGTTTGATACTAAAGTTGTGTTGATGTTTGGTTGTACCACAGAGACATATGGTTCATCTTAGTTACAGTGACATATAGTCCACACTAAACAGAATATTGTCACAGAAAATGATGTTTCACTCCCCGCATCCAATCAGTGACAAGCCCTTTTCTTGATTTTTTTATTATTATTACTGTGTTGTCTCTTGTTCCCAATTGTCTTTGAACATTTTGCTCTGCAATAGCTAAGAAGCTAACAGCTAGTCGGTAATCCTCTGATTCTCCGAGAGAGAACACATTGCTGATGCAAATCAGCCGGTCACTCCTCCTTATCCTCCACGTTATCCCACCTGTCAATAGGATGCCGCCATGACAACCGCTTTTTAACACCTACTGTGAGTAAGATTTAGGTTGTAACTTATGCCTACGTCAGAACTATTTATTTGAGCAACCAACACGTCAGTAGCCCGTAAACTCTGACCTAAGTTAGAACTTACGTTCAAACTAGTCTATGGTCTTTGAACTTCCACACAGCTGGAGCACCTCAGTGCAGAGGCTTTGGACAGCAAAACAGCTGCTGAGAGAGAACCAAACAGACAGATCAACTCTGAGCTGAAAATCAGTATAAAGCTGCAGAATCAGCTGGTTTCACTCTGTAGTTTGATACATTGCGTGTGTGTGTGTGTGTGTGTGTGTGTGTGTGTGTGTGTGTGTGTGTGTAGGAGTGCCAGCGGTCCAAGCAGCAGCTGCTGTCTCTGCGGAGGGAGAACGGCGCTCTGGACTCGGCGGTCCATGACGGCGAGCGAGCGCTGAGCCAGCTGCAGATGAGAGTGGCCGTTCTGGAGCAGGAGGTCAAAGACAAGGATCAGCTGATGCGCCGCACTAAAGACGTGCTGGAAGCCACGCAGCAGCAGAAGGTACAGCAGCTCGCGCCGCCACAGCAAAAACGGGGACAGGGAGTCCAAAATCAAATCATTTTTTTACGTGTTTTATTCTTCAGTGCCAACACACACACACACACACACACACACACACACACACACACATGAACACCTCCGCACCGACCCATGCATTCAGTTAGTTTCAGTTCTCTGATTAGTTGGTCTGGAAGAACACCAGACTCATTCTTACAGGCTCTTTGTGGTGATCACATACTGCACAGGTGCTCTTTGGATACTTCAGGTGTTTTCATTATTGTTATTTAGGTGTGCTGTATCGTCTTCCATCTTGTGAAGAGCTCACTGCACGGCTAGAAACTGCTCTCACATGCAAGTCTCCTCCAAAAAAATCATCCAAGGCACTCTGGAGGCTTTGTGACCTGATGAAAAGGTCTTTATTTGACATGGCAGTATGCATTTACAATGGCTGACGGGTCTTCTTCAGGGTCTTGGTCGGCTGTTGTTTGCACGCCTACAGTATACTGTGTTACACTAATCTGTGGAGTTCTGTTATCAATGTGCTACGGTCAACAACAAGGAAGTGATGCATCATCCATAGAAGGGAGAAAGGAGGAGGGGGGAGTATTGTTAAAGTTATTCAGTCTAATCTTAACCCCCTATGTTTTTAGGAATCAATGGAAGAAAATGCTGAAAGTAAAGAAGGTCAGATAAAAAAGCTCGAGGCCACGGTGAAATCCCTGTCTGAGGAGCTGATAAAGGTTTGTGAAGCTGCATGCAGGCTGCCCCTCTGCTACAGTATACATATACATGTAAATACATGATATCAGGATCAGGCCACGTTTGTCAGTCCATCTCCACCACAAACACACCTGCTATGTGGATCACTTCATAGATTAATAATAATAATAATAATAATAATATATCAACAACTGGTGGTGTACCTAATAAATTGCGTGTATAACTGCACCGTCTGTTTCTTCCTCCTCCTGTTTGTTTTGAGCCCAGGCTAACGGCATCATTAAGAAGCTGCAGGGCGAGGTTCGAGGCCTGGTTGGAAAAATCAAAGTCAAGAACACGGTGACTGTGTCCCAGGAGAAGGTCCTCCAAGAAACGTCTGAAAAACTGGAGAACGTTGAGAAGGATCTGCAGAGCGCTCGGCAGCAGCTCAGCACCAAGGAGGAGCAGGTAGGTCTTCACGCGCACGCATGCATACACGCTCATACACACGTCGTCCCCACGAGATCTCACGAGATTAAACGTGGGTAAAGGAGGTAAAAAAAAGTGTCTTGCGATATCGGCACACAAGTACAGAGCAGCAGCCTCGAAATTAGCGTAGAAAATCCCCCGCCCGTTCCCCAAAGTTGACTCTGAGTTTACTTTTGCAGAGCGATAGCGGGAGAAAAAAAGCTGCCTGTAAAACCCAGCGTTGACTATGCCCGTTGATCACGCCTCTTGTGCAGTAGAAAATGCAGAGCAGACTCCCCAGACTAATGTTCAATCTGAAAAGATTGAGCTGGGTCTGGTGATAGCCAGACTAGCCAGAAACCACTTAGTTATATTATAACCTCGGTTCTCTGAGTGAAGAGACTCTCTCTCCACCGTACATATGGAATAAGTAACGGTGTAACTGTTAGTTATACAGGAGAGAAGCCAGTCATTTGAGATTATGGCAAAACCTTTCAGTGCTCGGTTTTCATTTTGTGACTTTCGATTGAATTAAGGACTATTTATTTATTCATTCATTGAAGTTTTCTGTAAAATAATGTTAAAATCTCGTCTCGATCTCGTGAACCCAATCTCGTGTCTCGTCTCATGAGCTGGGTGTCTCGTCACACCCCTAATACACACACACACATATACATATATACACACGCACGCGCACACACACACACACACTTATACGTGCTGTCAAAAAGAACATAAGGTCTGCTCTAATAAGTCTTCATACATATTTAAAAACTAAGTTTTCAATATACTTTTATTCTAGAGATGGTGAAGGATTTCCAAACACACAAGAAAATAAGTGTCCAAGTAAAACTAAAGCCTTTGTTTCCATTAATATTATCAGTTTTATCGTATCGGCCTCAGCAATCATACAGATGTTTGTACAGGCTAACCCGTTCTTCCCAGCCGACCGTGTTGAACTGAAAGCGCAGCGCCTGCAGTGGTCGCGTAGTTACAAAAACTCAGAGGCGCACGACCACGCGCCACGACAGCTTGCGGGGGCCTTCGCGCTGGAAACGACAGCCGTGGTGACGCGCCGGGAACACCGCGGCTACCATATATAGTACCTAGCTTGACGCGTCTTGTCCTGCACCTGCTAACCCCAGCGCACATGAATACAACATAACTGATTTGAGACGAAGTGGATGAAAACGTAGTTTGTATGTTGCAGGCGTCCAGGCTGAAGGAGCAGTTGGAGACGACTGTACAGAAGCTAAATGAAAGCAGAGAGGTGTTAAAAACCAATGAGAATGGTGAGGAAGCGTGTCTCTCTCATTTAACCCTTGTGTTGTTCTCGGGTCTATTTGATCCATTTTCAAAGTTTTTTTTATGAATTTGAATTTTAGGTGTTTTATTAAATTTCATAGCATTTTAATTTTTTTTGACATAAACCATTGTGTGATCAACTCAACATCCTCTGATCTCAACTATTAGTCAAAATAACTCATAATTTCTGTTTTTCTAAAACTCAAAAATTAGGTATGTCTATACCTAGAGATTGGCGTGGTTTTATTTCAGTTAGCCTAATAGCTGGTTTGATTTGCATTGAGAGATGATCTTATGGAAAGTACCCCATGCCAATCTCTAGGTATGGTGAAGGGTATGTGATGATGTGGGGGTATTTTAATTCCAAAGGCCAAGGGAACTTTATCAGGATGTATAGTATCCTGGATCCATGAAATAACTGGCCTTTTAAAAATAATTTGCATGCACGTTGTATATTAATAAGTTAAAAATAAACCATAAACATGAAATCCAAAATGAAATAGACAGCAATCTCCTCTGTAGACAGACTACTGTGGCTGTACTGCCATCTGCTGGCAGAGAGGGTGAACCACGGCTTGACCTACTTCCACTCAGACTGCGCCGCATACTTGTCTTTACCCAATCAGATCTGAGGAACTGCACAGTCTCAGTGAGAACTGGTACACAGTTACAACTGAGATGAAACTATATTACAGGTTACTGTACTCTTGACTCTTGCTGCGCACGTGAACAGATGTGCAATGTTAATAACTCAGGTGTAACATAGCACACTCATCAGTTAGCCTGCTGATGCTAACGTAGTTACAGATGCTACATAACAACGTCCGTTCCACCGGAGTTCAGACTGACGTTATGATGCTCGCAAACACAACCTTGATCGAGCCGTTAGAGGAGGAGCGTCCCCCTGCTTTCTCTGTCGAGGCCGCTGTGATCGGACCAATGAGGGCAGAGCATTCACTGCCTCACTGCATGCCGACTGGTTATTATTCCAGGGGTAGACAGGGAGAAGAGCCACTCCTGACATGTTTGAAGACGCATGAAAATACTCACTTGAATAATAGTTTGTGTCATAGCTTTTTTATTTTATTTTATTTTTTTTAAATTTGGTGAAATGTTAAAATTTCTCCTTCAATAAAAATCCACAGCCTATGTGAGTGTACTAGTTTGAAGATCAAAGGACCTGGTCCGTTTTTTGACCACGACTCATCTGTTGTGTTTCTTTAACCACAGTTATCAATTGGCTTAACAAGCAGCTGAATGAGAAGCAGCTGTCCAGGAAGACTCATGAATCTGTGGACAGTCCTCCACTTCTGTCCACAACAACTGGACTGAGGGTAGGAGAAACGGAACCAAACGCACATTATATACATCAGTTATACTGTTAAAGCCACGTTCCTCACATGAAAAATAGTGTTAATACTGAGGCCAGTTACAGATGTGCTGTGTGTGTGTGTTTTTTTTTTTTTTTCTTTCTTCCCCCAGGCCCAGTTCTATCCTCAGACAGCCAGACTAGATGGGACTCCTGCTGAACAGAGATCTGCACAGCTGCCCGCCAGACACACGTGAGTTTGGTTCTTGACGGGCAGCCAGTTGTCATGTCAGATTCAGAAACACTTTTATTACCTAACTGTGTGTGTGTGTGTGTGTGTGTGTGTGTGTGTGTGTGTGTGTCTGTGTCTGTGTCTGTCTGTTATGTCCTCAGGGGAGACGCTGCAGGTCTGGATTCAAAGTACTTTGAGAGGAGAGATGATAGCATCCCAATCTATGGTCTGTCGTCTAATCTGCTTAGCAAAGGTAACATCATTACAATGTCCATCAAACAGTGAATACTGGTTTGATGTCTTCCAGCGTCAGTATTTCAAAGCGTTTGGTGTGAGAGCAGAGGTCGGCCATTTGGCAGAAAGATCATTCTTTCAGGCAGGACTAGATCCACGACCTTTTCATGATTCTGTTGGTTTGTAAGACTGTTTCCAAGTTACTGTACAGTACAACGCAACTAGTTTCCCTATTTGATAAAGTACAGCCCTACAAGGTAACGACGCACCACACCAAATCCAGTCGCAAATTTAACACTTCTTTAAGAAGCCTCTTCAAGGGTTCTGTACTCGAAATTCAGACATTAATATAGCAGCAAACCAATATTAGCTTTGTAAACACATAGTGAAGTAATGGCGCTCTGAGCAGAGAATAAAGTCCCACTTCCTCTGTGTGTGTGTTGTAATTCGAGCGTCTCTGTTCTTCATTTTGGTCAATTATATAATGTTCCTGTCTATAATAATAATAATAATAATAATAATAATAATTAGGGCTGTCCTGCTGCTGCAGGAATAGCAACGCGGATTTCAGTGCCTCATGCTGGTGCCACTGATATGTCTACACTTCTCTCTGATGCTCTGAAACAGACGTTACAGGAAACACAAACATCGCTGCACATGACGCTAGTTAACACTATACTCGACAGCAGCTGACGTTAGCCTACCGCTAGCTAGTAGCTGGATTAAACACGGTTACAATGCTGACAGCTAACGCTAAACGGTGTAAAGTGTGACTGTATTTCACTGTAGAGGATTCAACACCGGGATGTAACAATCTGCAGCTGCTGTTGTCGGAAAAACACAGACGGTGCGTTCAATGAAACTGGTAATTTACAGCCTCGTGGTGCATTCATAGTTGTTGTTGTTAAATGCCCTTTTCCCATCTGGTGGTTGTTTTTGTCATTCAACAGCTATTTACTAGCGAAATAAGTTATTGTTATAGTGATTACATTATTATTAAACATTTAATTTTGACGATATGGCCTTAGCAATAAACAAGCCGTTCTTTAATGTCACCAACTGTTTAGTACCCTTCTTTTTTTTTTTTTTTACTTTCTTAAAAAGTATCGGTTCCGGCACCGTTAAGGTACCGTTTTAAAAGTACCGCTTTAGCACCGGTATCCAAACCAAACCCAACCCTAATACTGACTCTAGATTCAAATGTGTGACTAGATTAAATATATAATAAACAAATACAAATCTTAAAATCAAGTTCATAAAGTCATTTTCTTTGCATTCATTTGGTTCCCAATCAAGACACACTGGTAAGAATGGCTTTCCATTGTTAATATGTACTTAAAAACTGTTCTGAAATGCAAAATAATACAATTTTAATCATGTGATAAAACATGCCATTAATCGTGATTAACTATAGAAATTCAACGATTAGTCGCAATTAAGAAAATGTAATCGTTTGACAGCCCTAATAATAATACATTTTATTTAAAGGCGCCTTTCTCGGCACTCGAGGACACCGTGTTAGTACCTGCGTGAAGCCGGCCCCCCGTGTCATCCAAAAATTATTAAAAACACTGCTATTCGTTTGTGCTGTAACAATTATCGTTTGTGCTGTTAAGGGTTTTAAATAATTAAACTTTACATTTTCTGGCCAGTGACATCACCCAGCCCCCCATCAATGTCCCAATGTGTCCAAAATGGTCTCAATCGTTGCCGTGCCGTTAAAAGAAACATTTGTGCTACTTCGGTTTTTACATTATCAGGCTTTATTTGTTACACGTGTACTATTTGCGCTGCAAAGGCTTCTGACACCAGCCAAGTTAAGACTTAATGTCAGTAAACGTCCATAATAATTGGACTTTGGGTTAAATGTTTTTGGCAGTTTTCAGTGGTTATGAGGAGCAATATGAGAGAGACATTTCGTGATGATTGATCGTTGTTAAGGTACATTAAACCACGTTAAGCCTTTTCACGTTATGACTTATAAAGCCCATGAGAACCGTGGGGAGTCAACCCACAGCCGCTCTGCTGCCCTGCTGAAAATGTGAAGCAGAAACGCTTAATGTCAGATAACGCCCATAATAGTTGGACTTTGGGTTAGATTTTTTGACGGTTTTCAGTGGTTATGAGGAGCAATATGAGAGAGACATTTGGTAATCATTGATCATTGTTTAGGTACTGTGGTATATTTATGTTGCAGCACTGCGTTGCCGATTTGTGGAGAAGGAACTTCGTTGACACTGTTCTTGATTATAAAAAGGTTTATTACATCAAAGATTCCAGCATCAATTTACAAGCTTCTGCAGGAGCTCGGAGAGACGACCAACCCAGTCTTCAAATATTGTCGCTCTGAAGTTCTGCGGCTATCTCATTGTATATATTCTGTGCATTTAGTGGGGGTGTGAGTATATGCTTGGAGTAGGGAACTGACCATTTAAGGCCCCAGACATGGTATAGCTCCAACAAAATATCTTCTGTCTTAGGGGGCCCCTTCTAATGTTAACAGTTTCCAAATGTTTCAGCAACAGTAGGATAAAGTTCATAGGAATTCCCTTATATGGCAGTCCTTAAGTCAAAGTTGTAAATCTTCAGATACCACAGTACATTAAACCACGTTAAGCTTTTTCATTGCCATAGGCGCCAATGAAGAAGAAAACGTTAACGTAAGATAACTTGTAGAATTGTTGGATTTCGGTTTAGTTTTTTTGACAGGCTTAAGTGTTCATGACCACGTTAGGCTTTTTCATGTTAAGCGTTTTAGAATGTCCCGTTCATGAGTGATGGCTGGTGTCAGAAGCCTTTTGCAGCGCAAATAGTAGACGTGTAACAAATAAAGCCTGATAACGTAAAAACCGAAGTAGGACAAATGTTCTTTTTTTTTTTAACGGCACAAATCGGCACAAACGTAGCACAAACGATTGAGACCATTTTGGGGAGATTTGGACATTGATGGGGGGGCTGGGGATGTCACTGGCCAGAAAATGTAAAGTTTAATTACTTAAAATCCTTGACAGCACAATGGCTAATTTTTATGGCACAAACGAATAGCAGTGTTTTTAATGATTTTTGGATGACACGGGGAGCCAGCTTCACGCAGGTTATGTTAGTGCATGTGTAGTCTGGATCAACGGAAGTAAGTTTCCAAGATAAAGCCTGACATCCTTCCTCTCTCTGTGTGTGTGTTTTCGTTCTCAAACTCTGTTCTCTTCGGGAAACAACAACAAGCTTCGAGCTTGTAAGCTACACGCTGAAAATGTCAAGTTTAGAAGAAATTTGGATGATGGAACATGACAGGCCTGCTTGATTCTTTAAGGGAATTATTGTAAAGATATATACAAAGAATGTGTTTAGGGCATTTCCCCTCTAATTGGAACGTTTTAGGAGCGATTGGTGGGATTGCTGTGGACGAAGTACACACAGAGATACACTGGGAAGAGCTAATGATGTTTAACCATGTATCCAGCTGATTTAAATAGCTCACGTTACTGTATTGTGTCAACAGTTAATTTAATATTGTATGTGGTGTTTTCTTTTGCGGGGTGCAAATGTTCCACCAGAACAAATTCCTTCCTGAGACTGCGTCCGGAGCTTAGCATCGCCCAAGACCATTGTGATTGGTTTTTAAAGAAATGCAAACAAAGTGTTGTAATAATTTGGAAGTCTTCATGGAAATAAACAACTTCATTTTCCTTTTCAGAGTTCCCTCAGCCAACAAAGCCCTCCGTAGCGTCTGCTTACTTCTCTGCATGAGCAGAAGAAGACCTCCGCGTCATGGCTTCTGTTCACTTGTCTTTAAGTATATGTTATTGTTTCAGTTTTTGTGTGCTGATGTTAAACGCATACAGGAAATGCTGTTAAAACCTTCTGTATGCTGGATTCCAGTGATCATGGAGAATGTGTCAAAGTCTTCAAATTAAAATAATAGTATAACTTAAGTTTGTTACTGTTTATATTCTTTTTGTTGTCTGTATTTCAGTTATGAAGTGTAGTCTTTAATAAACCGCTTTTCCATCCCATCTGTAACTCCTGGTTTTACATCTACATTTATTTTATTTCGTCTTCCTTCAAGTCCCCATTGAATTTGAAAATGTGTAAAATAGTAAATATTTGTGCCGTTCAATATGTATTAAGGTTAGTATTTCATTCTAGTCATCTGTTGTCATTGCAATGCCTCAAAATGAAATGGAGCCCCACACACGGAGCAGCTACAGGGGCTGTGATTGGCCAGACTCCTTTGGCCAATCAGAGCTGCTACTGCTCTGTGGGTGGGGCTTGATTACATCTTTAGGTGGCACCAAGTGACAACTTCCCACACATAGGGAGTGCTTTGTTGTTGCAGGAAACAGTCAGCTTTTCTGCAAACTCCCGGGCAGTTCAGTGCTTGTGTTTGGTGTTTTAAAACTTTCTTGTGGCAGCGATAGAAGCAGTGATGTTTCCTGTTCCCTGTACGGGACTCTGGCTCAAAAACCACCGACAGAAGAAGTCTGATCTCTGGTTACATGATTGGCCACCGCAGCATGATGTGGGGTTGCGTATCTCCAAAAGTTGAGTCTGTCTTAACCCTTGTGAAAATCAACACTTTTTCTGATGTTTTGGTCTCTTTTTTTTCAACAATTTTGGCACCTTTTTCAATGTTTTTGGCGGGTTTTTTTTTACGTTTAACGGCTCTTTTCAATACCATGTATATGCGCCACTAACACCAACTTATTACCACTATAGTTTTACACTTATTTTTGGAATTCATGGTCAATTAAAAACCTCATTTATAGGAAACTATACCTAATTCTTGAGTTAAAGAAGCAGAAATTATGAATTAGTTAGACTAGTATTAAAGGAAGGATAATCACAGAAGGGTCGACGTTCAGTGAGGATACTGTTCCCAAACATTTCAAATGTTTTTTTCAAATGCTAAAAAATTGAATAAAACACCCAAAATTCAATGAAAGTAGTTGTTTTGTTGTACTTGCGAAGCGCGTTGTATGGGATCATCCATCCATGTTATTTTTGGGTAATTAAAATTAGGTAGTTAAAAAGAAACCCATATTTCTGAGATAGACATTTTGAGAATGGGTCAAATTTGACCCGAAGACAACACAAGGGTTTGTACCCCACCACAGCCTAAACACACTACCCCCATTCAAAATGAATGAAAAGACCTGTGTGAATGCGGCTTGAGAGGTGAATCCAATGTTGAAGCTCCTTAAAGCTGCATTCTCTGTACTTTACAGCAGGGGGCGACTCCACTGGCTCCATAAAGAAGTCTGTTTCTATAGAAGGCTATGAGAAAATGAGCTTACTTCTCACTTTAGTAAACATTTTCATAATGAGTTTATGGTCTCAATTGCTAGTTTCAAGTCTTCTTCAACACAGCATGATGTTCATTTATTTCCTCTGCGCTGAGGCAGGCAGGAAAGATTGTAGCTGATCCCTCTCACCCTGGACACATACTGTTCTTTCTGATTCTGTCCATTTTTTCATCTTGAACTTTGACCCTCTGTGTGTATGTCTTGTTCTGCCAACCAAGCTAGCTAGCTACCGCTAGGGTTACCTGTTAACTTAAGGGAAAGTTTACAGATTTTCTGTTCTGCTGTACATGCAGATTAATGTCTCCAGTACCCTTTTAGCATTTAGCTTAGCACAGCTCCATTGAAACCAAACGCAACAGTGGCTTGGCCAACCTAGCTCCATCCTCTCGTCCAAACATGTTCATTTCTGGCTCCAAAATACCAAGATGGCCAAAACGCAAACTCCCGTCTCCCAGTCCACAAACCACTTGGTGACGTCACTGATGCTGCCTCTAGTTTGGTAGGCCATGGATGACACACAAACACATTCTTAGATAGCTCTTTAAAAAAAAACACTTCAGTACACTGAGATGTATGATAGAGACACAGGTATGTAGAATAAAAAGTACAATTCCATTGACTACAATCATGACTACGTACCCAATTTGTATAATTTGATATTATTTTTGTTTTAAAGCTGATTTAATTCATCAGTTTATAGCAGTTTTTTTTTTTAGATGTATCGATTCATTGATGATTACACTTTAACATGGAAACAAGTCTAATACTCCTATGGTACATTCCAGCACTGGGTTGCACCAGCTATGTGTACGTTCAAACTTGGACTAGTTTTAATGTTGGCCCGACGAGGATGCCGTCGGAGGACAAGGAGCAGCGGATGTGGGGCGCGGATGTGGGGCGGAGGTCGCTCAAGACGGTGTGGTCACCGAAGCAAGCAGCCATCTTCAGACGCTAACAAAACAGCGGTTGGGTGAGTCAGTTTAACAAAGCACAATCCCTCTAGAAGTAGGAAAGACACACTCATATAGGCCAGTTTAGGTCTCACGTTAAATGCAACATGCAGGGAAAGGAGACACTACCATTAATGAGCTAGGTTAGCCTTTAGTAGCTATGTGTCTTTGTTACACGAGCCCAGCTTAGCTTTAGCCTTGTAGCAATTAATATAATAATGATGATAATAATAAACACTGCGTCAAGAATTGTACAGATTGGATTCCTGACAATATTCTGGTTGGTTGACTTTACGCCACTGTAACTAAGATGAACCTCACGTCTCTGTGGTGCAACCAAACATCGATACAGCTTTAGTGTCAAACTAGCTGGTTTCAACGTTCATTGTACATCGTTTAGTGTGGACTTTACCTTAAAAGAGAACTTACTATACACAAATGCTGCTTTAAAAAAATATATTAAGAAAGCTTTATGTATGAGCTGATCAAATTCAAGCCATTCTGAGCCGTGATGTCTGCACAAGGCAGGTCAATGAAAGAAGTTTCATCACAGAAATTTACACCATGACTGTTTATTTGACATGTTTAGTAATATGTCCTATTTCTCGTATACATTAGAGACTGTTACAGAATTTTTCTGGTAGACTGTCAAACAGTTATGGTTGCCTAAGTGTTGTGTGGTGTATCTCAGTCCTCGCCTCTGGGGCTGGGGCGGTGCCAAGGACGAGGCCAGGGGCAAATGGGGTGGAGAGCTGGGTCCGATCCACGGCAGTGATGGAAGGCATGGAAGTGGTGCTTGGAACCGAATGGGGGCCTATGATGCTGCTTTTCTTGGTCAGGATGGCCGGCATGATGGTGGCCACCGTAGCCATCGCTGTCATGATGGTGGTCAATGCGGGCATCGCTGTCATGATGGTGGTCAATGCGGGCATCGCTGTCATGATGTTGGCCAACGTGGCCATCTCTGGCATGGGGAGGAGGGCCACCGTGGCCATCGCTGTCATGATGGTGGCCAACGCGGGCATCGCTGTCATGATGTCGGCCACCGTGGCCATCTCCGGCATGGGGAGGAGGGCCACCGTGGCCACCGCCTCCATGTAGACCAAGGAGAGGTCTGCCAGCGCCTATATAGGGAGGATGGCCACCCACATGCCTGCATACGGGCTCTTGCTCACCAGGGCCAAGGGCAGTTGTGTTCTGTTCAGAACAGAGCCAACAGAGTTATTTGAAGTGTATTTCTTCATAGTATATTTGTATATAACTGCACATTTCGAAAAAATATGGGTAAAGGACTAATGAACAATGTAAAGTATAGCAAGACATTCCAAAAGAAGAACTGGAGTTTTGGAAAAATAACTACATCAGTCTCAGCATGAAGTAGATTAAGTGAATGCATATGATTAGGATGTGGACTCACCGATGGGGGATAGAATTCACACTCAACTGACTGGAGTCCGGTTGACCTGAAGTAAGTTGACTTGCAGAAAGCATGATGCTTTGAAGAGAGGAGAGAGAGAAACTGATGAACTCAACATCACACTCAGTCGTATTGTTACTTGTCCTTCAAAACAACTCTGATCCTGGACTCACACTACTGTACAGATCCGTCAGACTTTGTAACGATAAGTAATATGATAAATGTTAAGTAAGAAAAAACATGATTGTCAATGTTTTTTTACGTACTTTGACAAAAAAAACTCAACTCAAGGTCCACATTCTAGCTTTTTTCAGAGATTTCAACCACACATCATGATCTTCATCAACTGATGGAGAGTTCACATGACAAGTAATAGGTGACATGATAATGTTTGGAGATGGTCACCTCTGTCTCCGTTCAAAGATGGTCTCTGGTATCACATGTGAAAGTTCTGATCTTTCTCCAGCTGTCACACACACACAGCTCCGCAAGTCAGTGCATCTAATTTCAACATGTTCGGCTTGGAGGACTGGCCGATCAGCTTCGCCTCTACCAACATCTGCATGATTCTTCATTTACAGATCGCAGAGAGTCAAACAGCCTTAAATAAGTGGTCTGGGAGAGACACCACACAGAGAAAAGAAGAAGCATTTTACTTTGTGTGGAAAAACTTGAGAGATCGTTTTGTCAAAGCTAAAAAAACCTCTTCATGGGAAGAGTGTTCTTAACAGTGTTAGAGGCAGACATTAGTTTAGATTTGGAGATAAACGACGGTACGGCGGTGTTTATCATGAATGTGTTTCCTGCTGATGCCAGGCAACCTGCTTTCCTTATTACCTCCGCTCTCTACTTCTCTGCTACTTCTTGCTTATTCACAGACTATTTTGTTTTTAGGCCCCCTGGTGTTTTGGAGAATACTGCAATGATCAATGCGTAAAGGATAAACATCTCCGTGCATGCTCGTAGTTCGTGCACCGTCTCCAGAGGCCCGCGCCTTGGTGGCCAGGCGAGTATAAATGAGGTTTAAGAGACCAAGAGAACCAAAGGCAACCAGAGCTCACTCATCAAATCTCCCCATGAAAGTAAAGCTCAACATATCATAGTCTCTTTTAAATTCAGTACATAACATGTCAAATTGTGGCTGTGAATTTTTCCAAAGCTTTTGTGTGTGTGTGTGTGTATTCTTGTTTAACTATATTCGTGGGGTCCAAAAACCGGGAATACAGTATACTTGTGGGATCCCGACAGCTTTGTAGGGCCAAAATGCTGGACCCCACAACTTTAAAGGGCTGTTTGAGGATTAAGACTTGGTTTTAGGATTAGGGTTAGAATTAGGTTATGGTTAGGGTGAGGGTAAGGGTTAAGGTTAGGCATTTAGTTGTGATGGTTAAGGTTAGGGTAAGGGGCTAGGGAATGCATTATGTCAATGACAGGTCCCCCACAAAGATAGTGAAACGCACTGTATGTGTGTGTGTGTGTGTGTGTGTGTGTGTGTGTGTGTACTTACAGCTCTGTCGGGGCAGAGGGGTTTGCATGCCTCTGGATTGATTCTGCTTCCCATTGGACAATTAGTCTCCACAAGGGCAAACTCAGCATAGTAGGCCATCCCTGCAGAGAACATGTACTGAGCCAGGACGAGAAAGAGAAGGTGAGATGGGAGATTACAGACATTACTGAGCAGCATTAATTCACAAACATATATACAAACTAGGGCTGTCAACGCATTAACGCATGCGCTGAATAAAGCGTTATATTTTTATGCAAAGTAATCATTTTATCAAGTTTGACCCCAACCTCTTCCCGTTAATCACAGCCCGTGACTGTGATTAACTTTTTTCAGTTTTTTTTTTCTCGATTGACAGCCCTAATACAAACATTTATTTTGTGATGTTTAGGCTGCTAGAACCCGTCTCTCTGTTATATAATGACACAAAACAGAAGAGTGTGTGTGTGTGTGTGTGTGTGTGTGTGTGTGTGTGTGTGTGTGTGTGTGTGTGTGTGTGTGTGTGTGTGTGTGTGTGTGTGTGTGTGTGTGTGTGTGTGAGAGAGATTCTCTCTACCCCAAGTCTGATCCGTCCCACTTCCTTCAGGATGTAGTAGTGCTGGTTGGTGGTGTTCTGGTTGAATTTGCTCACAGCTTCATTAACATACTTCAGACCTTCAGTGCTGTTCAGTGGTTGCAGTGTGGGACAGTCAGGACAAATCCTCACCATCTCCAGGTTGGGTTTTTTCTACAATACACCCACACACACACACACACACACACACACACAGTTCTTGTTATGAGAGGCGTGCTCTGTGGCGCTTCCAGTTTAGTGCTAATTATTTAAATCATGATATCCCTGTACAGAACATTGCTCTCACTGTACACCAGAGCATATAAATATATATGTATATATATATATATATATATATACAGTCAGGTCCATAAATATTGGGACATTGACACAATTCTAATCTTTTTGGCTCTATACACCACCACAATGGAGTTGAAATGAAACAAACAAGATGTGCTTTAACTGCAGACTTTCAGCTTTAATTTGAGGGTATTTACATCCAAATCAGGTGAACGGTGTAAGAATTACAACAGTTTGTATATGTGCCTCCCACTTTTTAAAGGGACCAAAAGTAATGGGACAGATTAACAATCATAAATCAAACTTTCACTTTTTAATACTTGGTTGCAAATCCTTTGCATTCAATTACAGCCTGAAGTCTGGAACGCATAGACATCACCAGACGCTGGGTTTCATCCCTGGTGATGCTCTGCCAGGCCTCTACTGCAACTGTCTTCAGTTCCTGCTTGTTCTTGGGGCATTTTCCCTTCAGTTTTGTCTTCAGCAAGTGAAATGCATGCTCAATCGGATTCAGGTCAGGTGATTGACTTGGCCATTGCATAACATTCCACTTCTTTCCCTTAAAAAAACTCTTTGGTTGCTTTCGCAGTATGCTTCGGGTCATTGTCCATCTGCACTGTCCAATGAGTTCTGAAGCATTTGGCTGAATATGAGCAGATAATATTGCCCGAAACACTTCAGAATTCATCCTGTTGCTTTTGTCAGCAGTCACATCATCAATAAATACAAGAGAACCAGTTCCATTGGCAGCCATACATGCCCACGCCATGACACTACCACCACCATACTTCACTGATGAGGTGGTATGCTTTGGATCATGAGCAGTTCCTTTCCTTCTCCATACTCTTCTCTTCCCATCACTCTGGTACAAGTTGATCTTTGTCTCATCTGTCCATAGGATGTTGTTCCAGAAATGTGAAGGCTTTTTTAGATGTTGTTTGGCAAACTCTAATCTGGCCTTCCTGTTTTTGAGGCTCACCAATGGTTTACATCTTGTAGTGAACCCTCTGTATTCACTCTGGTGAAGTCTTCTCTTGATTGTTGACTTTGACACACATACACCTACCTCCTGGAGAGTGTTCTTGATCTGGCCAACTGTTGTGAAGGGTGTTTTCTTCACCAGGGAAAGTATTCTTCGGTCATCCACCACAGTTGTTTTCCGTGGTCTTCCGGGTCTTTTGGTGTTGCTGAGCTCACCGGTGCGTTCTTTCTTTTTAAGAATGTTCCAAACAGTTGATTTGGCCACACCTAATGTTTTTGCTATCTCTCTGATGGGTTTGTTTAGATTTTTCAGCCTAATGATGGCTTGCTTCACTGATAGTGACAGCTCTTTGGATCTCATATTGAGAGTTGACAGCAACAGATTCCAAATGTAAATAGCACACTTGAAATGAACTCTGGACCTTTTATCTGCTCCTTGTAAATGGGATAATGACGGAATAACACACACCTGGCCATGGAACAGCTGAGCAGCCAATTGTCCCATTACTTTTGGTCCCTTAGAAAGTGGGAGGCACATATACAAACTGTTGTAATTCCTACACCGTTCACCTGATTTGGATGTAAATACCCTCAAATTAAAGCTGAAAGTCTGCAGTTAAAGCACATCTTGTTTGTTTCATTTCAACTCCATTGTGGTGGTGTATAGAGCCAAAAAGATTAGAATTGTGTCAATGTCCCAATATTTATGGACCTGACTGTATATACTGTATATATTAATGCTTGGTGTAAATAGGCCTAGCCACAGTTAATCTGATTTGCATCAAGAGCAGCCAGATATGGTTTGAGACACTGCAAACAAGCTTTCTTCCCCCAGGAGTAGGGCGGGCCGTAGAGGAAATATTAGTTTAATAGACTCATGTTGTCAGCTCAACCAAAAGATCAGATTGATTCTAAAAGCCTCCATCTAACAAAACATCCAAGTATATCATTGGCTGCTTCAACCATATTTTTTGACCATGCCTGATGAAGATCTCTGTTAGACCGAGGTATTGCTCTATCAAATTAAATGGTCTGGGAGGGAGCTGTCAGCACAGTGCTCAGATTTTTGGATGGACCTCTGCTGCAGTCATATCACACTTTGTCTGCAGTCCTCCCCAGGCCATCAGTAAAGTAAGCAGTAACCATTTGCCATAGCCTAACCTTAACCATGCTACAGATGCCAGGTGCAGATATCGTAGAAATGAATGATTGTAAAAAGGTACACTGGATGTGACAAAAAGAAAAACCCCATCCAAGGTCCAGGGTTTCTGCAAAAGTGTCCATTATCAATGTTCTGTTTGGCAATAAAGTCTGATACATGACAGAGAAGCCCACCTTGTCGTGTGTCACACTCATACTTGGTGATGTTGGTGTCAGTATTTCTAATGCTCATCTTTACGGTACAGTTAGCCATCACCGCCTACAGAGAAACAGAGACAGACAACATTTCACTGTAGAACCTCACTTCTTCTCCATTACAGACAAGATGTCAAAATCAGTTTGTCCACCATCTGGCTGTAGATGAATGTGACACAGGGCTAATAGAGACAGAGCACATCACGTCATACTCTGAACGCCACGCCCACCGTGGAGGAAAACAACTCTCCGTTCTCCAACTTTTTTTATAAGCTGCCGACCCGAAAAACTGAGCTTTTATGAAGACAAAAGTGGAAACAGATGTGAGGAATCAGCAGGGACAATGGGGAGACTGGGGGATCCTGACACTAATCTAACGTTATGTCCGACGTTAACGTTTGCAGCAAGCATGTTGTTACCAAGTCAAATATCCCAATGTCAGTTTTAGGCTAACTATATGTCGGTAAGTTAAACTAAAACACGTAACGGTCGACATATCGTAAGCTTAGTGTCTCCCCATTCTCTCTGCTGATTCCTCACGTCTGTGTCCACTTTTGTCTTCATAAAAGCTCAGTTTGATCATGTCAGCAGCGTATAACAACTTAAGTAATGGGCTCTAACTGTATAAAAGAAATGGATTAAGCAAACGTTTGTTTAGCATTTACCCGCTGACCCTCTCCACGGATCTCACAGTCCTCAAAATGTTTGGGGTTGATGACGTGGCACACTGTCTCCAGAAGCTTCAACTGCAGCTCGCGGTTACAGCCTCCGTCCACCTGCAAACAACAGAGTAAGAGCGTAATCACATTTATTGAGGCGTTATGATTAGCCTGCTTTAATTTCCCCACACCTCCCTGCTGCAAGCATCATGTCCTGTCAGGCAAAGCTGAAATCATGTAAACATATGGTTCTTCTGCCCGATTTAAGACCAGATAATAAAATGAGGCATCTGGAAATGACTTTATTACATTTAAATGCTGACAATTGTTAACTGAAAAGAAACCTGTAGTAGCAGTAAAGCCTGACCACATTGCTATGTCCGATTGCCAAATTTCAAATTTGCTTAAATAACTTTTGCTTTGTCTCAGCGTGCAGTCCAGGCTGTGCATGTACACGTGCACGTCGGACAAACAGTACAAAACAAAATAAGACAAACACAGAGATATGACTTGTTTTCTGGTTGTTTTTTGATTACCCATTTCAATTATACCGTATATTTGCTATATATTGTACTATTTTTTATTATATATTATACTCATACTACTGTATATTCATACAATACTATATTTAATTTGACATTTTACATATCATTCACACACACAAACATTTCCCTGTGAGCTGTATTTTAAGAATATGAATAAAGTCTTCCAAAATGGAAATACTCCGTTGGACTAATTAGCCAACCTGATCTCACAGAATTCTGTGAAATGAACACGGCCCCTTGAGTTAAGTATAAGGTCGTGGGTGGGCTTACGTTGCCTTGACATGCGGGACAACAATGGCACGGTTGGGTTTAGGAAAAAAAGAACGAGATGGTTGGGTTTAGTAAAAGAAGAAAGTGACGGTTGGGTTTAGGAAACGTGCCACGCGGGACACGATCCCCAGTCTCCTAGGTGAAAGTCCTGTGTTGTTTGACCCATCCACCAACCCAACCAACCTCCCTATGCGGATTTTCGGCCTTTCATACTACTCGCTACCGTAGTCGCTCTCAATGCTACATCATCTTCTCATTGACTTTACATTGGCATTGTTTTCCGTGGTGGCCACACAGAATTTTCCAGTTTCCAGTTGTTAACAGTTTGTGATCATTTCACGGAATTCTGTGAGACCAGGCTGAATTAGAAGAGAAAATGTGCTCAGTCACTGCTCTTTTCTGGTTTCCATACCGTTTCCACTTTGTTGCCTTGGATCTCTTGGAGTCTGAACTTGTAGCCGTGGCCATGGTTCTCGTTGATGCGGACCAGAGCAGTGCAACTGAAA
This sequence comes from Sander vitreus, assembly GCF_031162955.1. Lineage (NCBI taxonomy): Eukaryota > Metazoa > Chordata > Actinopteri > Perciformes > Percidae > Sander > Sander vitreus. The sequence goes on from NC_135863.1 coordinate 29,725,041, forward strand.
CACACTTTTTATCCTGTCAACCTTTTTCTGGCACTATACAAACAGCAAGCTTAAAATATGTCAGGAAATGTCAGCTGCATCCCAGCTTCATTTCATGAACATGGTCTACATAAGAGCACCAGTACAATGAATGAGTCATTTTGGCTCGGACATGATGGGACAAGATTGTAAGATTTAAACAAATTGAAAAAATTAAAGATATTTTAATTTGTTTAAAATCCGCTGCCAATTCTACGGAAGTCTCCGTCCGCCCTGCTCATGTCCAAACATGGGCAGGTACCAACATTTAAAGTGACTTCTTTTACAAAAGGCTTTATAGTTTATCAAATAAATAGTATTATTTTTTAATCAATGATAGCTCATAGACTACATTCTAATCTAACAAATCTATAAGTCTTAGAAACTGTAAATATGTTTAATATCTTTCTAAGCCATTTCTCTTGTGTTGTTCTTTCACATAACTAAGACTATAGAAGTGTGAGGCTACGTCCCATTATTCCAAGGCACATGCTGTGTGTCCACAGTGTTTGCAGACTGTAGTTGCAGTTTTGCCTGAAGCGTTTTGGAGGAGCAACACTTAGGTTTTAATTTGTGATCTCCCTGCAGGGGAAATGGTCTCTAACATGTTCAGTTTGAACTTCAACTTTACTCTGCAAACAAAAGTGTATTGGGAGCCTGAAAATAAACAACAAGAACTTTGCTATTAAAATGTGAAAAGGTGAAGTGAAAAACATGCTGCTGTTACTTACATCTATTCTGAATAAAACCAAAGGATGCAGCCAATGGCCAAGTGTGACTTTGCTCAAGATGCAAAGATTGCAAATATTATACTGTCAGCTATTCCATCAATCAATAGATAATCTCTCTCAAGGGTTAAAGACGACACAAGGGTTAACAAACAGCCATATATATGGGCTCTTTCAGTTTAACGGGAGAGAGGAGCAAGAGGGGTTAGGATGGTGACCAGCCTCTGACGAGCTGTTACAATCTCCATCTTCAGCGAGAGAGGACATTATTTCTTCAGCTTCTTCTTGCGTTGTCACCCCGGCAGGAGGTGTGCTAACAGGGCTTGCAGCAGGTGAATCGGTCGTGCTATTAACGTCATCGCTACACAATTTTTTAGTAAAACCAAAAGCAATTAAACTGCCTTGTTTTCTTTTTGCCATGGCTGTATGATGCTAACTACAGAATAGATTTCAAGGACTTTGCACGCCGATTAATGGCCTCAACGTTTATATTTTTTCTACGAATCTGTGAGTTAACATGTATTAAACATGAGTTGAATTTGCACCGAAGCGCCACCACGCCTTGATGCTCATGACAAGAATAGCATGTATAGTTATCTTTATTGAAGTGAATTAGGTTTAAATCGCCGTCATGCATGAATTAATATTGTCGCAATTTTACACATAATAATCCACGATGATCACATTACACAAAACTGAAATTGCACGTCAAAATGACACACTGTTAATATTTTTAGAGACCCCTCCAAAATTTCACAAATCACGTTTTCAGGGGAGCCCATGTCTTATTAAGGTTCGCCCCCTGCAGCTTCTCTTCAAAGAGCAAACCTCAGGAGGCCATCATGTGAAATATATATATAATGTGTTGTTCACTCATGCATTTGTAAATGATGTACGACTGAAATTGTATGTGTTAGGCAACCATAGTTCAGGTGTAGGTAGCTGTTCATTCAGTAATTGACACTATCATGGTATAGGATGCAGTGCTTTTGAGACATTTTTGGTGTTTTAAGCCCCCAACAGGCAACGCTGCCTTCAAGTCAACGGTTGCAGTGCTGCCTTCAAGTCGACATTGGGAGCTGGGCATGTAGCCAGTGTGTTCACACTTTACACAAACTACACAAACACTCTAACCCACACAGTGGGGGCACATGCACATATACTTTAGTAATCTTATCAGTTATTTGTTTTTTGAAATGTCCATGTAAGCAGGACACCCTGGTTAGTTTTTCTGGGTAAGGGGTTACAGATTAGGCACATTTCAACAGAGAACAGAGAGCAGCAGCAGCAGCACACTGCCAGCCAGCATGTCTGCAGCGATAAAGACACTGTGTTTGTGTTGAACTTGAAGGAATACTACACTTTATATTATATTTGTATTGAGACAGGCAGGAACTCTGAGCAGACTTTTAAAACGTTGTCTTTAGGGTGCTGGAGGGTTGAATGCAGCTGTTAGTGACCCTGAAAGATCTTCTGAGACATGGACCCATGGCATCCTTTGAGGACTTTGATGTTGATTTTGGTGGCTGCCTTATCAAGGTCCATTTTGTTAAACATTTGATTTTGCGTCCTGTACGCCTCCAGGACGCTGAGGCGGGCAGGAAAGATTGTAGCCGATCCCTCTCACCTCGGACACACACTGTTCTTTCTGATTCTGTCCGTGTTTTCATCTTAAACTTTGACCCTCTCAATGGCCTTCATTTATCAACCTAATGTAGAAACCAGCGCACATATAGTGCAGAAATCATCTTACGACAGGCTTCACGTGTGATTCATGAATGGTATCACACCAATCAGAGCGTAAAAATGGTCGTACATTGATAAATGCAGCGGCTGGAAACGATCTCAATTTAAATATCACGCCCCAATATAGTCTTGGTTTTGAGGCCTCACCCCTACAATTTACGACATGGCGAGACGTAAACCAGCTAAGAAGCGGAACTTTTCAGAGGTGGAGATTAAAACCCTGATATCTCAGGTTCATTTGCACTAACGTGTGTACTATTTGGCAGCCTGAAAACTGTTATTAAAGGCTGTAGGAAGAATGCGGAATGGAAAGAGATCACTGATGCAGTCAACAGTGTTGCCGTAGTAAATCGGACTCCAGCTGAAGTTTATTTAATTTATACATCCTTGACATATGTATGCTATAGTCCTAACAGTAATATACAGGCTTATATTGCAATCTCTTAGGCCTACATGGTTTATGTATATTTAAATAAACACACAGTAGCAGAGTTTATGCAGTGTCTTTTTATTTTACTCGTGTTTTTTTCATGAGTCAGAGCCAGGCAACAGCTGTGAGGGAGAGCGCGAATAAATGAAAATGTTGTGCATCGTCATGTTTCCTGTATTGAATATCATTGCCAAACATAACACTATACCTTTTAAAAGTGAGGAATAATATCCTGTCTCCTTCGTATAGCCCCAGTTGGGGCTGTGCTGGACACTGCTCTCTGGGTATTGGGGTCATCTGGCCCGTGCGCGTACGTGTACACTATTGTACCGGCGCATAAAGGTCTTCTAAAAGAGCCAGATCTGCCATTGCTGATAAGTGATCAACTGATGACTTTTCCTTCTCCTGTTAAACTTTTTATATGCTGCACCGCAAGTCCACACTGACTCGACAACTTGCATACACAAGTTCAGACCAGACGTGAGATTTTATCGCAGCCTACGCTCACGTTCAAATTGATAAATGCCTTGCTTTGCGTAGGAATCGTCGTACGCCCATCCTACGCCTGTTTTAGGTCGTGCGCACGTTTCATAAATGAGGGCCAATGTGTGTATGTCTTGTTCTGCCAACCAAGCTAGCTAGCTACCGCTAGGGTTACCTGGTAACTTAAGGGAACGTTTACAGATTTTCTGTTCTGCTGTACATGCAGATGAATGTGTCCAGTACCCCGAGGTCTGCATTTATCTGCCGGTAAATCTCCACTGGATGACTCACTTCAGAAGGGTTGAAAATAAGCAACTTTCCCTTTTAGCATTTAGCTTAGCACAGCTCCATTGAAACCAAACGCTACCAGTACACTGAGATGTATGATAGAGACACAGGTATCAGAATCAGAATCAGAAAAGCTTTATTGCCAAGTACGTTAAAAAAACTATCCTTGTGACGTGAGGTTTTGGTCCTGATGGACCTCAGCCTCCTGCCAGAGGGGAGTGTCTCAAAGAGTTTGTGTCCGGGGTGGGAGGGGTCGGCCACAATCTTTTCAGCACGCTTCAGAGTCCTGGTGGCATAAAGGTCCTGGAGCGGCGGCAGATTGCAGCCACTCACCTTCTCTGCTGACCGAATGACACGCTGCAGTCTGCCCTTGTCCTTGGCTGTGCTAGCAGCGTACCAGATGGTGATGGAGGATGTGAGGATGGACTCAATGATGGCTGTGTAGAAGTGCACCATCATTGTCTTTGGCAGGTTGAATTTCTTCAGCTGCCACAGGAAGTACATCCTCTGTTGTGCTTTCTTGACGAGGGAGCTGATGTTCAGCTCCCACTTGAGGTCCTGGGAGATTATAGTTCCCAGGAAGCGGAAAGACTCCACAATGTTAATTGTGGAGTCACAGAGGGTGATGGGGGCAGGTGGGGCTGAATTCTTCCTGAAGTCCACAACCATCTCCACTGTCTTTAGAGCATTGAGCTCTAGATTGTTTTGCTTTGTATGTAGAATAACAAGTACAATTCCATTGACTTCAATCATGACTACGTACCCAATTTGTATAATTTGATATTAGTTTTAAAGCTGATTTAATTCATTAGTTTATATTATTTTTTTTTTTTTTTAGATGTATCGATTCATTGATGATTACACTTTAACATGGAAAAAAGTCTAATACTCCTATGGTACATTCCAGCACTGGGTTGCACCAGCTATGTGTACGTTCAAACTTGGACTAGTTTTAATGTTGGCCCGACGAGGACGGCATCGGAGGACAAGGAGCAGCGGACGTGGAGCGGAGGTCGCTCAAGACGGTGTGGTCACCGAAGCAAGCAGCCATCTTCAGACACTAACAAAACAGCGGCTGGGTGGGTCAGTTTAACAAAGCACAACCCCTCCAGAAGTAGGAAAGACATACATACATTTTTCGTCATACATTTCATACAATTATACACCACATTCCTTGTTTCAGTTTAACTTAATTCCCACATTTCCTCCTTCGAGTTTAATATTGTTTTGTTTCATCGTTTGTTCATTCATTCATTCATACAGCAGGCTAAGCTAGTGTTGTAGGGGTGAACTAGCCAGCTAGCAAACTGCACACAATGGCAGATAATGCTAATATTGTCGACCTGATTTTGGCAAAGCCTTCCTTACGAGGAGAAACTTAGAATTAAACAGCAGGGCAGATCAACACCTAAGATTGATTTAGTGCAAAAGATAGGGCAAAGTAACAGGTCTTTTCAGCTCTCCTGGTATGACAAAGTTAGCTGGCTGACTGGAAGTGCTGTGACAAAGAAAATGTACTGCTGGCCATGCCTCTTGCTGAAACCATCTCACAGATATTATAAATTATTATAATAATAATTATTATTATATTATATTATTATTATTGTATATTATTATTATTATATTATTATTATTATATATATTATTATAAATAAATGGACAATTTTTATGATGTAGGCCGAAAATGAGCTTCCCTTCTTTGAAAGACGAGCAGCCGCCACTTACCATTAATGAGCTAGGTTAGCATTTAGTAGCTATGTATCTTTGTTATATGAGCCCAGCTTAGCTTTAGCCTTGTAGCAATTAATATAATAATGATGATAATAAACACTGCATCACCCAACTTTTGTATTCATGAAAACAGCCAAAATTTCAAAGTGGCTTGATTCAACCAGTTCATGTGTCGAGTTTGTTATTACCCATTGTGCTTTGTTGAATGGTCTCAGTGTTTTATTTCATATGAATACTAGTTTACTAGAGGAGTAACTTATTATTTAAAGTAATGCAGTAATGCAGGAAGTGTGCATTTAGATTCCATGCTTATTGTGTTTCCACAACAATGTTAGTGAGTAAATCTACTGAAATGGCCACCATAACAGTGGAATGTGATGTGTAAGAAAAGCAGCAGAGAAAGCAGAGGAAGTCATTTATGTCATGGCAGTAAAAAAACAATGGGCATCTGTACATCTTTGCCAAGTGCGAACCAGTGCAGAAGGCATCAGTAAAATGTTAAGGAGGGTCATGCTTCTTTTCCCAAATGTATTGCTGGCGAAGGGAGGGTCAAGTCTATTTTGATGAAAGATCCCAAAACTCCTCCGGTGACCCCTTAAATAAATAACAAACAGTCCCTTAGTTGACTTTATGCCACTGTAACGGTCTTTGGTGTTTTTTGCCCCCAACGTCTCCTCCCAGGCAGCTCGGCAATGGTTGTGTTTAGGGTTAAGGTTAGCGTTAGCTGCCTGGAAGGCGCCGTTGGAGGCAAAAAACACTATCGAGCCACTGTAACTAAAATGAACCTCGCGTCTCTGTGGTGAAACCAAACATTAACACAGCTTTAGTATCAAACTAGCTGGTTTCAACATACATCGTTTAGTGTGGACTTTACCTTAAAAGAACTTACTGTACACAAAGGCTGCTTTAAAAAAAAATATATTAAGAAAGCTTTATGTATGAGCTGAAGGCAGGTCAATGAAAGAAATTTACACCTTGACTGTTTATTTGACATGTTTAGTAATATGTTCTATTTCTTGTATACATTAGAGACTGTTACAGAATTTTTCTGGTAGACTGTTATGGTTGTCTAAGCGGTGTATCTCAGTCCTCGCCTCTGGGGCTGGGGCGGCGCCAAGTACGAGGCCAGGGGCAAATGGGGTGGAGAGCTGGGTCCGATCCACGGCAGCGATGGAAGCGATGCCAGGCATGGAATTGGTGTTTGGAACCGAATGGGGGCCTATGATGCTGCTTTTCTTGGTCAGGATGGCCGGCATGATGGTGGCCACCGTAGCCATCGCTGTCATGATGGTGGTCAATGCGGGCATCGCTGTCATGATGTTGGCCAACGTGGCCATCTCTGGCATGGGGAGGAGGGCCAACGTGGCCAACTCTGGCATGGGGAGGAGGGCCACCGTGGCCATCTCTGGCATGGGGAGGAGGGCCACCGTGGCCATCTCTGGCATGGGGAGGAGGGCCACCGCCTACAAGGGGAGGATGGCCATCGCCGCCACGGGGACCAAGGAGAGGTCTGCCACTGCCTGCATGGGGATGATGGCCACCCACATGATGCCTGCATACGGGCTCTTGCTCACCAGGGCCAAGGGCAGTTGTGTTCTGTTCAGAACAGAGCCAACAGAGTTAGTTGAAGTGTATTTCTTCATAGTATATTTGTATATAACTGCACATTTCGAAAAAATATGAGTAAAGGACTAATGAACAATGTAAAGTATAGCAAGACATTCCAAAAGAAGAACTGGAGTTTTGGAAAGATAGTCAGATCAGTCTCAGCATGAAGTAGATTAAGTGAATGCATATGATTAGGATGTGGACTCACCGATGGGGGATAGAATTCACACTCAACTGACTGGAGTCCGGTTGACCTGAAGTAAGTTGACTTGCAGAAAGCATGATGCTTTGAAGAGAGGAGAGAGAGAAACTGATGAACTCAACATCACACTCAGTCGTATTGTTACTTGTCCTTCAAAACAACTCTGATCCTGGACTCACACTACTGTACAGATCCGTCAGACTTTGTAACGATAAGTAATATGATAAATGTTAAGTAAGAAAAAACATGATTGTCAATGTTTTTTTACGTACTTTGACAAAAAAAACTCAACTCAAGGTCCACATTCTAGCTTTTTTCAGAGATTTCAACCACACATCATGATCTTCATCAACTGATGGAGAGTTCACATGACAAGTAATAGGTGACATGATAATGTTTGGAGATGGTCACCTCTGTCTCCGTTCAAAGATGGTCTCTGGTATCACATGTGAAAGTTCTGATCTTTCTCCAGCTGTCACACACACACAGCTCCGCAAGTCAGTGCATCTAATTTCAACATGTTCGGCTTGGAGGACTGGCCGATCAGCTTTCGCTCTACCAACATCTGCATGATTCTTCATTTACAGATCGCAGAGAGTCAAACAGCCTTAAATAAGTGGTCTGGGGAGAGACACCACACAGAGAAAAGAAGAAGCATTTTACTTTGTGTGGAAAACCTTGAGAGATCGTTTTGTCAAAGCTAAAAAAACCTCTTCATGGGAAGAGTGTTCTTAACAGTGTTAGAGGCAGACATTAGTTTAGATTTGGAGATAAACGACGGTACGGCGGTGTTTATCATGAATGTGTTTCCTGCTGATGCCAGGCAACCTGCTTTCCTTATTACCTCCGCTCTCTACTTCTCTGCTACTTCTTGCTTATTCACAGACTATTTTGTTTTTAGGCCCCCTGGTGTTTTGGAGAATACTGCAATGATCAATGCGTAAAGGATAAACATCTCCGTGCATGCTCGTAGTTCGTGCACCGTCTCCAGAGGCCCGCGCCTCGGTGGCCAGGCGAGTATAAATGAGGTTTAAGAGACCAAGAGAACCAAAGGCAACCAGAGCTCACTCATCAAATCTCCCCATGAAAGTAAAGCTCAACATATCATAGTCTCTTTTAAATTCAGTACATAACATGTCAAATTGTGGCTGTGAATTTTTCCAAAGCTTTTGTGTGTGTGTGTGTGTGTATTCTTGTTTAACTATATTCGTGGGGTCCAAAAACCGGGAATACAGTATACTTGTGGGATCCCGACAGCTTTGTAGGGCCAAAATGCTGGACCCCACAAATTTAAAGGGCTGTTTGAGGGTTAAGACTTGGTTTTAGGATTAGGGTTAGAATTAGGTTATGGTTAGGATGAGGGTAAGGGTTAAGGTTAGGCATTTAGTTGTGATGGTTAAGGTTAGGGTAAGGGGCTAGGGAATGCATTATGTCAATGACAGGTCCCCACAAAGATAGTGAAACGCACTGTGTGTGTGTGTGTGTGTGTGTGTGTGTGTGTGTGTGTGTGTGTGTGTGTGTGTGTGTGTGTGTGTGTGTGTGTGTGTGTGTGTGTGTGTGTGTGTGTGTGTGTGTGTACTTACAGCTCTGTCGGGGCAGAGGGGTTTGCATGCCTCTGGATTGATTCTGCTTCCCATTGGACAATTAGTCTCCACAAGGGCAAACTCAGCATAGTAGGCCATCCCTGCAGAGAACATGTACTGAGCCAGGACGAGAAAGAGAAGGTGAGATGGGAGATTACAGACATTACTGAGCAGCATTAATTCACAAACATATATACAAACTAGGGCTGTCAACGCATTAACGCATGCGCTGAATAAAGCGTTATATTTTTATGCAAAGTAATCATTTTATCAAGTTTGACCCCAACCTCTTCCCGTTAATCACAGCCCGTGACTGTGATTAACTTTTTTCAGTTTTTTTTTTCTCGATTGACAGCCCTAATACAAACATTTATTTTGTGATGTTTAGGCTGCTAGAACCCGTCTCTCTGTTATATAATGACACAAAACAGAAGAGTGTGTGTGTGTGTGTGTGTGTGTGTGTGTGTGTGTGTGTGAGAGAGATTCTCTCTACCCCAAGTCTGATCCGTCCCACTTCCTTCAGGATGTAGTAGTGCTGGTTGGTGGTGTTCTGGTTGAATTTGCTCACAGCTTCATTAACATACTTCAGACCTTCAGTGCTGTTCAGTGGTTGCAGTGTGGGACAGTCAGGACAAATCCTCACCATCTCCAGGTTGGTTTTTTCTACAATACACACACACACACACACACACACACACACACACACACACACACACACACACACACACACACACACACACACACACACACAGTTCTTGTTATGAGAGAGCGTGCTCTGTGACACTTCCAGTTTAGTGCTAATTATTTAAATCATGATATCCCTGTACAGAACATTGCTCTCACTGTACACCAGAGCATATATATATATATATATATATATTAATGCTTGGTGTAAATAGGCCTAGCCACAGTTAATCTGATTTGCATCAAGAGCAGCCAGATATGGTTTGAGACACTGCAAACAAGCTTTCTTCCCCCAGGAGTAGGGCGGGCCGTAGAGGAAATATTAGTTTAATAGACTCATGTTGTCAGCTCAACAAAAAGATCAGATTGATTCTAAAAGCCTCCATCTAACAAAACATCCAAGTATATCATTGGCTGCTTCAACCATATTTTTGACCATGCCTGATGAAGATCTCTGTTAGACCGAGGTGTTGCTCTATCAAATTAAATGGTCTGGGACGGAGCTGTCAGCACAGTGCTCAGATTTTTGGATGGACCTCTGCTGCAGTCATATCACACTTTGTCTGCAGTCCTCCCCAGGCCATCAGTAAAGTAAGCAGTAACCATTTGCCATAGCCTAACCTTAACCATGCTACAGATGCCAGGTGCAGATATCGTAGAAATGAATGATTGTAAAAAGGTACACTGGATGTGACAAAAAGAAAAACCCCATCCAAGGTCCAGGGTTTCTGCAAAAGTGTCCATTATCAATGTTCTGTTTGGCAATAAAGTCTGATACATGACAGAGAAGCCCACCTTGTCGTGTGTCACACTCATACTTGGTGATGTTGGTGTCAGTATTTCTAATGCTCATCTTTACGGTACAGTTAGCCATCACCGCCTACAGAGAAACAGAGACAGACAACATTTCACTGTAGAACCTCACTTCTTCTCCATTACAGACAAGATGTCAAAATCAGTTTGTCCACCATCTGGCTGTAGATGAATGTGACACAGGGCTAATAGAGACAGAGCACATCACGTCATACTCTGAACGCCACGCCCACCGTGGAGGAAAACAACTCTCCGTTCTCCATTGACTTGTATTGCGTGAAGGTTTCCTCCTCCACAATGTAAGAACCCAGAACTTTTTTTATAAGCTGCCGACCCGAAAAACTGAGCTTTTATGAAGACAAAAGTGGAAACAGATGTGAGGAATCAGCAGGGACAATGGGGAGACTGGGGGATCCTGACACTAATCTAACGTTATGTCCGACGTTAACGTTTGCAGCAAGCATGTTGTTACCAAGTCAAATATCCCAATGTCAGTTTTAGGCTAACTATATGTCGGTAAGTTAAACTAAAACACGTAACGGTCGACATATCGTAAGCTTAGTGTCTCCCCATTCTCTCTGCTGATTCCTCACGTCTGTGTCCACTTTTGTCTTCATAAAAGCTCAGTTTGATCATGTCAGCAGCGTATAACAACTTAAGTAATGGGCTCTGACTGTATAAAAGAAATGGATTAAGCAAACGTTTGTTTAGCATTTACCCGCTGAGCCCTCTCCACGGATCTCACAGTCCTCAAAATGTTTGGGGTTGATGACGTGGCACACTGTCTCCAGAAGCTTCAACTGCAGCTCGCGGTTACAGCCTCCGTCCACCTGCAAACAACAGAGTAAGAGCGTAATCACATTTATTGAGGCGTTATGATTAGCCTGCTTTAATTTCCCCACACCTCCCTGCTGCAAGCATCATGTCCTGTCAGGCAAAGCTGAAATCATGTAAACATATGGTTCTTCTGCCCGATTTAAGACCAGATAATAAAATGAGGCATCTGGAAATGACTTTATTACATTTAAATGCTGACAATTGTTAACTGAAAAGAAACCTGTAGTAGCAGTAAAGCCTGACCACATTGCTATGTCCGATTGCCAAATTTCAAATTTGCTTAAATAACTTTTGCTTTGTCTCAGCGTGCAGTCCAGGCTGTGCATGTACACGTGCACGTCGGACAAACAGTACAAAACAAAATAAGACAAACACAGAGATATGACTTGTTTTCTGGTTGTTTTTTGATTACCCATTTCAATTATACCGTATATTTGCTATATATTGTACTATTTTTTATTATATATTATACTCATACTACTGTATATTCATACAATACTATATTTAATTTGACATTTTACATATCATTCACACACACAAACATTTCCCTGTGAGCTGTATTTTAAGAATATGAATAAAGTCTTCCAAAATGGAAATACTCCGTTGGACTAATTAGCCAACCTGATCTCACAGAATTCTGTGAAATGAACACGGCCCCTTGAGTTAAGTATAAGGTCGTGGGTGGGCTTACGTTGCCTTGACATGCGGGACAACAATGGCACGGTTGGGTTTAGGAAAAAAAGAACGAGATGGTTGGGTTTAGTAAAAGAAGAAAGCGACGGTTGGGTTTAGGAAACGTGCCACGCGGGACACGATCCCCAGTCTCCTAGGTGAAAGTCCTGTGTTGTTTGACCCATCCACCAACCCAACCAACCTCCCTATGCAGATTTTCGGCCTTTCATACTACTCGCTACCGTAGTCGCTCTCAATGCTACATCATCTTCTCATTGACTTTACATTGGCATTGTTTTCCGTGGTGGCCACACAGAATTTTCCCAGTTTCCAGTGCCACCACCACGTAATGCGGTGTTAACAGTTTGTGATCATTTCACGGAATTCTGTGAGACCAGGCTGAATTAGAAGAGAAAATGTGCTCAGTCACTGCTCTTTTCTGGTTTCCATACCGTTTCCACTTTGTTGCCTTGGATCTCTTGGAGTCTGAACTTGTAGCCGTGGCCATGGTTCTCGTTGATGCGATGCATAGTCAGCCGTGCAGCCACAGCTCCACTGTCCTTGCTGCATGTCACCAGCTCCAGAGCCGGAGCAGCGCTGACCAGCAGCATGGCCGAGGACAGCAGCACCACGATGTGAAATCCCTTCATGGTGCAAAATAGAGAGGTAGAGGATGGGGACAGGGTTATATAGACCTGGACAGGGAGGTGGAGTGCAAAACAAGAGGAGGGATAAAGGATAAATGTGATAAGAAACTGAAGAGGCATAGCATGAGGACAGAACCGCAGAGCTGCCAAAGTAAAGAACAAACAGAGACTTTAACCAGAGCAGTGCAACTGAAACACACTTTTTATCCTGTCAACCTTTTTCTGGCACTATACAAACAGCAAGCTTAATTAAAGGAAATGTCAGCTGCATCCCAGCTTCATTTCATGAACATGGTCTACATAAGAGCAGCAGTACAATGAATGAGTCATTTTGGCTCGGACATGATGGGACAAGATTGTAAGATTTAAACAAATTGAAAAAATTAAAGATATTTTAATTTGTTTAAAATCCGCTGCCAATTCTACGGAAGTCTCCGTCCGCCCTGCTCATGTCCAAACATGGGCAGGTACCAACATTTAAAGTGACTTCTTTTACAAAAGGCTTTATAGTTTATCAAATAAATAGTATTATTTTTTAATCAATGATAGCTCATAGACTACATTCTAATCTAACAAATCTATAAGTCTTAGAAACTGTAAATATGTTTAATATCTTTCTAAGCCATTTCTCTTGTGTTGTTCTTTCACATAACTAAGACTATAGAAGTGTGAGGCTACATTAGTAGCAAGTATAACATCTTGCATCTTGAGCAAAGTCACACTTGGCCATTGGCTGCATCCTTTGGTTTTATTCAGAATAGATGCAAGTAACAGCTGCATGTTTTTCATTTCACCTTTTCACATTTAAATAGCAAAGTTCATGTTGTTTATTTCCAGGCTGCAACTCCCAATACACTTTTGTTTGCAGAGTAAAGTTGAAGTTCAAACAGAACATGTTAGAAACTGTTTCCCCTGCAGGGAAATCACGGACTAAAAACCTAAGTGTTGCTCCTCCAAGACGCCTCAGGCAAAACTGCACCTATAGTCTGCAAACACTGTGGACACACACCACTTTGTTCAAATGCTAACACGCTGCTGGCAAAACGGTTAACCCTTGTGTCGTCTTTAAAGATATAAATGATGTTTGTGTATCAATAGATGATGGCTCTGTGCACAGCTGGAAGTCCCTTGTCTAGATCTGAAACAGAAAAATATAGTAATACATGCTCAACTATTCCAGCTTCTCTTCAAAGAGCAAACCTCAGGAGGCCATCATGTGAAATACTGTATATCATGTGTTGTTCACTCATGCATTTGTAAATGATGTATGACTGAAATTGTATATTTTTAGCTAACCATAGTTCAGGTGTAGGTAGCTATTCACTCAGTAATTGACACTATCATGGTATAGGATGTAGTGCTTTTGAGACATTTTTACTCCAATCAGAGGAGCTCTAACTGACAGGCACGAATTATCTGGGAGGAGGGAGAACAGCACGACAGCAGTTACAGTTTAATGGTTTAGAAAATTGGCCATTTTGTTTAAAGATGAGAGGGAAATAAGCTTGGACACATCCACACATGATTGTGTTAAGTATTTCAGCCCTCTCACTCTCAAAAGAATTTACTGTTTACTGCCCACAAAATACATAATTATATAAATGCCTTGTCAGAAAGAGGTACTCTGGTTCATAAGTATTGTAAATGGACTGCATAGCACTTTTCTAGTCTTAACGACTACTCAGAGACGTACAGGCACCATTCACACACTGGAGGCCGAGGCTGCCATACACGGTGCCACCTGCTCGTCAGATAAACATCACTCACATTCACACAGCGATGGAGCAGCACAGGAGGTTGAGATATGGGGTCCAGGTTTATAGGACTGCCTAGTTGACTCTAATCAAGTTGATGGCATGTAGCCAGTGTGTTCACACTATACACAAACTACACAAACACACTCTGAACCACACAGTGGGGGCACATGCACATATACTTTAGTAATCTTATCAGTTATTTGTTTTTTGAAATGTCCATGTAAGCAGGACACCCTGGTTGGTTTTTCTGGGTAAGGGGTTACAGATTAGGCACATTTCAACAGAGAACAGAGAGTAGCAGCAGCAGCACACTGCCAGCCAGCATGTCTGCAGCGATAAAGACACTGTGTTTGTGTTGAACCTGAAGGAATACTACACTTTATATTATATTTGTATTGAGACAGGCAGGAACTCTGAGCAGACTTTTAAAACGTTGTCTTTAGGGTGCTGGAGGGTTGAATGCAGCTGTTAGTGACCCTGAAAGATCTTCTGGGACATGGACCCATGGCATCCTTTGAGGACTTTGATGTTGATTTTGGCGGCTGCCTTATCAAGGTCTATCTTGGTTAAACATTTGATTTTGCGTGCAGGTCTTTGGCCAAAACTAATATGAACCTGGATCTTTAAACACAAAAAATATCTATAGGAAAGTTAGCAGTAGGGCAAGGATCAGCATGTCAAAACAAAAAGCCTTCACACCTAAATGACTTTCAAAATGACCCATATGTTCTACCATCTGCTATGTTTATGGTTAAGGTTTGGTTTGGTTAAGGCAACTAAACTACATGGTTAAGTTGAGTTTCAAAGTTTGATTTTGGCAAAAACAATCATCATCATACCTTGAGGTGGGTTTGTTTTGTCAAGGCAAAGGTTAGGAAAAGAGCTGTGGTTAAAAGACATTGTGACACCACTGTCACCAACCCCCAGAGTACCTACATGGACTCATCTACTGTTCAAATGTGTTCTGTGATTGGTCAGTGTGAGGAAAGCTGCTCAGAGTAAAATGTTACATGATGTCACAGTGTAAGTTTTATCTTCCTTGTATCAATACGTGTTTTGGTCGGCGCTCCTAATTATAGAACTAGCAGTCACCAGCAGATAGCAGTGTTCCTCACACAGCGACAGAGACCCACACTACCACGAAGAACAGATGTTTGAAAATGTCTTATCACATGGAGAGAAAATCCAGGGTCAATCCCAGTACCCACACAACATTCACATGGTGGAACATGTCATCAAGGAATTGTCATGTTTGATTAAGTGTGACTATAATCTATTGCTCAGATGGCATTTTTTATAATGTACATACAAACCACATATAAACAACTTATAATGAACCATTTCATGGCAAATTGACAATAATGCTTAGTAGCAGTACAAGGTTTATTCACACACTTCAGTTACATGGTAACATATGTTAGTTCACCCAAGTTCCCGCGATGACAGCGACAGCTCCTCTACTTTAAACATAGTAAATGTAGTGGTGTGTGTGTGTGTGTGTGTGTGTGTGTGTGTGTGTGAGTGTGAGTGTGAGTGCAGGTCTCCAGGTGTTCAGCCTTGCACTCTGTTGGCTCTTGAACGCCCCTCAATAAGACACAAAAGGTCATTGCTAAAGAGGCTGGCTGTTCACAGAGCTCTGTGTCCAAGCACATTAATAGAGAGGTGATGGGAAGGAAAAGATGTGGTAGAAAAACGTGTACAAGCAATAGGGATAACCGCACCCTGGAGAGGATTGTGAAACAAAACCCATTCAAAAATGTGGGGGAGATTCACAAAGAGTGGACTGCAGCTGGAGTCAGAGCTTCAAGAACCACCACGCACAGATGTAAGCAAGACATGGGTTTCAGCTGTCGCATTCCTTGTGTCAAGCCACTCCTGAACAAGACACAGCGTCAGAAGCGTCTCGCCTGGGCTAAAGACAAAAGGACTGGACTGCTGCTGAGTGGTCCAAAGTTATGTTCTCTGATGAAAGTACATTTTGCATTTCCTTTGGAAATCAAGGTCCCAGAGTCTGGAGGAAGAGAGGAGAGGCACATAAACCACATTGCTTGAAGTCCAGTGTAAAGTTTCCACAGTCAGTGATGGTTTGGGGTGCCATGTCATCTGCTGGTGTTGGTCCACTGTGTTTTCTGAGGTCCAGGGTCAACGCAGCCGTCTACCAGGAAGTTTTAGAGCACTTCATGCTTCCTGCTGCTGACCAACTTTATGGAGATGCAGATTTAATTTTCCAACAGGACTTGGCACCTGCACACAGTGCCAAAGCTACCAGTACCTGGTTTAAGGACCATGGTATCCCTGTTATTAATTGGCCAGCAAACTCGCCTGACCTTAACCCTATAGAAAATCTATGGGGTATTGTGAAGAGGAAGATGCGATGCGACAGACCCAACAATACAGAAGAGCTGAAGGCCACTATCAGAGCAACCTGGGCTCTCATAACACCTGAGCAGTCCCACAGACTGATCGACTCTATGCCACGCCGCATTGCTGCAGTAATTCAGGCAAAAGGAGCCCCAACTAAGTATTGAGTGCTGTACATGCTCATACTTTTCATGTTCATACTTTTCAGTTGGCCAACATTTCTAAAAATCCTTTTTTGTATTGGTCTTAAGTAATATTCTAATTTTCGGAGATACTGAATTTGGGATTTTCATTAGTTGTCAGTTATAATCATCACAATTAAAATAAATGAACATTTGAATTTCAACAGGGGGTCCAGGACCCCTAAGGTTACTGCAGGGGGGGCCTCCAAATTGTTAATTCTTTGAAAGATTTTTCAAAAATTAAAATGTGAATCCAACATATTATTAGTAATTATCTTTGTAGTATTACCTATTTAAAGCTAATACTTGCACTTACTACTTGTTGTCTGGAGTTTGCACCTTCAAGGTTGAATGCACTTAATTGTAAGTCGCTTTGGATTAAAGCGTCAGCTAAATGACATGTAATGTAATGTAATTAGCCTATTTGTAAAGAAAAAACTCACTGATGCTTGGCCTACTGGCCTATAGGTATGGTAGTCACTAAGGTAGTCATCCACATATACAGTTCATCCTAAGGATTCACTGGGCCACATTTAACAATAAAAGATCATTTATAAAATCATGCCAACAATTATTATTTTAATAGCTTAATATTCTATCCACTAAAAAGATGTGTATAAAGGCTTAAGGCGGCCCTACAGTTTAATATGCAACTTATTTTATACAATATACATAGTGGGGGGGTCCCTGATCTGTCTCTCTTTCAGTTAAGGGGTCCTTAGCTTAAAAAACGTTGAAGACCCCTGCATTAGGGAGATCGTAGCTATCAGCTCTGTT
Source organism: Sander vitreus (assembly GCF_031162955.1). Lineage (NCBI taxonomy): Eukaryota > Metazoa > Chordata > Actinopteri > Perciformes > Percidae > Sander > Sander vitreus. The sequence goes on from NC_135863.1 coordinate 29,742,588, forward strand.
CATGCGCAGCACAGAAATAAACAAGCTTTGCCATTTGCAAGACGCTCACTTTGGTCTTCTCTCTATCGATTCACAGATTCCCAGTTTCCTGGCTTATATCTGGCTACGCAGTGCTTGCTAGCCTGTGTTACCATTGCTGCAGGTCGAGATATCCCCTAGGTCTGCTGACGGTATCACCTGCGGCTTATAAAGCACAGAATGGCCCTGGACCAAATTACATGCCAGATTTATGAGTTCCCAATGAAGCTTCCAGAACCCTCAGATCTTCCGGGACAGGTCTGTTGTGTGTTCCCAGAACTAGGACCAAACAAAGTGAAGCAGCGTTTAGTTCTCCTGCAACCTCACCTGTGGAACAAACTCCCTGAATCCCTAAATCAGGGCTGAAAACATTCTTGTTTATTTGTCCTGTGTGGCGCTAGTGACGGTTCTCTCTGACCAATCAGCTGTCTGCGGTGAACTCCCCCTTCTAGTATCGGCTCAGCCCACTTGGAACCTCGACCGAGGTGATACCAAAAAAAAGGACCACAACTTTTGCTATTTGAAAACCGAGCCGTACCATGCAGTGGAAGTGGGGCAAAAGTGTGAAGTGGAGCCTGACGTTGTATCATTCCTTTAGTCTGATAGGTGCTAATTTATTATTATGTAACCAAGGACTGCAACATCCAATCCTGTGCATTTGAAAAATGTCCACATGTCTGACAGTAACAGGGACTTCTACCAGGGGCCTGTATCACGGTGCAATATTAGTGTTATAGCCAGCTCATCTTTGATCTTAACTCAGGTTTATCGATATCATGATGTAGGCTCACTTTAAACTGGGGTAGATCACCATGGTAACCAGATGTTACCCTATGCTCAGGGGCATCGGACTGGAGGTTAAAGGGGGACTGATCATACAGGGCCCTTATGTGTTAAAAGTGAATAGATGTGAATGTGTGGAGGGGCCTATGTACAGGGTCCAGAATGTTGCGCTACACCCCTGCCTATGCTGCACGGTTCCAGAACATGTTAAGATCATAGAATCATACACCAAAAGAATATGCAGTGGTTTTGATTCTTTGCCAAGAGGTGTAGAAATATAGTACAGGGGGTGACTCTTCCCCTAGGGAGAGAGTGTTGGGGATTCCCTGTTACGGGGAAGTGAACTGACATACAATATGGTTGGCTGCTGATAAATATTGTTTTAATAATAAGGTAAAGAAAGTGTCTTTAGAATTTTGCACCTGATACACTCAGCAAAACATGTGCAGGAAGGGTTTAGACTGGATATTGATATCCTTGTGATTCACGTGGAATGTATTTACACAAAAATATCCTGGATGGTGGCCGGGTTGGCTCGATGGGTAGAGCAGGTGCACATATATTGACCGACCTGTGGTGGTTTCCTGCATGTCTTCCCCCTCTCTCTCATCTAACTGTCCTATCAATTAAAGGTGGAAAAGCCCCAAAAAAATAATCTTTAAAAAAAATTATATATATATATATACAGTGGGGCAAAAAAGTATTTAGTCAGCCACCAATTGTGCAAGTTCTCCCACTTAAAAAGATGAGAGAGGCCTGTAATTTTCATCATAGGTACACTTCAACTATGAGACACAAAATGAGAAAAAAAAATCCAGAAAATCACATTGTAGGATTTTTAATGAATTTATTTGAAAATTATGGTGGAAAATAAGTATTTGGTCACTAACAAAAGTTCATCTCAATACTTTGTTATATACCCTTTGTTGGCAATGACAGAGGTCAAATGTTTTCTGTAAGTCTTCACAAGGTTTTCACACACTGTTGCTGGTATTTTGGCCCATTCCTCCATGTAGATCTCCTCTAGAACAGTGATGTTTTGGGGCTGTCGCTGGGCAACACGGACTTTCAACTACCTCCAAATATTTTCTATGGGGTTGAGATCTGGAGACTGGCTAGGCCACTCCAGGACCTTGAAATGCTTCTTACAAAGCCACTCCTTCGTTGCCCGGGCGGTGTGTTTGGGATCATTGTCATGCTGAAAGACCCAGCCACGTTTCAGCTTCAATGCCCTTGTTGATGGAAGGAGGTTTTCACTCAAAATCTCACGATACATGGCCCCATTCATTCTTTCCTTTACACGGATCAGTCGTCCTGGTCCCTTTGCAGAAAAACAGCCCCAAAGCATGATGTTTTCACCCCCATGCTTCACAGTAGGTATGGTGTTCTTTGGATGCAACTCAGCATTCTTTCCCCTCCAAACACGACGAGTTGAGTTTTTACCAAAAAGTTATTTTCCAGAGGAATTTGAAAATAAATTCATTAAAAATCCTACAATGTGATTTTCTGGATTTGTTTTTCTCATTTTGTGTCTCATAGTTGAAGTGTACCTATGATGAAAATTACAGGCCTCTATCATCTTTTAAAGTGGGAGAACTTGCACAATTGGTGGCTGACTAAATACTTTTTTGCCCCACTGTATATATATATATATATATATATATCCTGGATGGACACCAGATATTATTTAAGGAGGAAGACTGAGCAAAGGATCCATTTGAAGGAAAAAAAGACTTCCTTCTTAGACAATGAGATGGACAAAGATTTTATTTTCTTTGTACAATTGGTTTAAAAATGGGAAAATGTCACATACACAAAAAGAAATGGAATAACTCCAATCTGAACTTTGGACGCTTTTGTCATGGGCTGTCTGGAATGGGATAAAAATACAAAGGAAAATAAATATATTTTAGTTAAATGTGGTATATGCACATCATTTAATTAGTTAGTTTATTAAAACAATGTGTGCATATATATATATATATATATATATATATATATAAATTACTTGACAACCATATCCCTGGTATAATCTGAGAAAATAAAAAGTTCTAGTAAAGTCGTCATTCAGGATCCTGACATGGACAAAAGCTAACCTGGTAGTTAAGGGAAGGGTGATATTTAGAATATAAATATTGAATATTTGTATGCTCAATGTTTGTGATTTTGAATTAAACACATGCCCGATGTAGCCTTTTTATTGGAAAAAATCATCCATGCACTCACAGTGATTTGTTTTTGCAGTTCGGTCGGATATACCTTATTAGGCATTCATTTTTCTTCTATTCTTCAAGCCTTAATTTCAGTCTGTTTTGAAGTGAATTGAGTTTAATCATCTTGACGCCCAAGAAATCAGATCATGTTGCTGAGTATTTAATAAGTCCTATGGCAGCACTGAGAGTACTGCAAATCCAAAAAAACATCTTCACCAGTTCGACTACACTTGCACAGCATTTAAAAAAAAAACTCTCCAAATACAGAAAACACAACCATAACAGAAACACACTGCAAGTAGCGCACACATGTGATACACATGGCTGGGATCGGTCAGTGGTACTGGAAAATTAGCTGAAATGTCGTTACATTGTTTGGTTTGTTGTAACATTGTGATCGCATAATTCAGATATTAAAAAAGGTTTTAGGGCCCTATTTTAACAATCTAAGCGCACGCCATGAAGCACGTGGCGCAGGTGCGTTTAGGGCGTGAACATATCCACTTTTGCTAGTTTAACGGCGGGAAAAAAGGGTCCGTGCGCCGGGCGCTTGGTTCAAAAGGGTTGTACTTAGTGTCTTCATTAATCATAGGTGTTTTTTGGGTGTAGCATGCAATAAGAGGTGGGGCAGTGGATATGACACGTGCCTTTGGTGCGGGAGACCTGGGTTCAGTTCCCACTGCAATACATCCACAAATGTGTCCCTGAGCAAGACACTTAACTCCTAGTTCCTCCAGAGGTGTACGACCTCTGGCATATGTAGCAGTTGTATGTCTCTTTGGATAAAAGTGTCAGCTAAATGTAATGTAAACCAATCAGAGTGTCCTCTCCCATTCCTTTTAAAAGTCAGGCGCGTTTGTGCCTTGGCGCATTGCTATTATGATGCCAGATTTGCACCATAATGTTTTTTTATCTTCTGCATGTTTGTGTGCTGCTGCACAACCCTGTGTGTGTGTAACAAGCATAGTAGCCTAGGCACATTTTACTAATGAGCTGTTAAAATAACAATGAAATGCTGCTTTGTCGACTTTAGACCAGGTTTTTGTTGGTCAATGGCCCCATCACTTTCCGCTGCCTCAAGATAGTAATACGCCAAGAATGCACCTGAACACACCTCCCTGTAAGACCAGGGCGCAAAGATGGGCGCAGGTGCATTTGCTATTTAAACGACGTGGGCGCTGGATGGTGTATTTGCAGTGTGTTTCTGTATTTGGTTGTGTTTTCTGTATTTGCAGTGTGTTTCTGTATTTGGTTGTGTTTTTTTTTTTGTTTTCTTAAAGCTAGAGTGCAGAGCTACATATAAATGAACGTCCGTTACTTTCAAGCCATGGCGAAACTAGTTCACACGATGCTGATGAAGCCCATCGCTGCCAGGGAAAGCTCTCTGTGTTTCTCAGTACACTGGAGTTGTGGTGTGTGGTATCTGTGGCTACATTCCCACGCTGCTGGAAGAATGCCGATGCAGTGTATCTGTACTCAGAACGAGTACTAAACAGGAGGGCAAGACTGGATGTATCACGTAACATTACCTGTAGTTTTTACTTGAGCTAGGCTATAAAGAAAACACAGTTGTACTGGAAGCGGTGCACAGAAGCGTCTTCATGGTTACCACGCTTGCAGCGTCTGATGTTTATTTGCAGGGCGCTTGGCTGCCTGTCTCTTCACATGAGGAGCGACGTCTGATCCCGTGGATCCAAGCGGGTACTCCACAGTTCTTCACAGCGTAGCTGCTTATTCTGGCTCTCTGATTTATTACACGGTACTTCAGTCTTCCTGTACTACCCAATACCTTGACAAGCAGGTGGGGGGTTGTCATTGATCCCACTGCTTTTCTTAAGCACGTTGACTGTGATTGTGTATTTACTCTCACTGCCAGAGGAAGGAGACAGACATTCTGCACTCCAGCTTTAATTTGCAGAATTTTGAGCTCTCAGAGCCACCGTACTATGTAGTCATGCCAACAATTTATGTTGGCCTCACTTTTAATATTTAAATGCTATTTCTTTCTACAGTTTCTTATCTTTTTCAGGTGTGGGACTATATTCTATACTGTTGGCCGTGCTGAATCCTTTCTGCCCCTGCAACAGTCCCAATGTGTTAACAGTTTCATGATTTAAAAAAGACAGAATCTTCAGAAAGTTCCATTCTCTGTGGTGATTTAAGCCATTCCCCAAACATTTAAATAAATAATTACAAAATTCAGCTGTTGCTGTCCCACCCCCACTGTACTGCCTTCAGATGCTCAACAGCCTGTCCAGACATTAACAACAACAACAACAGTTGTAAAACACACTTTGGTTCCTACATGCTCATGAAATGGAAGATTCCATGATGTCCCCCTTTCGTTATACTCATTCTGCAAACTGGAGCCTTCAGAGTTCTTGAGCGGACAGATGTTAACTCCTGCACAGCAATGATGCTGAAAGGTTTCTGGTGTGAAAGTAGCTCTGATAAATGCTGAGCCAGATGTTCATGTACAGGACAGTTCTGTGCAGCTCAGCTTCTACCTGAGCCCAGTTAAATGGGTCTTTGACTGTAGGGCATTTGAATAACAGTCTACCCACCAGCCTACTGACCACTGCTGTTTTAGCGTGCAAGGTCACAGTATGTTCATTCAAAAGTCTCAAGTGCTGTTGATGTAGTAAACCCGATTGTGAGCTGTGCCAGGTATGTAACAATTCTCCAATAAGAGTCCGTCACTGTGGGGGAGTAATAGAAAGGATTCACACACAAAGCCTCTGTGTTGCAGTGGATTCTCTCCGCTTCAGCAGTGGATCTCGTAGGCGATCTGAGAGTCCATGAACAGACCTGTGTGATTAAGAAACATCCCTTCTGCCTCTGAAGTAATCACAGGCTCAGCTTCCCCTCCCTCCCCCGCCATTCTCCTCATGGTCCGTATGTCGCCCTCCTGCTGCTGCTGCTGCTGCTGCTGCAGCTTTTTGTTGGGGGCCAGAGTGGGGCTGGTGGTCTGGCCCGGCCCCGAGGACAGGGTGTGGCTAGAGGTGTCAGATGGAGCCGAGCAGCCCAGGTTAGTGGTGGAGACAGCTGTGGGGGGGGCAGGAGGCAGCACGGGCTTGGCCCTGTTGAGGACGTACATCTCATGGCCGCGCTCGTCCCGGTACTCCTCCAGCTGGGCGAAGGTGGTGGGGCCGTCAGAGTAGTCATTCACGTACAGGATGCTCTCCTCCTGCAGGTTACAGTTCACCTTCATCACCTTTATAGTACAGCAATATACAATACAATGGAAGAATTAGAGGTTGTAATACTTTACAACTGCACTGAATGGCACACGTTTTCAATGTAATCAGTGTAATTCGTGGAGCAAGATGATGCTGTGGATGGCAGCCTCTTGTGTGGTGCTCTCTGGTACTTTTCTGCTCTCCCTCTCTGATTATATTCACCAGGGAGGAACCTTTGAACATCCAACAAGTAACTTGTCAAACTTTTTCACTCACCGTGAATGTTCTACAGCGATTTTAGAGGGAGGAGCAGCAGCTGTTTATGGGATTTGTAGCAGACGCTCACAGGGGAATGGTGCCGGAGCGCTGGTTAAACTGTGAAAGGGATTTTAAACTGGGCTCCAGTCACGTTGCTCTCCGGCAAATTAAATTTTAGAACTGCCGCTTCTCAACAGAGGATGAACAGACTTTTCCAGATCTACTTACGAGGCTGCAGGGTGGACATTTGAATTCAGCGACACACAGGCTAATACTGTTGTAGTTTTTACTGGCTACCATCACATGCTACTAAAGGCTCCATATTACTGACTGTTTTTTTATTTTTTTACTTTAGGGACTCCTACTTTACAGCAGTTTATTATCAGATAATAATTAATACATCAGTTCCAAAGGAAAGGTTTAGAGTTTTAACTTGCCTAACCTGCTTTCATCTGTGTAGTGTGTCAGAAAACAATTTGTCGTGTAACACATTCTGTGTTGCTCCAAAAATAAATCTACCTCAAGCAGTTCCTCTCGTTTACCAGGTTGGAAAATAAAACACTGTTGACACCATTTACTCTAGTCCAGACTGACACACACCTTCTCGGCTCCATCAGCGTCCTTGTCTGGCTGCTGCTGGCGGCTGTAGATCATGGCGAGCAGCAGCAGAGCGGTCAGGGCGAGCAGCGAGATGCCCACAGCGATGGCCGTCTGCGTGGCTGCTCCCAGAGCGCTGAAGGCCATGCTGCCCAGAGCGTAGAGCGGCTCGCGGCTCACATCGGAGCCCACAGCGGGGCCGTGGCTCCTTAGCCGGGGCCAGGCCGGCGAGTACGGAGACGACACCTGGGACCACGAGGCCCAGATGGAGGAGGAAGAGGAGGAAGAGGAAGTGGAAGAGTTGATGGCTAGCTGAAAGGTCACTCTAGCCACACCGCCAGCGTTCCAGGCTTCACACTCGTAGAAACCTGCGTGAGCCACAGTCACGTTGCTGAGGAACAGCATGCCGCTGCCGGTGTCGGGGTCGAAGCGCTCGCCCGCAGCCTTCTGCAGACTGACACGGCCTTCCTCGGACGGCTCCTCTGCCACCCCCACTGCCCCTCCTCCAGCACCCAGCTCCTGCACCAGGCCTCTGGGAGAGAGCACCACCTTCCCCTGGGATGCCTTTCTCCACGTCACCTGGAAGAGCATTCAGAGTTTCACGATCAGCTGTCTTGCTTCTCATCACATAAAGAATCCAAAGGTAGACATGACATGACATCTGCTACCAACCTGATTAAACATGCCATCATGGTTTTACTGTTGAATCTACTTTCATCATCTGTTTTTGAATTCACATTTGCTGAAATGTATGGACATTGTTACATTCAAAACGGCACAATTTATGTTTAAAGTTAAAGAAAATAATTTACCATACGCGCAATGTTTAATGAAAGAGACGGGGGATATCATCTAAGAGGACACTGTATGTTCAAACAGCCTCTTGTGCGAACTGCTGTTAAAAGTATGTGTGTTCCAGTTTGTGGAATGGACTGAACAATGACATCAAACATTACATAATATCAGTAAGTTCAAAAATACATTAAAGAAATCAATACTTGACCAATACAGAATAGAATAGACCGAAACATAGGAATGGAATTGTAATGTAAAGGTATTGTTGTATATTGTTGTATTGTAAGTTATTGTAAGACCTGAAAGATTGTATGCTGTATTTGCATATCTATTTGTTTTGTAATACTGTAATATGATATTGTGAAGTAGGGGCAGGACCTGCCTGCTCCTTCTCCAACTTATACTTTTTTATTATTTTGTTTTTTGTCTTTGGTAAATTCTGATTGTTTGCATAGAATTACTTTTTTTGCAGCATTGTTGATTGTTCGAGATAAACAAAAAAATGAAATGAAATGACATTTTGTTCACTAAAATAAAGAGAACTAAAATGTTTTTGTCTCAAATTAAAATAGATAAGATCATCAAAAGGAAATGAAACACTTTACACAGTATAGGCTGATTGTATATAGACGGATTACTGAACCTGGGCATCAGGGTCAGGACGCTCTTGATGGACAGGTTCTGTCAGTGGCCATATGAACATTGAAACAGTGTTGCTTATTATTATAATCATTCCTACGGTGGCCGACAGGGGCAAACACCCTGCAACTTAAGAAAACACACGCAAATAGACAAAACACAAGCAAATTAAGAAAACAACTTCATTCATTTGACAACACATGCGCAGCATTCAGCAAACGAGCTGCAAATACACACAACACAACCAAATACATAAACGCGATGCAAATATGAAACGACGCAAAAAGAAAAGCACGCAAACCCAGAAAACAAATGCAACAAAAAAACGCAGCATCCAGATTACACAACGGAAGTTCTCCAGACCTCTAGAGGGAGCAGCTGGTGGAACAGCTGGATTTTCAACCCCACGGAGAGAGCGCTGTGCCTTTTTTATTAGAGTCAGGTATGACTACAGCCTGGAGAACTCCATAGACTGTATATTAAATTCATATTATTATTATTAATACCATAATATAATATAGTAATAATATACAGTCTATGCTCCCGTCTCAAGCCCTCCTGGCTGGTGCCGTCCCCGAGCTTCGGCTTTTCAAAATAAAAGCTGGCATCTGGCCCGCTATGTTTTCGTACTTGGGTGTGTTGGATGTTTGTGAACTCAACAGTAGGCCTACGGCAATCATGCTAATGAATACAATAACTTTTTCAGCAGATGTCTTACTTACAACACGATGGAGTTAGCAAAGCAGTTTTGTGTTTATATGTGCCGGCGAGATTTATTCAGTTTGATAAATCCCACGGTAATTCGGCTGGTTTACTAAACAGGGAGGGACTAGAAATCCTGTCTGTTTTTTGTATTTCAAGAGCAAATTGCTCCACAATATGAATACAGACTGATCACTTATTTTGTGTAACCGTTGTTGTATAATCACAATACTACACTTCAGGAGGCCTATACTATACTTCAGTGATGCGCCTTTCGGACCTCGAAATTAAACCCTCTGATGTAATATGGCTTAAACAAACGTCAACGTTAAACGCTGATGCAGTTTTAAATGTTTTATCACCACGAGTTTACAGACGTCTCTGCTGATTGAGTATCACCTGTGACCTGAGCCGAGACACCAAACGAGAGAAAACAAATCATAAACATAAACTTAATATTTACAGCCTATGCAGTTGCTCTCTCTCTCTCTCTCTCTCTCTCTCTCTCTCTCTCTCTCTCTCACACGTGGGGTCTAAAATCCAGCTGTTCCACTTAGCTGCTCCCCCTAGAGGTCTGGAGAACTTCCGTTTTTCTTCTTCACGTTTATGTATTTGGTTGTGTTGTGTGTATTTGCAGCGTGTTTATGTATTTGGTTGTGTTGTGTGTATTTGCAGCGCGTTTGCTGAATGCTGCTCACGTGTTGTCAAATTATTGAAGTTGTTTTCTTAATTTGCTTGTGTTTTGTCTATTTGCGTGTGTTTTCTTAAGTTGCAGGGCGTTTGCCCTTGTCGGCCACCGTACATTCCTTCTGTCCATACTGACTATTAATAATCCTTCATATGCACTTACACAAATTCACAGTCCTTGTTCTGTGTAAAAATTTATTCAAAGTTTATGTTAAAGTGCCCATATTATGAAAAAACAATGATGTCACAAGCCGAAACGAGCTGGCTAACCGCAACCGTTAGCTCGTAGCGTTAGCATACTAACGCTAGCATGCTACCTCGTTCTCACTAGCAAAGCACTGCAACAACACACACAAGTTCACCATAATCTACAAAATAACTACTTACATGTGCGCCCTCATTTAGAAGTCTCCCAGCTAATCCTGCCTTGTTAGAGAAACAGCCTTTCTTTTACTGTCTATGGAGCTAGCTAGCTGACATGATCTACATCTGAGCTACTGCCCATGTGCGAGTGCAATCAAAGATAGTACAGAAGAAGAAGAAAAAAAGAGGTCTCACTCTGTAGCTAAAACAGAGACCAGGTGAAAAGAGGATCTGCAGCAGTGAGAGAGAGCCGTGCAGTACAACAAAAATATGGTGTTTTTTGAAAATTAAAACATGTAAACCTATTCTGGTACAACCTTAAAATACAATTATGAACCTGAAAATGAGCATAATATGGGCGCTTTAAGACTCAGTAGTCTAAGTCAGTCAAATCAAGGGGAGCTCTCTCACAGTTCCTGATGATTGTCTCTTTTTGTCTTTCCTTGCTGAGCTACAGCAGAGGGATGGAAACACTTCAGATAAGCTTTGAAGTAGGGGTGCACGATTCAGAAAATGTCACGATTAGATTTTTCATGATTCTCGATTCAAAAAACGATTCACAGTATGTCAATGTAGTTACTTTTCCCATGTGATTGCAGTAGACATACAATTTAAAAAAAAAAATGAAGCAATTTTTGGAATTATATGAATCAATTTTGAATCTGTAGAGCTTGAATCGCAATACGAATGTAGTCCTTTCGATTTCAGTATTCAGAAATCCGTGCAATATAAGCATGAAGCTTTGACAGCACCCTTAAGTTCAGAATTTCTGAAATAAGAGTTCTTTTGCACCCTTCGCATCCTGAGCGAGTGAGTATTCTTCAGGCGATGACATGCAAACTGCTGCTGGACTATTTTGGAGGCTGAACCAGTGTTGTGGAAACTGCTGGAAGTTCTCCTTATTGACTCTACGTATCCCTACCTGTGGCCGAGGGTAGCCCGAGGCATGGCAGGACACCCTGAGGCTCTCTCCCAGGCGCACAGCGAGCCTCCTGGGCTCCAGCTGCACCAGTGGAGGGATACACACCAGGCTATTGAGGGGGACCTCCACCAGGCTGAGGTGGGAGAGACGCGGTGGCTCGGTGCAGACCAGGCGACGCTCTGCAGAGCTGAGCAGCCGCTGGCCCTCCTCATCGATCCAGCTCCGCAGCCAGTGCAGAGCACAGTCACAGCGCCACGGGTTGTCTGTCAGAGAGAGGACAGGAAGTCAGACAGGAGGCCTCGACGCTGAGCCAGTCCAGGTCCCAGTCACTGGAAGAAGACTTTTCAGAGTACTGAAAGACAGTGTTTGTTTTGTGATGAGTACATAAGATGATCATAAGGAATGTATATGTATTTGACAGGAGGGTTATGAATGGTTTTGGACTGACCTATGGAAAACCAGGAAACTTTACCTTAAGGCTTTGGGAGTAACCATAAAAAGAGAGAAGAATGCATTGACTGCATAAGGAATAACTGCAGGAAGAATGTGAAATATAAAGGATTCAATCAAAAGAAATAACCCTTGTTGAGTGGAGAGGGGTCTGCCTGCCTGGTTCAGTCTACATCAACCACATTGCTTTAACTTAACCCTTAATTTGGTAGGACACTCAATCCAAAAACAGCAGTTTTAAGAAAAGTAGAAAGACAAACCAGGCAACATGTAGTCCAGTCTCACCTGTGATGCGCAGCACCTGCAGGCTGACCAGAGGGCGCAGAGACGCAGGGCCAATGGTGTGAAGATTATTCCTGCTCAGGTCCAGCAGAGCCAGAGAAGTCAAACCAACGAGAGCCTGGTCTGCTAACATCTCTATACTGTTGTGCTGCAAATGGAGCTCCTGCAGGCGCTGCACATGGTTAGCAGGGTTAGCAGAGGCTGACAGATGGAACGCTACATATCACTGATGGAGCCTCATACAGGAAGGAAGATCTGCTGTGCTGAGCATAGCTCTATATTGAGTTTATTGTTGAAATGTGTGAACGTGAAATGGAATGGACATACATGTGCTCTTACCTGTAAGCCACGGAAAGTGTAGTCCAGCAGACGGGTGATGTCATTTCCTGCCAGGTAAAGAATGCGGAGATGTTCGAGTCCCTGGAACATGTCAGCTGTCACCAGGTGGACCCGGTTCCCATTCAGAGCCAGCTCCAACAGCTGGCCCTGGTTCTGGAAGGAGCCCGGCTCCACTGCTGATATGCTGTTGTTCTGGAGACAAAGGGAACACAGCAGGCTAAATGCTGTTGCTGCTGATACTGCTGATCGGTTCATTAAAACCTGTAACTTTACTGCTTTGGTATCGTTTCTTCTGTTTTGTTCCATTCCTGCGGGAACAGACATCTGACTGGGTTCCATCTTGGTCCACATTAATTTTTCATTTACATTTAGTCGATCTAAACATGGAGTTGCTGTTGCACTCAGACTAGAAAGACTGCTGTATATCTTTTTGTTTTTCTGTGTTTAGTTTTTTTATTTTGTTCGAGACTAGACAAGCGGTTAAGAGATGTTAAGATTCCAATGAATGAGGAAATGCTTGATACAGTAGAAGCTCAAACAGAAAACCACAAAACATTTGTAAACCCACGTGTTACAGTTTTTGCGATTGCTAACCGACAGCGGTCACAGTTACAGTTTGAGTTCCAAAAAAATCTTGTGTGCATGTGTGTGTGTTACCTGCAGGTACAGGTAGTGCAGGTGCCTCAGCAGAGTGAAGTCATGTCGACGGATCTGACCAATCACATTGTCCTGGAGGAAGACGGTCTGGACAGAGAGAAGACACGATGAAGACGGACAAAGGCAGAGTGTTGGTCGGTGAATGTTTCAAAGAAGTCTGACTTGGTGGTGAACTGTTTATCTTTGGTTCTTTCATTCTGATGTCAATTGATGTACCTGTGTGGACGGAGGGACATGTAATGGGACGTACCTGTGTGGACGGAGGGACTTGTAATGGACGTACCTGTGTGGACCGAGGGATGTGTAATGGACGTACCTGTGTGGACCGAGGGACGTGTAATGGATGTACCTGTGTGGATGGACGGACGTGTAATGGGCGTACCTGTGTGGACGTGTAATGGGCGTACCTGTGTGGAAGCAGGGACGTGTAATGGGCGTTCCTGTGTGGACGGAGGAACATGTAATAGCCGTACCTGTGTGGACATGTAGTGGGCGTACCTGTGTGGACATCTAATGGACGTACCTGTGTGGATGTGTAATGGGCATACCTGCGTGGACCTAGGGACGTGTATTGGGCATACCTGTGTGGATGAAGGGACGTGTCATGGATGTACCTGTGTGGACGAAGGGACATGTAATGGACGTACCTGTGTGAGTAGGAACGTGTAATGGGCGTACCTGTGTGGACGGAGGGACGTGTTTAGGGATGTCCCTAAGGCCAGTGGAACCGCACTCCACAGTGAGGCTGTAGCAGCGACAGCTCACAGGGCAGGACGGAGACGCTGTGCTGGGAGTGTGGAGGGACAGGAGAAGCAGGGACAGAGGAAGCACCGGGGACACAGCCATCACACCAACACACAGGGCTGAGGACAAGGAGGACGAGAGAACACACGGCTCAGACAGTACTCATCAACACAACCCTACCCAAATGGTCTCATTCTCATCAGAGGAGGACGCCTCATAATCAGGGAGAGAGTATAAAGAGAGAGCACACAGAGAGAAATGGTTCAGAAGGCGGTTCAGTATCAACGTTGTCCCTCCTCTGTGTTGTGTGAGCTCCTGTTTTATCTTGGCTGATAGCTGATATTAGCTTATCACAAATATGTTCGGACTATCACTACCATATCAGCTGATAAAGAAGAAGAAACAAGAAATGTTAATATGTTTGAGGTCGTAGAGAAACAGAAACCTGACAATGTGAAATGATCCAAAACCTACATATCTTGGTCACAATTTTTCTTTTTCTTTTTTGATGGACACAAACTTAAAGAGTTCTGGATCAACAGTCAAAAACATGCAACAAACCAAAAAGTTACAGGATATAAGTGTGTGTGTGTGCGTGTGTGTGTGCGTGTGTGTGTGCGCGTGTGCGTCTGTGTCTGTCTTATCAAAGATGTTTAGTTATGTGTTTCTGTAATATCATGAGTTCCTGACCACATTATCAGATGTTTAAATCTCTCACATATGGTGATTGGCCTCCCACACAGTGTCAGCCACACACTGTTGCTGTAGCGTTTCAGTGGAGCTACAGGCTGCTCAACACTATCTGACTGGATACATCGCTCTAGAGGTAAGGTGAAGCAACCATGTGCCATTCATTTTTGGTTTCAATTACTGGAAAACATGCTTTCCGTTTGCATTCAGTGGCTTTTCTGCACATACGTTTTAGACCATTTATCTTTACAGTGTGCACAATTATGTCTAGGTTAATACAGATTCAAAATCTCATATTTTCATGTCCACATGGAAACTAAAATGAAATGCAGCCACATTTGGACTAAAGTAAGTAAATGGACTGCAAGCGCTTTTCTGGTCTTAAAGACTGCTCAAAGTGCTTTCACACAGTACAGGAACCATTCACACACTTGTTAGGCTGCCATACAAGGCGTAACCTGCTCATCAGGTAAACATTCACACACCAGCGGCGCAGCATCAGGACTAACTCTGGGTACAGTGTCTTGCCCAAGGACGCTTCGACATGGGACTGCAGGGCCAGGGATCGAACCACCAACCTTCCCATTGAAGGTTATCCCACAGATAACCTCCAACCTACTGTAAGTTCACACAGACATATCACATGGAGAAGTCATGTGGAAATCGATCAAATATTTGCAGGAGAAGAGAAATCTGATTGACTGGACATGTAGCTACTGAACCTTGGATCTGTTCATGCCAGGTGTAGGTGTCAGGTAAGTGCTGGGACTTTGTCCAAATGTCAGCATGGCATGTATTTCCCAACCTTTCTCCCTTTGTGAGGTGAGAAAAGCAGTGTGCTTTAAACATCAAGGTGCAGAGAATAGCTCAGTGACAGTGAAAGCGTGCTGTCACAGCAGCTCCAAGGGATTATGTCTTTATAGAGGAACACTGAGGACACCGCCACAGATTAAAGCTCTTTTGGATATATTCATGTCAGCTGGTGAATCACTGTCACCATAGTAACCATCCATGCCATATAAGGATCCATCATCGAGGCTTTTCTTTGTTTCTCCTTTGGCTGAAAGTGCAGCAGTGGATGCTAACAGGAGCAGCAGAGGAAAGGTCTGGAGTGAAAACATATATGGAAATATGAGAGCAATATGAGGATGATAATCCACGAGAAAACACAAAACATGTATTAGAAGCACGGGCACAATGAATAACTTTCTTATTTGATTATATCTTTATTTGTTTTCATTTTATTGTTCCTATTCTGATCGTCGTTTATCTGTGTGTTAAATACACTTAGTGGCCACTTTATTAGGGACACTTGAACAGTATAATATGCAACCTAGTCTCGCTTTGCCAGACCCTCCTCCGAAGCACGCTGAAGGAGGGTCTGGCTACTCCACATACCATTCGGGGATGGGAGGAAAACGTACTCTGGTTTAATGGCATTTCTTTAAACCAATCAGAATCG
Source organism: Sander vitreus (assembly GCF_031162955.1). Classification (NCBI taxonomy): domain Eukaryota; kingdom Metazoa; phylum Chordata; class Actinopteri; order Perciformes; family Percidae; genus Sander; species Sander vitreus. The sequence continues at coordinate 29,758,368 of NC_135863.1, forward strand.
TCATGGGCGGTGCTAAACTCCGTACAGAGCCCAGCCGCTGCAAAATAGTCGTGCGAGAGAAAACTCAGATTGGACAGATAGTCTAGCTAGCTGTCTGGATTTACCCTGCAGAGATCTGAGGAGCAGTTAACCATAGTCCTCAGAAATCCACCAGAGTTTAAAATTCCAACACAAAGAAAGCGGAAGGAAACGGAAAATACATGCATCCGGAAGAATTTCCTGCAGCACCGGAGCGATCCTGGAAGTGGACGAGAAGGATATAGACTAAATGCAACCCAACAGTTATTCATGTTGCGTGATGTTTGAGATCATAGCTGTGTAATCCAGCACAACACCTCCATTCAATAATATGCTTCTGACTGAACTTACACCTCTCTAACAATGTTCAAAACTCAACGTTACAAACTTGGTAATGGAAGGATTTATGGCAGAGCTGTAGGGTTGAGTTGCAATAGATGTTACTGGTGTACCTAATAAAGTGGCCATTGAGTGTATATGTAGTTTCCATGTCTATCAGAATATTAACTCTGTTCATGATGTCAGTTATTATATTATTAACTATAATAAGTGACTCTCTTTATATTTGAATGTATTCTACAGTGTTTCCAGATGTTGAGAGCTGGGGTGGTGTAGTGGGTGCAGCCGTGTAGTCGTGCAGCCTTGCAGCTGTGCAGGTGGAGCTGTGATGGACAGAGCAGTGATGGAGCCATGTGTCCAGTGGGCTGCAAGCTGAGCCCAACACAGACCATAATATGTGCTCCCTGCAGCTTTGAACATGCAAACAGTGTAGAGCCGAGCACAGCCTTCCAGATGTTTCTGTCTAACACATCAGGACTCCTATTGTTGTTTCATACCTGACAGAGAGAGGATGGATGGGTGTCCGACACCGACGCTGCCTGCACGACGCCTTATTCCCTCTGACTTATATAATAATAATAATAATAATAATAATAATAATAATAATAATAATAATAATAATAATACTAGCGTATATATGATCCGATTAGTCCGATCGATTCTGGTTGTTGACGCTCCAGCTGATCGATGTTTTCACAGTGCGCAGAGCACCGCGGGCCCGTCGCATCCTCCAGCACAGGCTCCGACACAAACAGGATAGAGGGGATCAAGCGGCGGGGCGGACCGTCGAATAACGGCGGGCCGGGCCGTGCCGGGCCGGACGGTAGACTGTGCAGCACCGAGGGTACACCGGGCGAACGGATCAGTTAGATCCAGCACTGGCTCCTCTCATCCTATCAGTTCCGCTGCTGCTGCTCCAGAGGACCACAGTCAAGTCACAGATCCGCCAGCAGCAGTAAGAACAACACTTCCGCCCAGAAATATTCACAATAAAAGCCTTATCCCCGAGCCCAAACTGCTTTTAAATGTATATGTGCACATTTGCTGCTATTCAGTGTCAAAGTACTCCTCTTATACTCTTACTTAAACCAAAGAAAAAACTGTCGAATGCAGAATCAGCCTATCACATACAACATACCATGGATAATCATTTATGTAGCCTATATTTAGCATATTTTGTGCTTGTAATTTGTGTTATTTATGTTATTAAATATACATGTTGAATCCAGTCTGCATACAGTGTCTGATCTAACACACCAAACTTAGAAAGAACAACCTAATTTCTCTTGCTATTTTTTAAGTTGGAACAACGTCACAAAGTAGACTACAACTAAACTTTAAGTAAACTTAAAAATAAAGTATAAGACTACCAGTTATATTTACTTTTTCAGGGCAATTGATTTAAGTAAGATCTACTTATGTAGATTTTACAGTGATATGCATGAGATGAGTAAAGTGTCCACTGTATTTTGGGGAAGAAAGTGATCAGTTTGATCCTCCTCTTTCCTGTCCAGACCTTCCGCCGCAGCTCTGTGGAGGAAGGTCTGGCTATCCGAGACTAGCCTCACCAACTCCATCTCTGTCAGATGTTTAGAAGTGTGTTCGTATGAGGTACTTCTATAGTCAGTGCAGGGTTAAGGTTAGGTAACACAACTGCTGCCCCCGTCCACAGCAGGACATTGCTTAGCTTCATTGTCGGTACTCCTGCCTGCTTCTCCATACTGGGGGCCACCCACCACTATCTACTGTAACTACCTCCCTCAGTGCTTAAAAAAAACGATTATATTCGGGTTGAGGCAAATAACCCAGTTTCTCAAACACCATGTAAGCTAATTACCAGGGTTTAAAATCTGAGTTCTCATACCTTGGTTAACAGAGCTAGATAATTCCTTTAGTAACCGGGGTATGCATACATGTTACACATCTGCACATGCTCCGTAGGTTATGTCTGCCCCATTCCCACTCTGCTGCGGTGGTTTCTGACCCGGAAATTATCATCAGCGCTGTGGAAACAGTTGCTATGATACAACAAAACACCGGATCGGCAGTGGAGCACAGAGTCTGAGAGTGGAGCGTCCGTCTCTTTCACTCCCTGCCGAGACAGCAGCGGACACCGGGAGATGGCTCAACAAATTGTCTATCTCCGGGGCTGTCAACGAGGTGTCTCAGCAAAGAAGTGGAGGGACCTAACAGCCCCCTCTACAGCCGCTGGCTAACTAGGCTAACTAACTATGCTTTCCTACGCTGTGACGAAGTGAAGAGTGTGTGAATGAAACATAACGTTGTTAAATTAAAACAAATTTAGTGTAGTTTTCTGTTATAATTTTGACATAGGTCAACCGGAAGAAAAAGTCTTATCTGACCAGTTGCACGTTGGCAGAGCGCCACCTACTGTACCAGAGATAGTTATAGTACGTGTCCACTGTCAGCGTCATTTCTGCTTTTCCCATTTATTTCTATGGGAGCAGCCGTGCAATGCATTCTGGTAGCATCGCAGGGACTTTGGAAAAGTGGGGCATTGAGTTGCCCGCTCCTCATTTGCATAAAGTTGAATCCAACCAACTTTATGCAAATGAAGATCGGCCAGCTCAGCTCGCCGCCTCTCAAAAGCTGACAAAAATCTTTTAAACTGACCTTTGTCGAAGACAGATTCATCAGCTGCATGGCCAAATACAAAAAGCTCTGGCAGGCTCTTCTTGTGTTACAAGACCGGGGAAGCTCCTTTAAGGAATAGCTCGGTGGTTAGCCTGTAGCCTACGTGTCGGAGAATACATCAGCAGTTTACCTGTTAGATGGTAGTAAATGTACAGTGTAGATTTCCATTTCCGTTTTCTCTGAATAAATGCTCCAGAAAGCAGTCAGTTGAAAAAACTCTGACACAGAGAGAGGATATGAGAGGACGGGGAAGCCCGTCTACAAACCAATCAATTATAAGTATCTGGAGACGCAGCTCACGTATGTGATGACGGCAGGATGTAGTTTTGTCACATATCGATCTTTAGTGCGCTTGCATAACTGCAGTGTAAAACCAAAACTAACCGGATCAAATGTAAACAATGTAACAAAAACATGAACCTTGGTCTGGACCTTGGTTCGGACTTTCAGGTGTGAAAACGCCCTGAGAGTCCTGGCATCCGGTTTCCCTCGAGCTCGTTCGTGCTTCCTGTTTCCGCTTTGTTGCGCGCTGCTGACAAAAATAGAGTGGTGCGCGCCCTCTGGTTGCGCAGTCAAAATCCTGCCGCGCCAGCGAGATCTACGTCATTTTGACGTCACATTGGCGCGCGCCAGCTCTCATGTTTTTGTTACACACTACACAGTGCTTGCTGAGACCGATCATTTCGTATGTGATTAGTTAAGGAGTAGGCTACTATAAAATCCACTTCCTCTCACATATCACAGCAATAAGGCTGCACAAATTAAACCAGGTTACATCCTTTACTGTCAAACTGAGAAAACAACAAATACAACGGGATAAAGAAGGCTAGTCTAAACATAAATGTTGCATGTAATAAATCTCTTCTGATGTTATGTTTGTCAGGCTAGGCTACTTATTAGCTACAGGGCCCTACAGTGTAATGTAATACAAGCATAACCTGCTTTTCACATCTTGACTTTTGCAGGCCAGAGTAGCTGGAGATATTAGCTGAAGCCTAAATGTGGGGATGTTGCTAGCCAAGAAAATGCTGAGTAGTGCACAGGGTGAGAAGGAGGGAAATGAAGAAGGAGAAGGCAGTAAACTGGAGAGACCAGGCAGGAGAAGACCACAGAAGGAGATGCAGAAATAAGTGAAAGTGAAAAGGGAAAGGAAGACTTGACTGTGAGCGATGAAGAGGAGGCTGCAGATTCAGAGAGAGGGACAGAGGCAGGGAGTGATCAAGAGGTAGATGAAGATGACAGGGAGGAAGAGGCCTGCAGTTACCCATGGATCATATGGTATGTTTATATTCTTCTTCAATATAAATTGCAGTACACTAGCATAACATGTCATATCACTCAGTGAAATGACAGAGACAAAGAAAAATGGAGACTCTCAAAGCCTCCAAACATTATTTCTAGAAGACAAGAAATTGTCAAACCTTATTTTTTAGCCCTGTGACAGGTTCTGTTTCCTGTTTCCAAGAGCACTTGTCAGATGTATTAGTGAAATCAAACAGTGTGGAAAAAGTAATATAGTGTGATGTATGTAAGGCATTTAACTATCAGCTGTACTTTGTGTAAAAGCGTGTGTCTTCTAATTGTCTGGTTCAAATAAAAGGCTTTAATACTGTAGATGTAAGACATTTTGACTTTAGTCTGAATCCCAGAGCTCATGTCCTACATGAAATGTACTTTGTGGTTAATTTGTGTCTGAAGGGATGAGATGGAGTTGATTAAAATCCTTCATTTCTCATGTGAGTGGTACTTTCATAAAAAATGTAGATTTATGGGGCACTGTGATTTAGGATTCAAAGACAACTTATTTGTGTTTATGCCCATTTTATTGCACCACTCTCTTCCTGTTTAGATAGATGTATAGATTTAGGCTATAGATGAGGCTAGGCTTAGGCTATAGACTAACTGACTAACTGTCAGTTAGTCACTCTAAACTCTAAATCCTTAAAGCTGCACTGATCAATATTTAGTATTATTAACTATGGAAAAAATGACTAGGTATAATGAAAAAGGGGTCGCTCGTAGTGACAAACAAATGTTGTTCAGTTCTAAGAAGCGTTTTTAGCAACTTCCAGGTCATTTTTTATGTTTCGTAGCCTACAACTTTACTGTTTTGGTTCACTCTCACTGCTCTCTTCAGCACAATTTCCATCAGCAGCAGGAGGCTGTTTTAAGTAAAAAAAAGTTCTGATAAAGCCACCTAACCAGCACCAAATGACTGAGAAAAACAGTTACAATTAACGGGTGAACATAGTTGAGCTTTCTGAAGCTAAAAAGCCAGATATTGCTCTCACGAGTAGGCCTGTCGCGATAGTCAATACATGGACTTATCGCACGATATATGGAAATGAGCTCGGTAGCTTTTGGTGATAATTTGTATAACCGAAAATAAAGATGTATTCATTTTGACATACAAATGAATGTTACCAACATTTTAATCGTAGATCATCTGCTTTCTGTGTCGGAGGAAGAGGCGGGGCTCAGGCATATCATTAAATGTGCAGTAGGTAAGCCTTATAAAACTAACTTTCTGTCATATTTGCTGAAACTGACCCTATGTTCCAGTAAAACTACATGAAGCAGGTCATTAAAAAAAAACTCTGGCTCCTCTGGCACCACCAAAAATCCACCGCTCCCTGTTCAGATGCACCAATCAGAGCGAGGGGGGGGTGTCTAACTGCATGTCAATCACTGCTCATGCACACTCATTCATTCGCCCTTGTTGGGGGAGGGGCTTAGGGGAAGGTTTTGGGCTTTAGCAGAAAGGGGGGAGGGACTGAGAAGTTGTTGATGTTCAAATGTTTTGGCTAAGTTCTGGATCTTCCCAATCCTACCTACAGCACCTTTAAACCAAAACTACATGTATTAAAATCATAGGATTTATTGATTATTCCCAAAACAAAAAAGTAAACTCATAATTGATATTTAGCAAATAATTCAAGTTTGTAGCTGATTTGACAATAACCAGTGTATATTCTAAAGCATAAAGTCTAAAGCTACATGAGACTCGTAGTAAACCTGCAAAATGTCCCTGAAAGAAATGCTCCTGTGTTGTTAATTTAATTATTTTCTTTGGATGACCAACATGTACCTCCAGACAAAAACCTATATTTAGTATATTATATTTAACATATAAAATAATTTGAGTCAACTATATTTTGGGGGTTTAGGATGCAAATGAACGTTTGTCCCCTGATTTATACATCAAACTATATTACACATGACTGTAGTGCAACTTAACATTTAAACACCAATAGACTAGCTCTAAACCAAATTGCCTCAACAGCAACTAACTAGGATTAATTAAAGAAAACCACAAACAAGGTCCTGGTTTTATACTCGCGGCAAACGAGCCCCCAACTTGTTACGACCGGCTCACAGGCCACAACAAAAGAGGGAGATGCACAGCAACGTAACAATAATAAAGTGACATTTATTAAATAATGATGCAAACAAGAGAACGATGAGGTGTGATTGTCAGTATCAGTGAGATTAAGGTGATGGTGTGGGTGCGCAGACCTCATTCCCACCATCTTCACTCCTACCAGATGGACCTCCAGTGGTGTGAGGGAACCCATGACGACCTTCGTCTGGCTGGAATTGCAGGGGGCTGCCGGTGGTCCGGTCAGTTGGACTCCGCCTGTGTCTGTCCCCAGGTGCAGGTTTGTCTTCGGGGTTTGCTCCCCTAGCCACTGTACCCTCCCGAGTTAACCCACGTGGCTGTAGGGTTGCCTTCTTCCGCCTTCCCAGCCGTCGTGGTGGTTCTCACACCACCATCTTCCGCCTGTGCCGCCATTGGGGTCTTCACTATTTACCCATAGCTGGGGCTATTTACCCATAACTGGGACAGTGGTTGACGGGCATCAGGGCATTTTCACTCACCAATGGGCCTGCATGCCACGTCTCTGGGGCCCACTGCTGCTCCGAGATCCTGTACAACTTAGTCTGGAACCACAAGGGACCAGTTACCATGTGTGCCACGGGGAGGCGTGTACGAGATCTTGGCAGTGGAGAGGCTATGTACCGGCTGAGGAGGCTTACACACTCGGCTCCTCTTTTTGCCCCTGAAAACAAAGGGCTATCTAGCTGAAAGCAGAGAGTGGCAAGCAGAAGCAGCATGCAGCATGCGCTAACTACAGGCACTACTACTCCAACACTACTGCACTGACGCATCACACGCCCTGTGTGCAAACACACACACACACACACACACACACACACACACACACACACACACACACACACACACACACACACACACACACACACACACACACACACCACCACACACACACACACACACACACACACACACACACACACACACACACACACACACACACACACATACACACACAGACACACACACACACACACACACACACACACACACACACACACACACACACACACACACACACACACACACACACACAATGACCCAAACACACACAGACAGACCCACACAAACACAGACAGACAGACCCACCCACACACAGACAGACCCACACACAGACACACCGACAGACAGACCCACACAGACAACCAGACAGACAGACACACCGACAGACAGACCCACCCCCACACAGAAAGACAGACAGACAGACCCACATAGACAGACAGACAGACAGACAGACAGACAGACAGAAACTATACAAGTACAAATGCGTTTTCTTTTCCTCAGCCAGGCAGAAGTTTTTTGTATCACTTCTTCTTCTTTGGCTTTGTCATTATCTGGCTCTGAAGATCTACCAGCTGGGACCTCATGGTACTCTCGGTCCTCTCCCACTCCTGCTCTTTATCGTGCTGAGTCAGCTTCAGGCTTTCTGTGGCCTGAAGGAGAGATGCCTTATCCTCCTTCCACTGGTTGAGATTACTCTCCAGCTGCTGCTCAGTCTTCTTCAGAGCAGCCAGGAGGCAGTCACTCACAAAGCTTTGCTCATCATTCTGATCCACATAGGAGGCTCTTGTTTTCTCGCTCTCCTCGAGCAGGGAGGTTTTCTCCTTCTGCCATAGGACACGCTCACTCTCTAGCTGATGTTCACACTTTTTCTCAAGAGCAGCCGTGAAGTTTTTGTTGCTTTTGTCCTGTATCTCCAGCTGGGCTCTATGGGAAGCCTGGGATCTTTCCATTATCTGCTTTGCCTCCTCATCCTGTTTTAGGAGAGCTTCCTCCATCTTGTTCAATGTATCCTTCAGCTCCTGAGCTTGAGCCCTCTCAATCTCCAGATAGCTCTCCAACGTCACGTTGGTGGTCTTACCTACCGCGAGCATCTGCCTCTCTTTACGAAGCTCGATCTTCTGAGTCTCCACATTATTTTTAAGGTCCTCCTTCTCTCCCTTCATCTGCTCCAATTCGACTTTCAGGTCTTCAGTGATGAAGTACTGCAGGTCGAGACCTTTTTGGGCTTTTCGCAGTCTGTTGCTGAATTTTCCCAGCTGGGATTTCAGATACTCTGTTTCCCCGGGTGGGGAGTGGACACGTTCAGCCAGAGCCTCATCCAGCTGGGCTCTATGGGAAGCCTGGGATCTTTCCTGTATCTCCTTTGCCTCCTCTGCCTGTTTTCGGAGAGCTTCCTCCATCTTGCTAAATGTATCCTTCAGCTCCTGAGCTTGAGCCCTCTCAATCTCCAGATAGCTCTCCAACTCTAATTCCACGTTGGTCTTAGCTACTGCGAGCGTCTGTCTTTCCTTACAAAGCTCAATTTTCTGAGTCTCCACATTATTTTTAAGGGCCTCCTTCTCTCCCTTCATCTGCTCCAATTTGACGTTCAGGTCTTCAGTGATGAAGTACTGCAGGTCGAGATCTTTCTGGGCTTTTTGCAGCCTGTTGCTGAATTTTCCCAGCTGGGTTTTCAGATACTCTATTTCCCCGGGTGGGGAGTGGACACGTTCAGCCAGAGCTTTATCCAGCTGGGCTCTATGGGAAGCCTGGGATCTTTCCAGTATCTCCTTTGCCGCCTCATCCTGTTTTAGGAGAGCTTCCTCGATCTTGCTCAATTTATCCTTCAGCTCGTGAGCTTGAGCCCTCTCAATCTCCAGATAGCTCTCCAACGTCACGTTGGTGGTCTTACCTACCGCGAGCATCTGTCTCTCTTTACGAAGCTCGATTTTCTGAGTCTCCACATTATTTATAAGGTCCTCCTTCTCTCCCTTCATCTGCTCCAATTCGACTTTCAGGTCTTCAGTGATGAAGTACTGCAGGTCGAGATCTTTTTGGGCTTTTCGCAGCCTGTTGCTGATTTTTCCCAGCTGGGATTTCAGATACTCTGTTTCCGCGGGTGGGGAGTGGAAACGTTCAGCAAGCTGAACTTTCAAGTCACACATCTCCCTCTGCATCAGCTTTTTGTCATGGCTCAAAGTGCTGCCCTCTCTCTGTTGTTGGAGCTGATCGAGGACATTGGCCAGCAAGTCCTCTCGGATTATAAGGTGAACTCTTCCCTCAGATTCACATTGGGTGAGCCTCGCCTCGCTGTCCTTCAGTTCACGCCGTACTTGTTCTTCAAGTGAACTGAGATAGAAATTCATTTGCGGTTCAATCTCTCTGGAGTGGAATTCCATGTTTTCCAACTTGGTATTCTGCTGGACCAGTGTCTTTTCTCTCGTTGCAATGTGCACCTTTGAATTGTCACAGTCAAATGACTCTCTGATACAAACTGCTGTCTGAGTGAATTTGTGTCAGAACTAAAGTTGGGTCCCAGTATTCATAGTGTGTCGTTATGACAACAACAACAACATGTATTCTTATGTTTTCAATCCAAATGGTTATTGATTCTACTCCATTCTATCTTTGATTCTATTGTTGCTATCGTATACCAGTTTGTTTATGTTTGAATATACAGTATGAATGTAAGGATTTCTGATGATTCCTAAAATATGGCAAAGAAAGAACACTTTAAGAAATATGGAAAGGAAAAAGATGGATGTCTTTGCACAAGAGCAGTACACACAAGTATGCGCCAGTTGGGATGCCATTTTCTCTAACTCCAATAACCATGTGTGCTCAGCAACTACCTATTATTTAAGATGTGCATTTACCACAATAAAAAAATTTTTTTTTAACTTTTATTCAAACTGTCCAATACTTTTTATGGATTTGAAAAGCCGTTTAGCCCCTGCTCATGTTTATCTTGCACATGTTAAAAGTTGTCGTAAAGGAAGCGAAATATGAAGCTATCCCTATCCCTCGCTGCTGCAACAGTGAGAATTTCCCATTTGTGGGAATAAAGGGTTTTTCACACGGGGAGCGACACTTTGCCTGCGTAGTCGCGTGGATCCACGGGATCTCGCTCCTCATGTGAAGGACAATTCACAAACATGTCATGTCATTGAGTGGCATGACATGTTTTCAGTTTTTAGCTATTTCTATTTCTATTCTGTTGTATATGTTATAAGGTTAGATATGTAAATATGTACATCCATCCATCTTCGTCCGCTTATCCGGGGTCAGGTCGCGGGGGCAGCAGTTCCAGCTATATATGTACATACAGTATATAAATAGATTATCTAATGAATATCTAATGTTTCTTTTGTTTGACCTTTTGTTTGATCATAATAATTGATAAAATAAGACACATTCTATTCTATTTGTCTTACTATATCAGTATGATCAACCAAAAGGTCAAACAAATGATAGAATTATGTTATGCAGTTTTACAGTTTTTCTTCTATTTGCCACACAAGCCATTTACATATGGGGGTATCCGTGTACCGTCTTCCAATGCCAACCTGCCAAGACCTTTCGCCACCCCTTTGCCACCCCATGTCAAATTTTCTAGATCCGCCACTGCTGCATACTCTGCTAACAGTTACACGTGTTAGTGGACTTTGCATGTGTGCTTTAAAGCGTAGAAAATAATAATACAAGACAACATAGGGGTGAAGAAAATGAAATAAGAGTTGCCTGTCTAACTCATGCTTATTGAGCATGAACATGGCTTACAATAGAACTTGTCCCTTACTTTTAAGAATTTAAAATGGTCATTGTATTGTCTTTAGTCTGTCATCTTCTAACCCATCCTTCTATATACTGTCTATGAACCCATCCATAGTCAGATGAACTGATGCTGTGATGCATTCTGGGTAGTTTTCCCTATCTCCTTGTTTAATAGATGACTAGAACATGAGGCATATCATTTTATGTTGGCTGATAAACAACAACGAGCTGGTATACGTGCAGTTTAGTGTCCCAAATTCCCCATACAATGTCCTTAATTAATTTTGAACCTGCTAAACCACCTGTGCTACCCTAAACCTACCCCTACCCCTAACCTTAACCCTAACCTTAACCTGTCTCAAATAAGACCCTCATCATTTGGGACACTCCGTTTTTGGAAAATAATTTGTGACACTAAACTTTTTTTTTTTTTTTTTTAGAAACCACAGTCCTCTTATTTGTTTATTTTACTTTTAAGACTTTTTAAATATATTGTGTGTTTTCTGTATTTTATTCTGAAAGGTTATTCCGGAACCTGGTCCTGCCAGCGGAAGTTGCAACAGGACGCATACGTGCAGCCGCGGCACCGAACACACTCGTGGTCCCGCAGCAGCTGTTTCTAACCTCACCTGTGGACCCAAAGGTTAGCCAGAGCCCGCGCGCGCGCGTGTGCGTGTGTGTGTGTGTGTGTGTGTGTGTGTGTGTGTGTGTGTGTGTTACGTCAGCTAGCTGTGAGGGAGAGTTAGGAAGTTAGGAGACGGAAGCTAACAGTTAGCTTCACCCGGGCTACTGTTTTCTGGATTAATAAACTCTATTAGCGGTTCTGCACATGCGCACATACGCTTACAGTACACATGGATTGAGTCTTGGTGCAGCATAAATGATTTGGTGTCTGATTTGTGTTCTGTAACCACGGTTGTTGACGTCACGACCCCTGTGACGTCAGCCTGAAACGTGGCTGATAGCCCAGATCGATGACAGTCGGCCTGTGTGGCTCTCCCATCAATAGATCTGGATCAGTAGTTTGATGAACTAGGCGATGATTTCATATTATCTCTGAGCAACTTTTTGTCTGATGACATTTCAGAGAAAATATGTGTAAGTTTGAATTGGTGTTAGTCCTTCAAATGTTTCACCAGTTGTTGTCTGTCAGCTTAGTTTATAAGCTCACTTCATCATATTCTACTGTGGTCTCTCAGCTGGATAACCACGCAGACCTGCCACTTTACCCACCTAGTTCAGAATGGAGTTAAACTGTGATTCCTAGTGATGTCATCAAATGTATTGTTCTGATCAACAGTCCAAAACACACCTATTATCAATAAGTATATATAATAATAATATTAATGTATGTTAGGATGAGGAAAAGCAGCACAACAAGATAATGTTTTGGACCTTTTTTCATTTGATCCATTTGTCTGCAGCTTCACATCACTAATCAGCTCAGCAGTTTGAAACATTTTAAAGGAGGAGTGTTTCAGACCGAAGACACCCAACTGTGTGTCTCCCTGTGCGGCAGAATGGCCAGTGTGGACCAGGTGGCGGCGGTGGGACAGGTTCTGGTGGACCCTGGAGTGGACCTGACCCGGCGCTTCAGAGCCTTGTTCACCCTGAAGAACCTGGGAGGTAACACGTGTCCAACAATCCAACACACATCCATGAACATGGCTGAGCATTTCAAAATAAGAAATAGAATGAAGGCAGTCCAATTAGAGCTGGGCAATATATCGATATTATATCGATATCGTGATATGAGACTAGATATCGTCTTAGATTTTGGATATCGTAATATGGCACAAGTGTTGTCTTTTCCTGGTTTTAAAGGCTGCATTATAGTAAAGTGATGTCATTTTCTGAACTTACCAGACTGTTGTAACTGTTCTATTATTTGCCTTTACCCACTTAGTCATTATATCCACATTACTGATGAATATTTATCAAAAATCCCATTGTGTAAATATTTTGTGAAAGCACCAATAGTCGACTACAATATTGTTGCGGTATCGATATTGAGGTATTTGCTAAAAAATATCGTGATATTTGATTTTCTCCATATCGCCCAGCCCTAAGTCCAGTCAGACTCCTCAGATCATTTATAGGGGTCCCCCTACTTTATACTAGCCTGGCTCCGCCCTCCTACTTACTTCCGCTCAATTTTCATTTCCCTTCAGTACTCCGTCTGGGTTTGCGGTATATTCTTGGGTTTTCTTCGGTCAAATATTTGTAGGTCCAATCAGCGAACAAAGGGAGTGGCTGAGAACGATGACGTTGAGGACGTGCACTAGAAAGATGCGAGCGAAGCCATTCGGTCCGTTGTGGCAGCAATGGCTGCCGAATATCCAGAAGTTAAAGCCCGAGCAAGAACAATCTTTGCTGAGTTGTGTTGGTGGCCATGATGTTGTGGCCCTCCTCTCCACGGGGTTCGGGAAAAGTTTGATTTTCCAGCTCGCTCCGTTAGTGGTGAAGGAGGCTAACGCTAACGCTAGCGGTGCTAATGCTAAATATAAGCCGATAGTTGTTGTCGGTCTCCCCTCTTGTTGCACATGCAAGGAAGTTAACACTTGTCAACGGAGAGAGGCCAGACTCTCTGGACAAATGAAATGGACCAGAGTCTGGTAGGACCAGGCTAGTGTACCAGAGTCTGGTAGGACCAGGCTAATGGACCAGAGTCTGGTAGGACCAGGCTAATGGACCAGAGTCTGGTAGGACCAGGCTAGTGTACCAGAGTCTGGTAGGACCAGGCTAATGGATCAGAGTCTGGTAGGACCAGGCTAATGGACCAGAGTCTGGTAGGACCAGGCTAGTGTACCAGAGTCTGGTAGGACCAGGCTAATGGACCAGAGTCTGGTAGGACCAGGCTAGTGTACCAGAGTCTGGTAGGACCAGGCTAGTGTACCAGAGTCTGGTAGGACCAGGCTAATGGACCAGAGTCTGGTAGGACCAGGCTAGTGTACCAGAGTCTGGTAGGACCAGGCTAGTGGACCAGAGTCTGGTAGGACCAGGCTAACTTTTTACGACCCCTGGGAAGAAAGGAGTCAAATCTTTGAATGAACAAATGTCTTTTAATGAAACCAGGGTTGAAATGTTGAATACCCTGTAAACAAAAAAATGTCACTCAAATGTAGATTTGTAGGATCACCTGCTTCCAAAGCATTTATCCTGAGACGTATTAATAGTGAAAGTTTATTAATTATTTTACCTCTTAATTCGAGCTATTTGCTTTTATCAGGATCTGTGGCAGTCATTACTGAAACGCACACACACACACACACACGCACGCTGTTCTGTGAAAACACATTTAACGTGACGCACATGTGGTCAAATCAACCAAACCGAGAACAGGGAGTGTGTGTGTGTGTGTGTGTGTGTGTGTGATGCATTGTGTTGTGTGAGCTGATTGGTGCTGTAGCCGGTGTTGGCTGACTGCTGCGAGCTGATTGGTGTAACCTGTGACTCAGGAGCTGAAGCTGTAGACTGGATCAGTAAAGCCTTCACTGATGACTCGGCCCTGCTGAAGCACGAGCTGGCTTACTGCCTGGGACAGATGCAGGACGCCCGGGCCATACCCACTTTGACTGCGGTCCTCAGAGACACACAGCAGGAACCCATGGTCCGCCACGAAGCAGGTAAACGTGTGCACTAATGGCGTTTTTCCACTTCATGGAAATGTACCGGAACCCGACCATAATTTCGAAATATCTGTCCGAACCCGGCCCAGCCCGCCGGGACCCGTCGGGCTCGGGTCGGGTATCCATGCCTTAACACACATACACACACACAGAACGTCAAATGTGTGTTGTTTTTGATTCTCGGCATGTGGCTGTTGCCGCAGCCAGAAGACACATTTTGTTAAAAAAAAACCCGCTGGCTAAACTATTTAAAAATGGCGTGTTTGTTCACTACACCCCCGTCTGTCGCTAGCAATGACGACGCAGTGATTAGTGACGATTCTCCCCGACCAATCAGCAGTCTGCAGGTTTTCACGTCACCTTTTAGTATCGCCTCAGCTCGCTTGGAACCAAGACGGAGGTGATACTAAATGAAGTACCCGTTGGCAGGTACCAGGGACTTACTTTCATAACGGAAAACCAAAAAAAGGCGAGTAGAGTCGAGGCGAGATCGAGCAGGCACCATGTAGTGGAAAAACGCCATAACGCTGCTCAGGCTTTGTTCCCGTAACACACTAACACACATACGTTCATCACACATGGTACATAATAACACTCTGAACACACTAACACGTGTGGCTGAATATTCAGATCAGGAGGTTGGTGGTTTGATTCCCGCGCAGCCTGTTATTGATTCAAGCTCAATGCATTATCGTGTCTGCACGGTGATAAATGGCCTATAGTCGGGAGAACTAGCTGATGATGATGATGAGCGCGTGTGTGTGTGTGTGTGTGTGTGTGTGTGTGTGTGTGTGTGTGTGTCAGATTTTACTCTTTCACCTCCTGGAAGTCATAACTCTGAACATACAGACATGAAACACACATTGATGTCCTTCAGCGTGTGTGAGTAGACTGTAATGTTCCTCAAATTAAGAGGTACACACTCAGTATGTGTGTTTGGTAGTGTTCAGACTCTTCATACGCACCATCACATCTCATTACAGAACACATATTTTACTCCTCAGTGATTGACAGGATACTAACCAGGTTACTTCTGATCTGTGTGTCTGCAGGGGAGGCTCTGGGAGCGATCGGTGATCCTGTGGTTCTGGACCTACTGAAAGAGTACAGTCAGGATCCTGTCATAGAGGTAGGACATCATACTGAGCCTGGTACTAGCAAGGCAGCATTGTCAGCCAATAAAGCCCTCAATAAAACCTTTTGAGTGTGGGCGCAGAATGGCTCTGGATTTAACAGGGACCTCAGAACGTGTTCTAGGGAAAAGGGAACTGTAATGGGTTAAGATGGAAACAAACTTGAAGGCTGTGAAAAGTTTTAAAGCTTCAGACTTCATTCACACTAGGGGGAAACTGTATGGCCGGCACCAAAAGATGTGTGGTTGTCAATATATTATTTCTGGGGCGACCTCTAGCTCACCCAGTAAGAGCGTGGGTGAGCTCTAACCTCACCCACGCTCTAACCAAAGCTGCACCACTCACTCCGACCTTGTCTGGATCCTTGTACAGCTCTCAGCTTTCTCTGCTATCAACACTATTTTATAGAACTCCAGTCAAGCCCAGATTCAAACTACTGGCAGGACATCTCTCTCACTGGGAAAACATGTGGCTGCTACACTTTATTTATAAGAGTGTCATACACGTTTAATGTGTCTGTATGTTAAAGGTATCCTACTCCAATAATATGGAAATGCACATTGTGGATTTTATTTGATAGACCTAATAATGTCAAGACTGTGTCCTATAGCCTATCTCTTCGGCTATAGGACACAAATTAGACCTCATGAGGCTGGGAGGACATTTCATTCCAGTTACTTGACCTCTTCCCATTTTAATTGAATACAGAGGGAAACTGTATGGCTGGCACCAAAAGATTAAAGTGATTATCAATGTAAAAAAATATTATTTCTGGGGCGGCCTCTA
This sequence comes from Sander vitreus, assembly GCF_031162955.1. Lineage (NCBI taxonomy): Eukaryota > Metazoa > Chordata > Actinopteri > Perciformes > Percidae > Sander > Sander vitreus. The sequence goes on from NC_135863.1 coordinate 29,774,861, forward strand.
AGCTCACCCAGTAACAGCGTGCGCCCCATGTAGGCTGAGTCCTTTGCAGCGGCCTGGGTTCGAATCCGACACGCGGCCCTTTGCTGCGTGTCGTCCCCCATCTCTTTCCCACCTTTCCTGTTAATCACAATTATATCGAAATCGCAATATGGACTAGTGCAATATCCTAATCGCAGGGGCGGGGCAATATTTGTTAAAGGCAAAATGTGTGTTAAACCATTCTGAATGAAGTATTGTGGTGCTGCAGGGACGTCCCGACTCCCGGCCTACAAATCCTATCCTACAGACTAAAGCTTTTTGAGAGGATCCTCTCAAAAGTCGCACTATAATCATTTTCATTTTAATATTTTTTTAATGAAAATGAGAATAATGAAACAAAAATGACCATTCCCTCCAATATCGTGAATCATATCGCAATTGCAATATTAGTCCAAAATTAGATATTTTCCTCACGTCGTGCAGCCCTAGTTTCTGAGCTCCACATACTTTCAGAGCTGAAGTCCAACAACAACAGCAGCAGCAGCAGCAGCACGGACAATCAAAACCTGCTTGGAACCCTGTGTAATTGAAGTGTGTGTGTTCTCTCTGCAGGTGGCGGAGACATGTCAGCTGGCTGTGCGGCGGCTGGAGTGGCTGCAGGCTGGAGGAGACACACAGCTGGACGATGGCAGCACCGATAAGAACCCGTACTGCTCCGTGGACCCGGCCCCTCCAGCCCTGAGGAGGAGTGTGCCTGAGCTGCGCTCCATCCTTTTGGATGAAAGTCTGCCACTGTTTGAACGCTACCGTGCAATGTTTGCCCTGCGTAACCTGGGCAACGAGGAGGCGGTGCTGGCACTGGGAGACGGTAGGATACAGCACCATCCATGCAGCACACAGTGCAACTTCAGCTCTCTCTCTCTCTCTCTCTCTCTCTCTGTTTGAAGCCAGTTTGAGGTTTCACTGTTTTTTACAGTGACAATGAATTTCATGATCACACTATGAATTATAATCCTGGGCCACCATTTCAAGGAGCTCAGTCATTTCAGTTACTGAGCAGCTCGTGGCTTTATTGGAAGGGAATCTTTCATGGTCTGAAATAAATGTTTCCGTGTTACTTTGCACACGTCAGACAAAGCTGGTGCTGTCCTTAAACTAAGACCAGCGCCCAACCACCTACCTCCAATTTCGACTTTCCCTGAGTCTTTCCTCATGAATGTGACCCAGGACCATGATCAATAGTGGTCCAGGGTTCCCTGGACCATTATTGATCATGGTCCAGGGTTCCCATTTTACAAAAGCCATATGTGAGCACTACTTAAAATGTTACTCATAAAATGCATATCAATGTGAGAACTCTCCAGCAGGCTTTAGTGTTTGTCTGTATTCAATTAAAATGGGAAGAGGTCCAGTAACTGAAATGTCCTCCCAGCAAGGGTCCCAGCCTCATGATGTCTAATTTGTGTCCTATAGCCGAAGAGATAGGCTATAGGACACTCTTATAAATAAAATGAGTCCTAGCGCATTTTAAGTAAACCGAATCTTCAGAATAAAATTAATAAAAAGTGTAGCAGCCACATGTTTTCCCAGTGAGAGAGAGAGTGAGAGTCCTGCCAGTAGTTAGTTAGTGAATCTGGGCTTGACTAGAGTTCTGTAAAATAGTGTTGAAAGCTGAGAGCCGTACAAGGATCCAGACAAGGTCGGAGTGGGTGGTGCAGCTTTGGTTAGAGCAGGTCACTTACTCCATGCTGTCATCTCTCTCACGTCTCTCTGAGAGGCTGCTCTCTCTAGCCATCCGTCTACTTAGCAGCGCCCATTACTGTAAAACATGTCAGAATGAGCAGGAGAGGAAAGGATCTCATGCTGCAAATCACAGCTTGCGTGTTTTGCGAATACGCCGAAAACGAGAAGTGAGGGCACAGACACACAGAGAGACACAGAGGAACAGAGACTAATGAGCAGCCATTAGATTCCCGATCCAAAAACGTGAGGGATTCGTATCAACCTATGGGTGGGGCTAACATCAGGTGTCATCCACTGACTGTTACTGACGAACATTTGGACTGACGAATCTCGTGTCTGATCATTCCAAGAAGGGCCTGGCAGTGATGTCACATCAACAACATGAGTGTGATTCAGGCAAGCTAATGAGCAAACATAGAGACTGACTATTGTTGATCATATTTTAGTTACAAAAATGTGAAAGTGCAGGTGTACTCTGGAATGATAGATAGATAATGAAGTAATGTGACAGTCCTACATGTCATACATGCAGTGAAGCCTACAGTTGTCCTGTAACTGTCTCTGTGTCTGGCTGTCTCTTGTCTCTGTTCGTCTGTGTCTCTCTGTGTGCCTGTCTCTCTGTTGCTCTATGTCTGTGTCTCTCTGTGTGTCTGTCTCTCTGTGTGTCTGTCTCTCTGTGTGTCTGTCTCTCTGTTGCTCTATGTCTGTGTCTCTGTCTCTCTGTTCCCCTGTGTGTTTGTGTCTCTGTTCCTCTGTGTATCTGTGTGTCCTGTGTCTGTGTCCTCTGTGTGTCTGTGTCTCTGTGTGTCTGTATCCTCTGTGTGTCTGCGTGTCTGTGTCTCTGTGTCCTCTGTGTGTCTGTGTCCTCTGTGTCTCTGTGTGTCTGTGTCCAGGCCTGCAGTGCTCCAGCGCTCTGTTCCGTCATGAAATCGGCTACGTCCTGGGGCAGATGCAGCACCCGGCGGCCTTCCCGGCCCTGCGCGCCGCTCTGGAGCGCTCCGGGGAGAACCCCATGGTCCGACACGAGGCGGCAGAGGCTCTCGGCTCCATCGGTCGAGAGGAGTGTCTGGCTGTGCTGCAGCGTTATCGTGGAGACGGAGAACGCGTGGTCAAGGAGAGCTGCGAGGTCGCTCTGGATATGCTGGAGTACGAAAACAGCGAGCAGTTCCAGTATGCAGACGGACTGGTCCGGTTACAGGGTTAAAGGCTCCGTCAACACGGCTGCTACCCCAGCCAGCAGAGAGAAGAGCTTTGCAATATGAAAGATACTTGGCACACAAACGTGCGGCAGGCGGTGAGAGCGTAGCACCTACGCTCAGATTGAGGCTGGAGGTAGGAGAAGTGACGGATCCATTCACAGGCTTTTCCTCTGAAGGCGCGTTTCTGTCTTGTGTTTGTGTCTGAGCTGAGTGTGATCATACAGTCCTACAGAGTGGACTCAGAGAGAACTAAAGGTTCTGATCCAGGCAGCTGATCACTTCTTTCTGCTCTCACACACACAGATACAAGCCAAAGATCTATCTGGATGTTGGTCCATTCTAAACTTGTAACTGCTACAGAGATCAACAGCGTAAACCATTAGTAAAACCTCATTCCCTCATGCTCCTCTGATTGCTTGGTTACTAGATGACTGCAGGTTTTTGTATCTTGTATTCAAATTGATCCTGTTAGTCGAATTAAAAATGATGCTGTATATATTCATTTTATTGTCAAGTCTTTTTATCTCTTCAGTCCCGCAGCTCCGGTTCTCTTTGCAGCGTGACGTGACAATCTCTGAGGGAGCTGATTCTCTGTTTGTCCCAGTTAACGACTGCGTACATATGCTCAGAGATGTTTCCATACAGGACATGAGGGCTTGCTGAATGGTTTGATGCTACCTGATCTCAGCTGAACACTATGGAGGAGTTTGGAGTCAGCATCAGCACTGAATGAGGGAACATCTCTAGGAAGCCGTGTTCGCCCCCACACAGTTAGACTGACCATTGTCTAATATTATTCTAGAATAATAATGCTGCTGTTCTCTGATCAGTGACAAAGGGTTTACAGTTTGGGACAGTTAGATTTATCTTCAAACAGCTACAAACACATGGTGTGCCCCCACCCTCCATATCTGTCCTGTTTCATTCACATCACGGCCACGTTCAGCCCCGACAAAACGTAGCAAAATTTTTTTTAAAGAACACCAGATACTATTATTTAATAACAGCAATAATAAATGTATCCACATACTTACTTACATTTCCAGTTTTCTTTTTTTCTTTTTTACCAATATTTTCTTTTCAAGAATATTTCTCCCCTTTAACCCTTTAACCTTTATCCTAAAAACAAAAACCCTCCAGGCAGGGGCTCCATGGGCTCGCGGTGCTCTTGTAGCCTGGCAACCGTTGTGTTCCCGTGACCATAGCAACGGTGCAGTTGGCGTGCTAACAGAAGTTGTTGTGGCTTTCCGTTAGCCGGTGTGTGTGTGTGTATCGAAGCTGCTGGAAGACGAGAAGAGAAAGAAACGGAGGAGAAGACAGATGGAGTCCGAGGACAGCCGGCGGCTGCAGTCCGCGGCCGCGCTCAAGGCCTTCCTGCTGAAGAGCAGCACGGAGAGCCACCTGAACCTGTGAGTAGCTGGGTTAGCTCTACTCAGCTAACGCTAGCTCGCTCGCTCGGCTGGCTTCGGCACATTCCGTGATCCCCGCTGTAGACTGCGGTCAAGCCCACAGTTGGGTTTCGTTGCGCGTCTACTCAAGAAATTACGGTATCGGTGCCAGCGCATGTAAAGAACCTCAAACCGCTACATGTCACAGACCGACCTAATGAAACCATGTCATACGATATATAGAGTTAGAACAGGATTACTTTTACATCTATTTAAATACATTTTACTGCAAAATAAGTAGAAAGTCACCTCCATTTTATATGGAGTGAGAATTAAACCTAGTGTTTTTTTTACCTAGCTAGGTTATAACAAAACAATTATTAAACAATTCCATAAGAAGTTTGCTGAGAATCCCACTGAATGAGATTCTAAATTATTTGCGGTGGTAGCTGACCTGGGGGGTCATGCACGGAAAGAGTTGCAGAATTCTTATATTAATTGTACTGCAAATATTTTTGCCCACAGTCCCATCCTCAAGTCTATAAGGGTGCAGGGGCAGTTACAGCACACAATGAATGTAATCTTTCAACAACAAAAAACAAACGTACATTTTCTCTTTGACAAAACAAAAGATACCACGTTGTAATTCTGTTTAACAGTCAGATGCTGTTCACCTCTTTGTGACCTTCGGCATGCAAGACAAAACAAATAAACTTAAATGTTACTGTATATGTTGTTAACTTGTTGAACATGAACAAAATGTTTGCAACTTACCCAATTTCTCTACTGGGGATTGTTTTGTGTCTCTTACACATAAGTCGATATTGACTAGATAGATAGATAGATAGACACTTTGTTCATCCTGAAGGATATTTTAGGCATCCAGTAGCTTAGACAACCATAACACAACAAACGCATATACACACATATATCACACATACATAAAAATAAAAATCACTCACAGAAATGCAATGACCATGATAAGGTGCTATGGTAGACTGTGTGCAATGGTGGTAGTGCAACAGTGAACAGTGCAGGGATTGAACAGTGCAGTAGATTATTATTAAATATTAACTATAAAAATATTAACATAACATATTAACTGACTGATTAAGTACGAATAAGAACAATATATAACAGGGAATAAGTTATAAGATGTAGACAGTTGTACAGCAGGCAAAGTGATATCATTTTAGGGGCTGAGAGAGACAGGCTCATGCTGAAAAGTCCATTTCTCCCCTCCCCCTTTGTGTGGTGGTACACATTAACCTTAACTTGAATGCATCCATGTTGGAGAAATTGTTCTGAGGTGTTCATAATACTACGGTTTTTCCTGGCTCAGAATAGGCCTTACACATATGAAGCGGGGGGGGTCTGTGGGTCCTCCCCCAGGAAATTTTGAGCATCAAAAACCTAAAGAGCATATACGTCAGTATGTGGCGGTCAACATTGATTGTGCGGCGGGCCGCCACAAGTATATCAATGTATGGGAAACACTGCACATGGACTTCTGCTTAGAATATATTCTATATTATATAATATATAACTCTGCTAAAATATCTGAAAACATTTGATGCCATCACCGTTTTGGAGGACAAGATCAAATTGTGTAATTTAACATATTGAAAATAATTCCTGTTGAAATTTTTTTTTTTAATATAATATTTATTTAATAAAATATTTTGTTAAAGGTGCTCTAAGCGATGTCACGCGTTTTTTAGGCTACAACATTTTTTGTCACATACAGCAAACATCTCCTCACTATCTGCTAGCTGCCTGTCCCCTGAACACACTGTAAAAAAAACGCGGTCTCTGTAGACAGCCCAGGTTCTACAAACGCCAACAAAAACAAACTGGCCAACCTGCACCACCAAACATAACAAACAGTATTCCAGCCAATAACTGACAAGAAGGAGTTGGGGGGTGGGGGGTTGGGGGAGGTTAGTGCACGGAAGCACGGAAGGGAGGGGGAGGGGACGGGATGAGGAGGAGGGAGGGGCGAGCTAGCCTCCGTTTTGTTTGACAATACCTTGAACGTCAACAAGAAGTGACGTCACCCAACATTGCTTAGAGCACCTTTAAAGGTTTGCTGAAATGTTCAAAAGATTCCTGTTGACCGTGACTTATCAATGAATTGACTAAGCTAATCATTTCATGTAAAAAGCAGGAAACCTGATGATTGTCATCAGTGAGGGAGAATGTTTCAGTTCCACATTGTGTCTGTGAAGAAAGCTCTCAGTGGGTCTCAGGTTTATATTGAGACCAGAGAAAGAGTCCTAAACAGGAGCAAGCCATGCTGCCGCTCAGTAAGGAGAGTCATATTTGTAATATATATATATATATATATATATATATATATATATATATATATATATATATGTATATATATATCGTGTTTATGGGTTATGTTATGTTTATGTATCAGTGTCTGAGATGATGGATGGTCCAGACGTTTTTCTTCCTGCTTTCCAGCTATGACCACCTGACCGGGCTGCTGCTGAAGGTGATGGATGAGCATCCTCCCAACGTGGTGGATGTGATTGAGGACATGAGCCGCGATGTGAAGCGGGCCGCATTAGGGGAGCAGCAGAGCAGCCTGAGAGAGCTCCCAGAGACCAGCGCTGCTGAGCTGCTGGCGGAGCAGCAGCGCTCGCTCTTCAGCCAGCCGGAGGACGCCAACCAGGAGGACGAACTGGTACTGTCGCACGCACCAGCGCACAAACACACACATGCACTAGGGTTGCAGCACAGGTCTGACTGTTAGCATCACATGCCTCATTACCTGGACATGTACCGAACCAACATGGTGTGGCTATTCAGGGTTCATACGTTTTGAAAAAAACTGGAAAAGTTATGGAATTTGAAAAATGCCAATTCCAGGCCTGGAAAGGTTTTGGAAACATAAAAAGACCCAGAAAGTTTTGGAAAAGTCATGGATTTTCTTTTTTAACACAGTATAATAACATGTGATTAATAAATGTATTGTCATGTCGTCCTAACCTCACCGTTCTATTCGGGGCGCGATATTACGACTCCCACTATGAACCACATAAATTGTCATTTATTTTATTGTTAAACCTCTGAGGGTAAACTTTAACACAGATTTTTATTCTTATTGTATAATGTCGACTGACATTTTCAGGAATACATAGTCATGGAAATTTGCCAAAAAGTCATGGAAAAGGTCATGGAAAAGTATTGGTTAAAATGTGTATGAACCCTGGCTATTACTCATATAGAATATGAATAATACTCATAGAGAATATGAATAAGAGTGTTAGCTCATAGAGAATATGAATAATACTCATAGAGAATATGAATAATACTCATAAGACTGTTTGCTTGGTGTGGTCAGATGGAGACGCCCCTCCCTAATGTGAGCGAGCTGGGCTTCTACCTGGAGCAGGCGGGGGTGGGGCTGGGCCGCGAGGAGACACAGAGGCTTTTCCTGGCTCTCAAGCAGCTGGTGGAGTCGCAGGCGCTGCTACGCTGCCGGCTGTGGGGCAAGGTTCTGGGCACAGAGAGCAGCTACATCGTAGCTGAGGCAGAGTACAGAGAGGGGGAGGAAGAGGAGGAGCCCAGCCTCGATGAAGACGAGACAGAGCCGGAGACGGAAGACACCGAGGTGAGGACACAGTTCATCTGCTTCATTTCCCCTCCAGCTTCAGACGCACCCAGGCTCCTGCTCTAAAGACACGCCTCCCTGCTCTCTGATTGGCTCCTGTTTTAATGAGCAAACTCAGCACTTCCTCAGGACCTTTCTCCTTTCCCAAATTTGTACCTCCTCGACTCCTCGACTCCTCGATCTTCCGGCTTGTGACCTTGAAATTATTCTCAGCGCGTCATGTCGAAGGGCGTCCCAGTTCCTAAAAGTTCTGTTTCCTCTGTCCAGTTTGTAACAACGGATAGTTTGGCTGCTTAAATGTCCGCTGATGATATAATGATAATAATAATGATATCAGCTGTAGTGACATTAGTGCATCATGGAAACGTTTAAGTAAATCGTTATAGATAACACTCATACATCATTACAATACATCATTTAAAAAGCAACGCTGCCTTACAGGGACTGTAGAGAAGTATCCATGCGGGTCTCTGAATCGGAAAAAAAATTCAGGTGGGGGGAGGGAGGGGGTGGTTTTAAGTCTACACGCAGATTGAAGATGAAGAGCTGTTCCACGCATCAATAATATATCGATAGAGTGAGTTTTTGTAGCTATATAATACTGCATATATTTGTAATTCTTTTCATACAAACATTTGTATAGCCATACTTTGTAAGTAGGCTTTATAAATGTATAAATGTGTGTGTGTGTGTGTGTGTGTGTGTGTTTTAAATACAACAAATAATAATATACAACATCACTACATTTTTATTACACTATGTCACGTTGTGAACTGAATTCAATGTAAATATAGAAGTTGTCATGAACACTGTTCTTCTCATCTGACAGAAATCATAAAATACAGTTCATGACAAAACAATAACAGCCAATGCAGCTGTGCTGCACGTCATATTTAATAGCCTGTGGGCGGGACTAATGCTGCGTTCCAGGCAACTCGTAACTCGTGTTTTCACAACCTTCTACCCATGAAAGTGCCCTGGAACGGCAGTCAACCCCGTAACTTTTTAGCTACTACCCGTGAACTCGTACCAGATGGTTGTACTCCCAAATACAGTTTTTGACGTCACACACACATAAACAACAATGGCGACCTCTGTTGATGCTGTACAGACGCTGGTGACTAACAGTGAGAAATAGAAATAAATATACATAAATAGGCAACGTAAAGTCATTCCACACATTGTAATCAAAACAATACACATAGGATTATGTACTACTACAGGTTATGTTTATTAAATGAAGCCCAAAATATGTCGGCGACTAGAAATCGCTAGTATCAGCTAGCGCAAGCCAACGTCAACGTTAGGTAGCCGCTAACGCTAGCTAGAAGGGTTTGTGGTGACCTTGAACGCTACCAAGTTGTGAGTCGTGACTTGAAGTCGTAACTTATGGGCTAAAAATTGTGTCTGGAACGCAGCATAAGACGCCAGGAGAGGAATCGAGGGGAGGAATCGAGGGGAGGAATCGAGGAGAGGAATCAAGGATGTACAATTTGGGAAATGAAAAAGGCCTTCAGTCTGATGTTCATGTCTACTGCATTACTGCCATCAGTGTGACACAGCACTGTTCCCGCTGTTTGATCATCCAGAGAGTCTCTTAATCTCTTGGAGGGACAGAAGTGACATTAATTACGTTTCTGGTCTTGTGCTGGCTTTGCTTTCAGACGGACCCTCTCCCTCAGTCGACCTATAAACCCCTCCCAGAAGTGCCGAAGGAGGCCCTGGGCACAGGGACGAACAAGTATGTTTATTATGTGTGCAAAGAGCCGGGTCTTCCCTGGGTGAAGCTCCCGTCAGTCAGTCCTGCGCAGATCACCGCTGCTCGCCAAATCCGTAAATTCTTCACGGGGAGGCTGGACAACCCGGTGGTCAGCTACCCGCCTTTCCCCGGGAATGAAGCCAACTACCTGAGAGCACAGATCGCTCGCATCTCCGCCGGAACACAGGTCAGCCCCCAGGGCTTCTTCCAGGCCGGGGAGGAGGAGGGCGATGAGGAAGACACGTCTCCCCGGGACAGCTACGAAGCCAATCCTGACTTTGAGGGCCTTCCGGTTGTTGAGATGGCGGAGACTCTGTCCAGCTGGGTGCATCATGTTCAGCACATCCTGCAGCAGGTACGGTCTGATGGAAGCATGCAGCCATCTCTCAACTCAGGGCTTTGTTACAGGGGCGCTGTGCAAGTTTGGCAATTTCTTCTCTGTTTTCTCGTTTTTTGCTCGCAGGTTTCTCTATAGAGCTCCCCCTACAGTTTCGGAATAGATATTTGGCAACACTGTTGGCGAAAAAAACTCGTTGGCGACTCTCCCCCCCTCCCATCTTCTCCCTCTGGTCATGTGCATTTGTTTTCAAAGAAGCCGGTGAACGCACGGAGCCACGTCCACTGAGGTGGACAGCATACCTGCCAACAGTTGGTTTTCAAAATCTGGGAGATTTGTGCGGGGGCATGGCGGCGCGACCGGGGCTGGGGTTGGGGGTGGGGGGTGTGGGGGGTGGATTGTGTGAATAGGATGCGTTTCTTACAAGATCTGGCAACTGGTCAACATTAGACAAACATATTGGTCCAATTATTTATAAAGGAGTTTGGGCCATGCAAATTACGGGAGTTTCCCGGGAGAAATATCAAACGGGGAGGGGTCCGGGAGATAGGGCTAAAAAACAGGAGAAACCCGGGAAAAACGGGAGTGTTGGCAGGTATGGTAGACAGCTAGCTAGCTAGTAAGCCCATAACAGACAGCGAAAAACCTTTACAGACAATAGCAACAAAGTTGCACGGGTGGTTTTTCCGCTCACAGACGCTAGGGGGGGAAGCAGGACGAACACCATTCAACCCGAAAAAAGTCATAGAACCATTCCAATGACTCCTAAGCTGTTCAGTTAAGGTAAATTAAGCTAAAAAAAACTGCACAGTTCCCCTTTAATGTGTGGATGTGGACTGCTTTAGGGCCGCTGTACCTGGGTGAACCTGGCTGTGAAACCAGGAGAAGACCCTAATGAGGAAGGTGAGGCAGAGGAGAAGGAAGAGGAGCCCGATGAGCCCGAGCCAGAAGTCGGACCCCCTCTGCTCACCCCCCTCTCCCAGGATGCAGGTCAGTCTTTGACTTTACAAACCAGTGACGGCTTCCAGCCGCCAAAATCCAGCTAAGAGTCAGGAGGTGATACAAATGTTGATAGGCTAGAGTCAAGATTTTAGGATCGAACAACAATCAAGAGAGTTCAGGTTCTTTCAGGCGCCATCTTCGCCCATCGCCCTCACCTGTCTGATCCTCCACAACAGTTGACATTATCTCGTTTGTTTTTGGAAAGTATGATAACCAATTATTGATATAAACCTATACGTATCTAAATAAAATAGCATACCAGAGTTAGTTTTTTTGGTCCATAGAGCCATGACTTTATGTCCTTGAAGTCTTTTTAACATTTGTGTGTCTCAGAAATGTTCAGCACTCCTCCCTGGACCTCCAAGGTGTCCTCCACTCTCACCTCCCAGCATGCAGTAGCTGTGCTGCGCTCTAACCTCTGGCCGGGCTCAAGTGCATATGCTTGTGGAAAGTAAGTCAACAGATCAGAATACTCTTGACTTCTTCTGTTGGATCTCTCACAGTATCCTGAAGGCAATGTTGCAATTTACAAACAACCATTCCCTGTCTCTTCATTCAGGAAGTTTGGGAACATTTATGTTGGCTGGGGTCTGAAGTATGCAGGGGAAGGCTACAGCCCGCCTGTCCCCCCGCTGCCACAGAAAGAATACCCCAGCGGGCCCGAAATCACCGAGGCCCTGGACCCGTCGCTGGAGGAGGAGCAGGTGCTGAAAGAAGCTTTGGATGAGCAGCAAGCTGCCCAGGAAGAGCTGCAGGACTCGGGAGACGAGGCTGAGGAAGATGACGACTGAGAAAACACATTTTATATTTCAAGTATTTAGTTGTGAGTCAGTGGCCAATAAATCTGTTTACTCAGCAACATGGCGTGGTGTTGTAAGCACAGGTAAATGTACTTCTGTATGTCTGAACAGGCTGCAGTACAAAGATGAGGCAGTGCTTGTTCTCTGAAAGGTGTCTTGTGGAGTTTCAGACCACGAACAGCACCATGGAATCGTGTTTTACGTCAAGACCACACCCCCACCCTCCACCTTGCCCCCCTTCTCTCATCTTCAATAGCATTTAAAGCTACAGACACAGAAATGGCACATCCTAAGGAAAGCTCATTGTGGGACTGGCTCTAGTGGCTGTAATTCTGCACCAAGGCTGAATTTTGGGAAAGAGACTTCAGATACAGTATTAGGGGACCACTAAGGCCTGTATAAAAGAGACTTCAGATACAGTATTAGGGGACCACTAAGGCCTGTATAAAAGAGACTTCAGATACAGTATTAGGGCACCACTAAGGTCTATATAAGAGACTTCAGATACAGTATTAGGGGACCACTAAGGCCTATATAAAAGAGACTTCAGATACAGTATTAGGGGACCACTAAGGTCTATATAAAAGAGACTTCAGATACAGTATTAGGGGACCACTAAGGCCTATATAAAAGAGACTTCAGATACAGTATTAGGGGACTACTGAGGCCTATATAAAAGAGACTTCAGATATAGTATTAGGGGACCACTAAGGCCTATATAAAAGAGACTTCAGATACAGTATTAGGGGACCACTAAGGCCTATATAAAAGAGACTTCAGATATAGTATTAGGGGACCACTAAGGCCTATATAAAAGAGACTTCAGATACAGTATTAGGGGACCACTAAGGCCTATATAAAAGAGACTTCAGATACAGTATTAGGGGACCACTAAGGCCTATATAAAAGAGACTTCAGATACAGTATTAGGGCACCACTAAGGTCTATATAAGAGACTTCAGATACAGTATTAGGGGACCACTAAGGCCTATATAAAAGAGACTTCAGATACAGTATTAGGGGACCACTAAGGCCTATATAAAAGAGACTTCAGATACAGTATTAGGGGACCACTAAGGCCTATATAAAAGAGACTTCAGATACAGTGATGAAAGAGTATAAGGCCTATATAAAAGAGACTTCAGATACAGTATTAGGGGACCACTAAGGCCTATATAAAAGAGACTTCAGATACAGTATTAGGGGACCACTAATGCCTATATAAAAGAGACTTCAGATACAGTATTAGGGGACTACTAAGGCCTATATAAAAGAGACTTCAGATACAGTATTAGGGGACCACTGAGGCCTATATAAAAGATACTTCAGATACAGTATTAGGGGACCACTAAGGCCTATATAAAAGAGACTTCAGATACAGTATTAGGGGACCACTAAGGCCTATATAAAAGCATCCAAAAAGCAGCATGTCATAAGACATTTAATAATGCAGGGTTCAAACTTTTAAGACAATGTTTCATGAGGAGGGAAATGCACTCATGCACATCACACACAACGCTGGCTGTAACCAGAAGGACATCTGTGACATCACAGAAAGAGATGTGAGATACACGAGTCTCAACAACATAACACAATACTTTAGAATTAGATTAGAAGCTTTTCTGATCACAATGAAAAGATTTAGGTTCAACATGCACACCAAATATGCGTCAACTTCTGCAGAACAGTGTCTTCTGCAACGACTTTCCTCAGTCCTTATTGTGTGACGTCTGATAATGACAGTTGTAGCAACAGCCCTTACGGATATACAAACTCAGCAGAGAACTACAGTAAGTATGAGTTAGGCTTAAATATAAGAGACCAAGACAATAACATCTGCACAAACAGGCACGCACACAATTTGTCGTGTCCAATAAATGTATGTATTATTGCTTTTTTTAGTGATTGCTGGGAGTTTACATGCAGATAAAAACTTTATGTTTATAACATAGATGATATGTTTTCATTATGAGAAATAGAATTAGGATTTAAACATTCAATGGATAAAGGAACAACATGAAACGTAGAAAGAAAAAACTTTCATGTCATGTAACACGAAGAAGCAGGTAAACAGCAGAACATTTGATTTCTGTGGTTCTTGGCAGAATATTCAGTTCACTACACTGCGTTTATGTTTTTGTTGTAGAAGAAGAAAATAAATGGAATAAAATATCGTAAATAAAAAAAAGAAGAGAAAAAAGTATTTTCAGACTAATAACGTTTATTGTGCATACTCTATTTATTTTTGAATTAAATGTTAGTTAAAATATCACATTAAAATAAAATCAGTCTGCAGAATATATGACGACATTTCTAACAGAAGGTTCATAATGTTGGAAAGATTCTCCAACCCTAACCAAAGATAGCTTAAGGTTAAATCATATCTGCCCCAACCTCTGGGGCATGTGTTGTAATGGATACCACGGAACTTCTAGGCAAGTCCCGCCCTACGAAGCAGCTCGATTGGTTGGGGTTAGGGGTTACGATGCCTGGCCAATAGTAGTGTGTGAATACTATTGAAGGGCGGGTCTTGCCTAGAAGTTGCGTGGGTTCCTTACTACGTCATCAGACGTTGACGGAAGAAGGTCGGTCACGCCGTAGAAAGCTCCAGATCAACATGGCGACCTGCTTGAAGATGCTGTGCGCTGCTCGGCAGCTGCACAGAAACTCGACTCTGCTAGTGAAAGTAAAGTGTTCCTCCATGGTGCTGAGGACCGGCAGCAGCCGGCCCCTCCTGCCCGACACAGCGGCGCTGAGCCGCCTCCAGACGCCACGCTTCTACACCAGCACCGCGATGACAGCTGGCTGCTGGCTGCCCGCCAGACCTCACCGCTGGATGCGGGTCGGAGCCGCCGCTCTCCGGGGCCAAACCGAGCTCCTTACACCGACCTCTCGACCCTACATGGTTCAGGAAAGGATGTTCGGGAACCGGGCCAGCGGTGCGGGCTTCTCCGGGGAGGACGGCGGGGACAGTGCGGGCTCTGGGGGAGAGGAGTCTGGGGGAGATGGGGGAGCTCCGTACAGTGGACCCCAGATGACGGCTCTCACCCCCATGATGGTTCCGGAGGTGTTCCCCAATGTGCCGCTGATCGCTGTGAGCAGGAACCCGGTGTTCCCCCGCTTCATCAAGATCATAGAGGTGAGGAGGATGAAGGACACGGGATGATGCAATCACACAGCAACACTGTGTTGTCTCTTTAGACACTAAGATACACTACTGTCCCTTTAGACACTCTGAGAGACACTACTGTCCCTTTGGAGACACTCTGAGAGACACTACTGTCCTTTTAGAGACACTCTGAGAGACACTACTGTCCCTTTTTAGATACACTGTGGCGCTGGTTAGTTGCGTTAGCGCTAGAGCTGCTCTAACACATGTTGTCCAGTCTAACACATGTTGTCCTCTGTGTCTCTGGACGAGCTGGTCAATAGCCCTGATGATGTCACAGTGATGTCACCAGGGTTAACTTAGCTCACGCTCACGTTTCGAAGTCAGAATGTTTTTAAATTCCACACACGAGTTTCCTTAAATATGGAAACTGACAACAGATAAAATATAACTGTGTATTAGGTAACGTACCCATTGTCTTTAATCTGGACTGTTCTAGAAGCCTCTACAGATGTGTAACATCTGTCTCCACATCCTCTGCTGCACTGATAGCTGATTGGTGAAGTGTACAAAACTCGATTTCTATTTCTCCTTCCTTTTGGAGAGCCCCTTGCAGGGAAGGATTGATTCCGGGACATTTTCTAGCAGGGTGAATGTGATATTTCAGGACAAAGAGCAGAGCTCAATGTGTCTGTCCTTGTTCCTGTCAGGTGAAGAACAAAGCGCTGATGGAGCTGTTGAGGAGGAAGGTTCGTCTGGCTCAGCCGTACGCTGGAGTCTTCCTGAAGAGAGATGATAAGTGAGTGGTTTCCATGCATGAGGTCTGACACTGCATGCTCTCCTTCACTGTATGGAACACAAACTCCAACGTTGGTTGTTGTTGCTGCTGCTGCTTCACATTAAAAGCCTTCCACCGGTGTGCCAATGGGAGACTTTTATTTTGAAGCAGCTTCAGGAAATGAACGTAATTGTCACTGAGATTGGTGGGGCTTTATTAGAGGTCTTATTTTTCCCTTGACGTGGGAGAATGTGGACGGATGAGTTTAAACTCTGTCAGCCTTCGCGTGTATCTGCTGATGAGCTTTATACGAGCGCAGTCATCTGGAAGTGACCTGCTGCCTGCCGTCCCTGTCTCCTGCAGTAATGAGTCCGACGTGGTGGAGTCTCTGGATGCCGTCTACTCTACAGGGACCTTTGTCCAGATCCATGAGATGCAGGACCTGGGGGACAAGCTGAGGATGATCGTCATGGGACACCGCAGGTTAGAGACGCCGAGAGAAAGGAGAAGACGCTGCTGTCCATGCCGCCCCGCAGCCTGTTGTTACCTCTGCTCTGTGTTCTCTGCTCTGTCAGGATCCGGATCACCAGACAGCTGGAGGTGGAGCCTGAGGAGGCAGCGACGTCCCCCGCGTGGTCCGAGTCGGAGTCCGAGTCCCAACACAAACCGCCACAGAGACGCAAAGCCAAACGCAGCCGCAAGGACCAGCCGGGGTCGGTGACGGAGGAGCTGGAGGACAAGGTGTGTTACATGTCATGTAGACCATTACACACACACACATGCAGACGCGCAGCACACGCACACACATACACATACACATGTAAACATGAGCACTCTAAATGGCCCCAAGTTGATTTCCTGTTGCAGTGTATGTGAATGACATCAACTGACTGGAAGTTAACAAGGGGCCAGGCTGATGCCGAGCAATGGTATTCCATTGAAAAGGTCTACATCGCTCTCAGACAAACACACACGCACACGCATCCCGTTCATACGGCCAAGTAACACTCACACCTTCTTCTAGGCTGTGTGGTCGTTATTCTCCTTTTCTGGGCTAGTAGTGAGTCAGCACACACTGATACTGCTTAACTATATCTATCCAAACACTGGGAATGCAACACAGCTCTTAGGCAGAACAGGAACCCTAACCCACCAGAGCCTCAGATTCCCAGGAAAAGAACCAGGTCCACTGATGTCAGCTGCTTTAGGTAAGCTGAAAGATAGCTGAAGAGTTTCACCACTGAAGTACATGAACTGTGGCCAGGCCCTGCATGGTTAGCTGATGCTGTGGCCCTGTCCTATAGAGGGAGGACATGGAGGATATTTCTAAGTGAAGTTGTGTGTAAAGGGACTCGGCTCAGAGTCAAAAAACGAAGCTGCACCGCTGTGTGTATTTACAGCTACATACAAAATGCAACGGGGGTGGTAGGTGGGGCCGGGCCGGTTAATCCAGATCTGGCTGAATCCAGTTATCAGATGTGCCCCGAGTATTTGAGCTCACAGTAAAGACACACGATGAAGAACAAACAAGAGAAGTTCTAAAGATGTTTGCTCTGACCTCCTTCACTTTGGCACCACTGTGCTTCTCATGTGAATTACAGATATAAGAGAAGAATAATGTATTCATCCAAAAGTTGAACTGTTATTGATGAGCAGTTTATAGACATGGTGATGTGACGTGTGTTGTTGCTGTTGGTCAGGTGTCAGAAGCAGATCTGAGTCCAGAGCTGCAGCCTCTGTCCTCCTCCAACATCCTGATGGTGGAAGTGGACAACATCCAGCATGAACAGTTCACCGTCACAGAGGAGGTCAAGGTACAAACACCCAGTGCTGAAGGAACAGTAGGGGGCAGTAGAACACTGCATTTCATTCACAACACAGAAAGCTCTAATGTGTGTATGTGTGTGTATGTGTGTGTTGAGAGCAGGCGCTGACAGCGGAGATAGTGAAGACCATCAGAGACATCATCGCTCTGAACCCCCTCTACAGGTCAGTCCCAGTCCGTCCTCCCCCCTCGTCCCATCATCCCGCACTCCTCCTGCTCTTTACGATACAGCATGCAGCGCACACAGAGCCTTTTAGCTCTGCATTAACAGTCAGATGACTGCTCGCTCAGTGTTACAAACAGGTTCCCTGTAATATTTTACATTGTGTTCTGTAGTGTTGACATCCTTAATCTCGCTTTAATTTCAAGGATTTGAGCTCTTTTTTTGTCTTCAAGTAATTGAGAACTACATGACTCGAGTTCAGGAAGCAGTATCGCTTTTTATATAAATATATTCACTGGTGTGAAGAATCAAGTCTTTATATCACGCTGCATGGAGGGGAGGCATCTGAATGCAGTCCTCGCTAGACATTCAGAATCTTTTGCCTTAAATATCCTCAAGGGAATAATCCTAAATCTACAGTCAAAATGTTCATTTGTGTGTCATTTGTCTGTGTGTCTGTCAGAGAGTCGGTCCTCCAGATGATGCAGGCTGGTCAGAGAGTAGTTGATAATCCCATCTACCTCAGCGACATGGGAGCAGCTCTGACGGGAGCAGAGTCGCAGGAACTACAGGACGTCCTGGAGGAGACCAATGTGAGCAGCCTGTATGGGGGGGGGGGGGGGGGGGGGTTAGTCCTCATCCTTCAAGGCTCTTCTTTGAACTGAAACCAGCTATTCAGATGACGCACATGTTGTATGCCGTCTCCTTCGCCTCATTCTGATGTGCAAAGCCAGAATGGGATAATTGGCACCCGCTGAGGCAGATGGCCCACAGGAGCTACGGTTGGTGTGACCCCCAGTCATAGTGGGTGTTATTTACCCCATCAGCTGTACCGGAAAGTAAAAATTATGACACAAAGCAGGTTTGGCAACATGAAGGTTGGAGTTATTGCTGGTATTTTCAAACAGTATGTCAGGTACAAAGATGAGGACTAAGTGTGTGATTTGGCAAATGGACGTCTGGTCCCGTGATGAAGATGGGCACACAGACGCCATATATATATATATATATATAGTCATATGAAGGTGGTGGCAGTGATGAGTTGAAAGTGTTCAGGCCTTTGAAACGCGCCGCTGTCTCTCCGCAGATCCCGAAGCGTCTCTACAAGGCTCTGTCTCTGCTGAAGAAGGAGTACGAGCTCAGCAAGCTGCAGCAGCGACTGGGCCGAGAGGTCAGAGGTCATCTCCACACGTAGCAGCTTTTGCCACTCATCACGCTCAGTCACTGATCCCTGTCCCTGCTCTGCTCACAGGTGGAAGAGAAGATCAAGCAGACCCACAGGAAGTACCTGCTGCAGGAGCAGCTCAAGATCATCAAGAAGGTACGACACACACACACACACACACACACACTGACAGACGTAGACAGACAGACAGACACACACACACACACAGGCAGACATACACACAGGCAGACACACACAGACACTGACAGACAAACACATGCACACAGAAAGACAGACACACACACTGACAGACAGACACACACACACACACACCCCAGACAGACACACAGACAGACACACAGACACACAT
This sequence comes from Sander vitreus, assembly GCF_031162955.1. NCBI lineage: Eukaryota > Metazoa > Chordata > Actinopteri > Perciformes > Percidae > Sander > Sander vitreus. The sequence continues at coordinate 29,794,103 of NC_135863.1, forward strand.
AGATAGACTGACACACTGCCTGTCGGTCACTGTGTCTGTCAGTGTGCGTTGTGTCTGCATTGTGTCTGTTGTTGTGTGTGTGTGTCTGTCACACCAGTGTGACCCCCACAGCATGGCTGTCGTACTGGATTAGCACGATGTATCCAGCAGCTGCAGCATATCACAGAATATCAGTATTATACAGCATACAGTGTGAGATAGTATATTTACAGAAGCTGTGCTTCTGTGTCCATCACTGACTGTGTGTGTGTGTGTGTGTGTGTGTGTGTGTTGTTGTTGTTTCAGGAGCTGGGTCTGGAAAAAGAGGACAAAGACGCTATCGAGGAGAAGTTTAGAGAGCGTCTGAAAGAGAGGACTGTCCCGCAGCACATCATGGACGTCATCAACGAAGAACTGAACAAACTGGGACTGCTGGACAACCATTCGTCAGAGTTCAAGTTGGTCTTGTGTATTTCCTGTCCCACTAGCCTGAGAAGGCCTTTGAGTTATGATCCCTTGACAAATACTAAACATAGTGGCATAACATTTATAATATGTACACGTACAGTATATACATTTTAATATTCAGCATCTGTGGGAAATGATTCCTGATGTCATAATGAACCATGAGCTTTTTCTTTATAGTGCTATATTCAACACCATTTAGCTAGTTCTGTTGATATATCAGACCCATTGTACACTGAGGATACTGAAATCATTTGTTTTACACTGCAACGTGTGTGTGTGTGTGTGTGTGTGTGTGTGTGTGTGTGTGTGTGTGTGTGTTTCAGTGTGACCCGTAACTACCTGGACTGGCTAACCAGCATGCCCTGGGGCGTTAACAGTGAAGAGAACCTGCTGCTGGACAGAGCCAAAGAGGTTCTGGAAGAGGACCATTATGGGATGGATGACGTTAAGAAGCGCATATTGGTTAGCACACACACACACACACACACACACACACACACACACACACACACATAATTACTGTATCCTTGACTTCCTCTGTCTCTGCAGGAGTTCATCGCAGTGAGCCAGCTACGTGGCTCCACCCAGGGGAAGATCCTGTGTTTCTACGGTCCTCCGGGTGTAGGGAAGACCTCCATCGCCCGCTCCATCGCCAGAGCCCTCAACAGAGAGTACTTCAGGTTTAGCGTGGGAGGCATGACCGACGTAGCGGAGATTAAAGGACACAGGTGTGGAAGTGTATACTGCCATTATCACAGAGGGGCCTTATGATAGTTCCCAGCGTCAGTAGCACATCCAGGGCTCTGTCTCTGGGCCATGGAGGGAATCTGGATAGTACTAGAATCAACTGCACCCCGGTGTGCTGGGTTACAGCTGCACAGGCACTCGTATTGAATTTCAGGGCTGATAACTGATCCATTATAACCAATGTGAACCGAACAAGTAAGGTTTATACTTTTGTTTTTCTAATTTAGAGAGACTTGGCCATCCCTATAATAAAGAATACATTTAATTATTGTTAACTTGTTTGTAATAACCTTATTCTATGTTTCAATATATAGACTAATGAACACCAGACTTTGCATGTATAGGCTCAGAAACCCATAAAATGTGGGATAAATGTGCATCACACAATCAATCAACCTGTGTGTGTGTGTGTGTGTGTGTGTGTGTGTGTGTGTGTGTGTGTGTGTGTGTGTGGCTCTCTCTCTTCAGGAGAACATATGTTGGAGCGATGCCGGGGAAGATTATCCAGTGCCTGAAGAAAACCAAGACGGAGAACCCTCTGGTGCTGATAGACGAGGTCAGTACGGTGCTAGTCTCGTATTGCCAGATCTTCCTCCGCAGCGCTGCAGAGGAAGGTCTGGCTAGTCCACACCACATACCTGGATGGGAGAAAAAACGTGCTCTGGTTTATTGGCATTTCTTTAAACCAATCACAATCGTCTTGGGCGGCGCCGTGGCTCCGTCCACCGCTGCAAAATAGCATTGGGAAGGAACTTGTTTTGGTGGAACATGTTTACGTTCAAAAGTTGTTTTAGTCGTGTGAGAGAAAACTCAGATTGGACAGCTAGTCTAGCTAGCTGTCTGGATTTACCCTGCAGAGATCTGAGGAGCAGTTAACCATAGTCCTCAGAAATCCACCAGAGTTTAGAACGCCAACACAAAGAAAGAGGAAGGTGACGGGCATCCGGTGGAATTTCTGGCAGTAAACGTTGATATAGACTAGTATGGTGCTAACATGCTCACGTTAGCATGTTAACAAGCTAGCATGTTGATGTTTAGGAGGTACAATGTTTACCGTGTTAGTTTAGCCCAGGGGTGTCAAACTCAATGTCACCAAGGGCCACACTGGAAAAGGAGAATCACATCAAGGGCCACACTGGAAAAGGAGAATCACATCAAGGGCCAGACATGTATAGTTTATTGACATGCTTTTATTTCATCGAAAAAGTAAAATATCTTTGACTCAATTATTGCATGTCTCATATAGCCTTCTCACTTACGGTTTGGTCCACATAAAGCCCTGGAAAAAGTGAGCAAAAAAGTTCCAAAGCCATCCCAGAATTTAGCAAATCAAGCAAAACCGTGATTACATTTTCTAAGTAGGCTACCACACAGCTGACTCACAACAAGCTCTTTCACAGCCGGAATATGCAAACTCTCTGCTTCTGGGGGAATTTCTGAGTCTCATAGTCGGCAAAGTTGCCAAATTCTGCTCTGAGTGTCACGTAATCGCAAGTCGAAAAACCGTTTCCCATGTTTTTGGTTTGGCGCACAACTAGGTGGGCCAAAATGTATGTGTGAACCTAGATTGATATGCGGGCTGGATCAGAATTTGCGAGGGGCCGGATTTGGCCCGCGGGCCTCGAGTTTGACACATGTGGTTTAGCCTGTTAGCATGCTAACATTTGCCAAGCAATAAACAAAAAGTACAGCTGAGGAAATGTTTTCCGAATGAAATGATTTCAAACCATCATTCATTGGATGTCCCCACAGTGTTGCATGCTGGGAGAATCCCGTGTAAACTTGCTGGATGTTAAATTAGTTTTCCAGTCCAGAACAGCGTCGGTGAGCCTGGATCATTATGTCGGGTTAGGGTTAGTTCGGTTGTTGCCCTGTGCAGTCTCCTCAGTGGTCAGATGAAGGGGTTTAAACTGGGATTTGTCAGTCCACAGTATGTTCAACAGTGCTAACCCTAGACTATCCTGTTTCTGTTGTGAAGAAGCTAAATGTTAATTCCAGCCCGTTAGATGCTGACCTTACACTGAAACTAGCTTCCAGTTTGTTTACCAGAGACTGCTGATTGTTTCTCTTCTTCCTCGACTGTTGCTCAGAGGGATCTCTGTCTGGACACAATCAAGCCCTGTGGCAGCAGATTGCAAACTTTTCGACATGAGTTTGTGTGTATAGGTGTGTATATATTTAAATGTGATTCTAATGTGTCTTTCTGTAACCTGCCATTACCAGGTAGATAAGATGGGTCGCGGTTACCAGGGCGATCCATCGTCTGCTCTGCTGGAGCTTCTGGACCCTGAACAGAACGCCAACTTCCTGGACCACTACCTGGATGTTCCGGTGGATCTGTCAAAGGTGCGTTATTATCGATCCCACTAGGGATCGACCGATATGGATTTTTTTAGTGCCGATACCGTTTTTTTTTGTTTTTTTTCATCAGCCTTAGCCGATGACCGATGCTGGCTGCCGATTTTCTTGAGCCGATACTGCTTTTGCTCCCTCAATTTACATCATCAAAATGTAAACCCTGCCACACTGGATTTGTTTTCGGAATGTGCTCTGCCATTTCTTTAAAAATAATAAGCACAGATCAGTGTCACTTCTGCAATCATCTTACAGTCATATCACCCAAATGATGATATGTGCAATGTGCATCATATGGATGGGTGCACTGCATATGGTTAACTGTGCATGGGTAAAAGGCTTTCATCAACATCTACAACACAGCCTTGGTGATGCATTGTCTTGCTGACATATTATAAGACATTATGATATAATCAGGTCATCACAAAATGTCCTTTGTCAACACATTTTAAATAATTTAAGAAAATGATAAACCTGAAAAGTAGCCACTGAAATATAAAGTGCTTGATTTGTGATTTAAGACTGCCATGGTGCTGGAAGCCTGCACTCTGCTAGTGGGGGAGGGGCAGTGCATGGTCTGCACGTGAACTGCAGCATCTCCAGCAACACAGAGCTGTCTGTGGACGCCTGTCTGTAAATAATGCCGGGAAAAAACTATCAGCGAACGCAGCCGCCACGTATCGGCCGATACATGTAAAAACGCAAATATCTGCTCACTAGATCGCATATAACTTCTAGGCAAGTCCCGCCCTACGAAGCAGGCCGATTGGTTGGGTTTAGGCATTTGCCTCAAGTGGTTAAGGTTAGGATAGCCGACTGGTCAGGGGATAGGACCTGTACAAATCGGGTTACGTAACCTAGCGTAAGCATGGACGCCTGGCCAATAGTAGTGAGTGAATGCTATTGAAGGGGCGGGTCTTGCCTAGAAGTTGCGTGGGTTCCATAATAACGCGTCAAAGGTAGGAGAGTGGGTGTGCTCTTTATGAACATTTCCACAGGCCTCTACCGCTTCCTGTGGCGTTCTCTTCTAAACAAAGTGAACATTGACATGTAAACTGCAGTGTATTTAAGCCCCGCCCATCTCCGTCTGCTCCAATAAAGGTTTTGTTTATCTGTACGGCCAATGTGATTGATACGATCCCAGAGCCTCTCCGGGACAGGATGGAGATGATTAATGTGTCTGGATATGTGGCCCAGGAGAAACTGGCTATAGCTCAGGTAACGCCACGTCTACCTATGCACTTCTTACATCATATCCTGAAATACCTTACAATGTGTTGTTCATTTTGCGTTGTTTTTGAAATTGTGCTGTAGAAGTGTTGTTTTTATGAATATTGTTGCATATTTGCAATGCTAGTTGTTTTTCAAACTGAATATGCCTTGCTCTCCATGGTCTGCGTGTCAGAATTACCTGGTCCCTCAGCTGCGCTCCCGCTGTGGTCTGACGGAGGAGAAGGCCTCTATCTCCTCTGACGCCCTCAGTCTGCTCATCAGGCAGTACTGCAGGGAGTCTGGAGTCAGGAACCTGCAGAAACAAGTGGAGAAGGTAAAATACTACACACACACACACACACACACACACACACACACACACACACACACACACACACACACACACACACACAGACAGACACACGCTGAGGTGAACTAGCATCTCTCGGGCTGTTTGTTAGTCAGAGGCGCGTGCAGCCGTTCCTGGCCCAGACTCTGATGATGAGAGCCGTGTGGAGACAGTCCCAGCACAGACTGAAATGTTTTCAGTATTCCAGTACAGCTCCTTTTTAAAGTCACGTTATTCATTTGGAAACCAATAACTCTGAAATTGAAAACCGTGTCATTTCTCATTTGGATGGCACGCTGCAGCAGAAAGCGGCACATCCTCCTTCAGTTTGTTTTTGGGCGTAATCCCTTTTCCGTCTGTCGTTCAGGTTTTTCGCAAGGTGGCGTTCTGTATCGTCAGCGGTGAACAAACCACAGTGACTATTACGCCTGACAACCTGCAGCTCTACGTGGGTAAACCTATTTTCACAGTGGATCGAATGTATGATGTCACCCCTCCAGGAGTGGTTATGGGGCTGGCATGGACTTCTATGGGTAAGACACACACACACACACACACACACACACACACACACACACACACACACACACACACACATGAACTAGTATGGATAAAAGATGCAACATGCTGAAGGCCTGTCTGCATTGTGTCCTCTGTGTAGGAGGGTCCACGCTGTTTATCGAGACTTCACTGCGCCGTCCTACTGGAGGAGCAGAGACTAAAGGAGAGGGCTCACTGGAGGTGACAGGTCAGTCTGATATCTTCTCCAGATAGTGAACACAGTGCGAGGTAAAGGTGTTGGTGTAGTCGGTCTGATATCTTCTCCAGATAGTGAACACAGTGTGAGGTAAAGGTGTTGGTGCTCCTCTGCAGGTCAGCTCGGCGATGTGATGAAGGAAAGTGCAAAGATCGCGTCAACCTTTGCCAAAGCCTTCCTGATGACCCAGGAACCAGATAATCACCTACTGGTCAACTCCCACCTGCACCTGCATGTCCCTGAGGTAACCATGGTGATACAGTGCTGTATCTTAATGTGATACTAATTACCATTGCGTCATCTTTTCTTTTTTTTTTTCTTTTTTTATAAATCCTTTTTACTTATTCTTCACTAGCTACTAAACGTTATGCAAGAGAAAGTACGTTTTCATTTGTGTAGCATTTTTCCAAACGGAACAGCTCAGAGCCACTCTGCGTAGATCTGAAAATGTCCCGCTTGCTTTGTGCGTCTATAACGTTGCTTGTTTCTAGGGGGCGACTCCCAAGGACGGACCAAGCGCTGGCTGCACCATTGTCACAGCACTGTTGTCCCTGGCAACCAACCGACCGGTGCGCCAGAACGTAGCCATGACTGGAGAAGTGTCACTGACAGGCAAAATACTGCCAGTAGGAGGAATCAAAGAGAAAACCATTGCTGTAAGTACAAGACACACACACACACACACACACACACACACACACACACACACACACACACGTCAGGGATGATGTAGAGCGAGTGTAGAGGGTGATGCAGGACCTGGAGGTGGTAGGATGATTTAGTAAATTTAAGAAATTTAAAGCAACACTATGTAACTTTTCCAGCTTCGGCCCCCCTACAGGTTGGAAGGGGAATTGTCCATTACATTACATTGTCCAGTTCATTCAAACTACACATCCGCTACCCGATCTGGCAAACTTGCATAATGTAATGTAATGGACAATTCCGCTTCCAACCTGTAGGGGGGGCCGAAGCGGGAAAAGTTACCTATTGTTGCTTTATGTCTAGTCCAGAACTACACCAAGATTCCTGACATGGTTTAAAGTGTTAATGGCGCCTCAAGCAGTTGGGGATTCAGTGCCTTGCTTAAGGGCGCTGGAGGTGAACTTGCACCTCTCCAGCTACCTACCAGGCCACACTCCGTACTTTGGTCCATAGGGGTACTTGAACCGATGACCCTCGGGTTTCCAAGCCAAGTCCCCACGGACTGGGTGAGGTCTCAGACTTTTGACACATGGCAGCTCTGAAATTGCACGCAGGCCTAACCCTAAATCAGAAAAGCTACAGGTAAAGAATCTGGGTTCAGAAGGTGGCTTTGGAGCTGATAACACTTTCAAAATGTGCCATCTCTTAATTAAGCTAAAACATGTGAAGTTTGTCTTTAGAGGAAAGGCCATGGAGTAACTACAAGTATAAGTGTGTATGCTCAACAGTCATTTTAGGTTGCCTGTTAAATCTTCATATTTTGTTTGCCCAAAGATCTTTTTATACATGATTACCTTGATATAGTAGCTGGCGTTGGTTTGATAGTTTAGGCTGAGGATAGGTTTTCATAATGTCAAGCAAAGAAACATATTGAAACTATTAGTGTAGTCATTTGTTGAAGTAAAACGTTACGTTGCTCTGGAGTTAAGTTATTGGAAATGTTTGGATCAGATCCGCTGTGCCGGTGACTCGGCGCTATGCTAAAAAATAGCTGCTAACATTTGCGTGTCAATTTCACAGACATACGGGAAGTAAATCTGTCGATAGAAACATTTGCAGCAGATATCTAAGTTATAGCAATATTGAGCTAGCTAAGCAGTTTGTGGTTTATATGTGCAGGATTTATTGAGTTTGGCAAATCCCACGATCTCTACAAAGCTAATGTTAGCTCAATCTGCCTGGCTGACTAACGTTAAACAGGGACAGGAAATCGTCTCTGTTGCTTGAAGTTTGCGGACATATTAGCTAAATCTATCCATTTAAAAAAAATATTTTTTTTAAGCAGTTATCTGAGTAACAACTAGATTGAGCTAGCAAAGCAGTTTTGTGTTTAGAAGTGTTGTATTTATTGAGTTTGGGAAATACTGCGATCTCTACAAAGCTAACGTTAACTTAAGGCCCTGACAGGCAGAAAAGGCAGTCGGACTGATCAGTCGGCTCCCCGAGGTCCAAAAAGTGCCTCGGAACACACCGAAGCGACGCCGACTTGCGCGAGACGTAATGCAAAAAATGAAAACCGGAAATGACGAACGCGTCACGTGGGTCTGGCTTCTCCAGCTGACCAATAATGGCGGCTTATTCAAAATACGGTCTCGTATTTTACGAAAATAGTTCACTGAAACGTGTTTCTGAAAACATTTTAAGCGAGAAATAGGCCATGCGGTTGCTGAATCTGTCTTCATTTCAGATCGACAAAGGTCAGTTTAAAAGATTTTCGTCAGATTTTGAGAGGCGTTCGTCACTCATCCCGCGTGACGTCCCGGGATGCCAGGCAGATTGTACTAGTGTGTTTTGCGAATCTTCTCGTGTGTATCGCTTATCAGTCTTATGGGTTGCTATGCTGTGACCGGACACAAACATGGAGGCGCCAAGGTACCGTGACCTCAGGTGGTCCCTATGAATAGTTGTTTTTGTAGAAGTCCTTGTTAAATAAATGTCTAATTAATGGATTTTCTTGTGTCCATTAGGCCCGTCGTGCTGGTGTGACGTGCATCATCCTGCCCAATGAGAACAGGAAGGACTTCTCCGACCTGCCGGACTACATCACCGAGGGCCTGGAGGTCCACTTTGTGGATCACTACAGACAAATGTACCCCATCGTCTTCCCACAGGACCAGTCTTAACAAGCTTTAACTACAGCGCTAAAACCAAGGCAAGGTGGACCAAGACTTGTTTTTACACTACTTCAGAACCTGTTTAGTTACCACATTCTGTTGTAACATGCACTTTGGTCCTGCTGTGGAGATTGGCGCCTACACTATCTGTTCCAAAATCCTCCCGAGGAACAGCTGGACATAGAACGCAGTTTCAGCCGCTGTAGGAGGACCGACGTGTGACAGAAGACAACTGAAACCACGCAGCCGACTGTGCCAATGATGTCATACGTAATGAAGTCAGGTGATGATGAGCACTGGCCGCTCGTCACAGGATAAGACATCATGGATGAGCAGAGGTAGAGGCGGAAGCTCTCTTTTATAAAGGGCTGTGGACGGACTCTTTCACAGTTTTCTTATATTATTATATATTGTTATTGGCCAGATGTGATGATGATGTCGAAATAAATTAAATAATAAACACAACTCTACCTTTACTAATCAAGGGTTCTCAACCTGGCAACCCCCGTGAACCTGGAGTCTCGGGGGGCTGTGTTTTGAATTTGGACTGCAGTAACCATTGTAAACGCTAGCTAGTTATTAATTTCCAAATACACAATACGCTTGACTGAAAAAAAAAAAAAGCCCTAAAGCCCCGCCCCTAGCAGCTGACAACTTAAACTTTTTCAACTTGTATTGTGCATTAGCTTTTATAACTGTTAATGTTTCACTGTGAGTCGGAGACAAGAGTGAAGTTCTCGCATGAACCGGTTGATTAAACCACTCAAACAGTGCCTTATTATTATTATTATTATTATTATTATTATTATTATTAGTAGTAGTAGTAGTAGTAGTAGTAGTAGATGTGTTTCAGTGTCTCACAGAAAATCAAATGTACGCACGCTGCGTACAGGATTACTGGGGAATGAACTACAGGGCCAGAGTTTGCACTGGCTACTTTCTGGTGCAGTGTAAACCCCTGAACCACCACAATATAAAGTTAGTTGAAAAAAGTCATAGTATATAGTATGTTGAAAAGTGATGAAAATGTCATAGTATAGTATGTCGAAAAAGGTCATAGTATAGTTTGTAAGTTCTAGTATAGTATGTCAAAAAAATATAGTATTTTGTAAAAAGTGATAAAGTCATAGTATAGTATGACGAAAAAAGTAATAAAATCATAGTACATCATGTTGAAAATAGTATGTAAAAAGTCTGGATAAACATACAAACTCCACACAAAAGTCCCAGCCCAGACGGGGGAATTGAACCAAGGGTCAGAGTCTGCACTGGCTACTTGCTGGTGCAGTGCAAACCCCTGAGACCCTGTGCCACAATATAAAGTTAGTTGAAAACAGTCATAGCATAGTATGTTGAAAAAAGCCATTAAAAAGTCATAGTATAGTATGTCGAAAAAAAATGATTAAAAAATCATAGTATAGTATGTCGAAGAAAGTGATTAAAAAAAGTCATAGTAAAGTATGTCATAAAAAGTCATAGTATAGTATGTTGTAAAAAGTGATAAAGTAATAGCATAGTATGTCGAAAAAAGTCTTAATTTCATGTAATAAAAAAAAAAGTCATAGTATGTTTAAAAAAAAAAGTGATAAAAAGTCAGTATAATATATATAAAAAAAAAAAAAAACCAGACTGGGGATTGAACCAAGGGTCAGAGTCTGCACTGGCTACTTGCTGGTGCTTTGCAAGCCCCTGCGTCACCGTACCACAATATAAAGGTTGTTGAAAACAGTCAGAACTGCATGTAAAAAAAACAGTATAGTATGTACTGTAAAAAGTGATAAAAAAAAAAGTCATAGTATAGTATCACGAAAAAAGTCATAAAATCATAGTAGAGTATGTCGAAGAAAGTCAAGAAAAACATACAAACTCCACACAAAAGTCCCAGAGCAGACGGGGGAATTGAACCAGGGTCAGGGTCTGCACTGGCTACTTGCTTGTGCATTGAAAACCCCTGAGCCACCGTGCCACAATATAAAGTTAGTTGAAAACAGTCATAGTATAGTATGTTGGAAAAAGTCATAGTGGGCTACAGTAGGTTGAAAAAGTCATAGTATATCAAATATAGTATGTCGAAAAAAACTTTCCCTCTTGCCATGCAGCACTCAGTCAAGTTGTCACTTAAGTAGAGATTTATAATGAACTTAGAAAAACTAATTCCATGTGAACATTTATTAGGAGGATGTACGTAGTTAAATTCAAAAGGTGTTGTTTTGCATTGGATGTTTGGATCTACACATTTGACACAGCTGGATTTGATTTTCAAAGGGGACAAAAGGTTCAAATGTGAAAAAAACAGTGTCCTTGACAGAGTGCCGGTTGGGGGTGTGATGACCAGTGGCAATAATAGTCACATAATGGAACTATGACTAGAAATAGTAGTTGTAGTAGTTCATGGCGTAGCAGGGCACTGCCAGGCGTTACAGGGTGTAGCAGGGCACTGCAGGGTATACCAGGGCGTAGCAGGGCAATGCAGGGCATAGCAGGACACTGCAGGGCATAGCAGGGCACTGCAGGGTATACCAGGGCGTAGCAGGGCAATGCAGGGCATAGCAGGACACTGCAGGGCATACCAGGGCGTAGCAGGGCACTGCAGGGCATACCAGGGTGTAGCAGGGCAATGCAGGGCATAGCAGGACATAGCAGGGCATAGCAGGACGTAGCAGGATGTAGCAGGATGTAGCAGGGAGTATGAGTTGCACAATATCCATGATGATGGAAAACAAGTAGGGTGATGTTAATATATATGCGTTTTGTTATTGTTGACAGAACATCACTACAGTACCCAGGAATAATTTATAGTTTAGATAAAAGGTGTTTTTTCCCCACTTATTGTCTTCCTTTGTCTTGTTGCAGTCACATTAAATGCAATTCATTGAATATTTGATAGATGGAGCTAAAGACAAGATGAGAATGATACTCAGCATTTTGTTTCAGTTTCCTCTCTGTCTACTTAGCTTTTCCCTATCACAGAGGCAGAACATGGGCCAGTATCATCTGCAGCTTGTCAGACTGGGGGACTCTCATACAGCGGTGGAAAGTAACTAAGTAGGCTACATTTCTCAAATACTGTACTTATTAAATATATACTTTACTTGAGTGTTTTTAATGCTACTTTTTACTTATACTCCACTACATTTTAGAGGAACCACAAGGGCACTCGGAGAGAGCTGACCTCCGCCAAGGCATGCCGTAATCTCACAATGTTAATGCAGTGTGAATTTTCCCTGTCAGGAAGTCATTTTCTTTCCGACACCACGTGAAAGAAAATGAATTCAGCACCAATACCCAATCTCACAATGTTAACAAAAGTAGAAAATCATTTTTTGTATTAGTCCCATGATTTGGATCCAAAATGTAATGGGTTCTTTCTTGGCCCGTGTTAAGGCAGATTTATGCTTCTGCGTCGAATCGACGGCGTATCCCCGCAGACCCCTCTGCGTCGCCGCGAACCCCCCTCCGAGCCATCCGCCGTTGCTCGACGTGCACCTCCAAAAATTTGTAACTTTGCGTCGAGGCTACGCAGACCACAAGGACTGTGATTGGTCAACTGGTCCTGTGTGTTGGAAGTCAGTTTCAAGCAGCCTACTGTGGGGAGTAGCAACATGCTAGTTCACTGACATAAGCTTTGCAAATAAACTCAGACATATTTTGGTTACAATGACGGGGTTATCCGTTTGTAAAGTGTCTATATGTCAGTAACGTTTTGAAATTAGCACTTCGCCAGCAAGCAGTACTTTGTGGGCAGCTGTGCTAAAGTTAGCTTGCTAACATAACATAAACTGGCTGGCAGACAGCTCGCAAATAACCTCTGACTTATTTTTTACAGTTAGTAGTTACAGTAACTAGGTCAATGGATTTTACTGTGTCTATTTCTAGATACTTTTTTACAAAATCTAAGCAAGAGAAGGCCAAACAAATAACATTAATATGTTAGCACGACACTCTATGGCAGCAGTGTCAAACTCCGTTTCACTACGGGCCCCACTGGAAAATAAGAATCTCGTCAAGGGCCAGGCATTTTTAGTTTATTGACATGTTTTTATTTAATCGAAAAAGTCAAACATCTTTGACTGTATTATTTCATGTCTCATATACTCTTCTCACTTACAGCTTGGTCGACATAAAGCCCCCAAAAAGTAACTGCAAACGAAAAAAGCAAGGGGAAAAAAGTTGGAAAACGCGCCAGAAACGTTGGCAAAAGTTGCAAAAACGTTGAAAAAAAGTGCCAAAAGCATCGACAAAAGTGACAAAAACTTCCAAAAAAGCAACAACAAATGACACTTACTGACAGAAGCATTATGTCATAAACGTTTATAATGTTTATGACACGTTCATGACAGTGTCATGTCACTCTTATGTAGATACCTTCAAGTAAAGTGTAACCCACAATTCTTTATGGACCGGGCTTTGTGTACAGGGCATTGTCATGTTGAAACAGAATAAGCATCTTTCCCAAACCAAAAAGTTGGAAGTATTCCATTGTCTAAAATATGACTGTATGATGTAGCATAAGGTCCTTACCATTTATTTTCTCAATCACCTTCTTACTACCAGTGACTACACAAAAACACTATTTTCCAACACAGTTGGATCAGTTTTTCTAATTTACTATCAGAGAAGTCTGTGTTTTTTTCTCTGAGCGCTTCTCGCTGGTGTCAAGTGGGCTGAGCTCCATTGGAAAAAGGTTATGTCACGTACTTCTTGAGTCAGAATGTGATGACAGTTGGTGGGTTGCTTGGTCACTGTCAATCAAATCTGATGACACCATAACCCACACAGTCCTGATTATCGCAAGAACTTTTTGATTTTTGTTTTTTAGAGAAATACTTCCACTTTTAACTTAGGAGGATAAGTTAAAGATTTTCAAGTGTGCCTTATAACAATACACACATGCCCTAATACCCCCACCACTTTGCAAAGGGACTGGGGATGCTGTGACATGTCTCCTTTAGCTTTAGCTCTTTCTTACACACTATCCAACGCTACCAGATGATCAGCAAACTCCACCATGTCAACGTCCCCCCCCTCCCCAGATTTGACAGGCCTTAGGGCCTTATTTTAGACATAATTCCTTACATAATCCCTTACACTAGGTACACAGTTTCCTCAGTAACGGACTCTAAGCCGTCAGGGTGTGCACCAGCGTCATCACCAACACTGGAGCCCCCCCCAAGTCTCCAGGACAGGAGAAGGGAACTCTCAGTCAGTTGTCCCGGGCCCTGCGGACTACTCAATGGACTCATGATCCTGTGACTTTATTATGTTCCTTGTGGCTATGTTTTTTGTGATTGATTCCTTTAATTGTTCTAATTTGTACAGGCTGAGAAAACTAATTTCTTCTAACAGAGAACACTAAATAAATGATCTATTATCTGTCTGATGAAATTCCAATGTAAGAAGTAGAGGACAAAATCTGCAGTCCTCATTATGTGCAAAAGTCCATTCCAGTCCAACCGCACTTAGGCTGCAGTCTGAGACAAAGGAAGTGGATATCTTAGCAAGTTACGTTAAACGTTAAAGGACAATTCCGGTGCAAAAATGAACCTAGGGGTTAATAACGCGTGTGTACCGAGTCGACCGTTCTCTGGGATTTGTTTTCATGCTAATCGAAAGTGACCAGTTTTAGCGCAAACCGCTAATTAGCTTATAAAGCTAGTCATCGTGGCATGGGTAAAGTAAAAAGAAATCTCGATTTCTATACCACTGACAAGGCTCAAAATAGCATCACACTTCCACAGTAGCATAATGAGGGTCCCTACATGTAAACCGAAGCATGGAGAACTTTGTAAGTGTACAGACAGTTTATTAAAAAGATAGTTTAGAAAGACAGTACCGTTTGGTATACAGGCAGGCGCCATCTTGGGAAAACAGTCACGACCAGTCGAACGACGAACGCCGTGCAACCAGTAACCAGTAACATAGCTCAAGCACGGCGTTCGTCGTTCGACTGGTTCGACTGGGTTTTTTTTACGAATTAACAAATTCCCTCTTTATTTCGTCATATTAGCTTTGTTTAATAGACCTTGATCTCTTACATTGGATTTGTATTAGGAAGGGACGCTTCAGGGCCAGTATGGACATGAGGAACAATTACAGTAACCAATAACCCTTTGAATGTACACATGGGCAGGCATGTCGGTGTTAGACCGTGAGCCAACTTTCAATTTTTTTTTTTATTGTCGCATTAGCTCATGCATGACTGTGGTGAGCAAACTTAAATTTCATGTTCAGATGCTTTACGTGATTAATTTCCAAGAAAGGAAACAGGAAACAGAGCGGAAGACACGTTACATGATATATTAACCATTGATTTGATTTGTAAAGTTTTGCTTCTTCTTATTTGCTCATTTGCTGGTGGAAGAAGTATTCAAATAGAAAGTAGCAATATACTACTTGTAAACTTTGTAAACTACTTTGTAAAAAAAATACTCTGTTCAAACTTCTGCATTCAAAATCACACTCAAGTATAAGTACAAAAGCGTGAGCATCAAAATATACTTAGAGTACTGAAAGTAAAAGTTATGCAGAATGGCCTATTTCAGAATCATATACATGATATCACTGAATTATAATTAGTGATGCATTAATGTGTTAATCACTTTAATGCTGAAGCTGGTAAAGATGGGGCTTATTTTAATTATTTTATATATTGCTCAGCAGCTCATTTATTAGTTCAGTGGTTCCCAAACTTTTTCACATCAAGGACCCCTAAACTGACACAAATTAGACCACGGACCCCCATTTGATCAGATTGTGTCCCAGTGTCTCCCACCTTATTTTTTTTGCCTTTTGATGTTTTATTACAAAAAGGGTATGAAACCCATGACCAAAATAGTCATACATTCTGCCATTGTATTACTTATAGATGGAATTATAGTGAAATTAAATGATTCCCCTTTTTGCTGGGGACCCCTGGGAGTCCCCCGACCCCACTTTGGGAACCACTGTATTAGTTGATTCTGTTATTTTGTTTTAATAATCTAAATCTGCAAAGTAACCAGAGCTGTCAAATAAAGCAGAGTGAAGTAAAGAGTACAATAGTTGACTCTGAGATGTAGTGGAGTAGAAATATAAAGTAATAGCATAAAATAGAAATACCCAAAAGTACAAGTACCTAAAAATTGTATTTAAGTACAGTACTTGAGTCAATGTACTTAGTGTTGGAACATTCCACCACTGACTGGAGGTCCACATAAACAAGAAACAATGGATGCACAATATCCCTCATCAATCAACTTGTTGCATTAACATGCTAATGGGAACCAGTACACAAAAAGTCAATTTCTGCTTCTGCTGATCAGTAACCACTGAGATTCTGTGAGTAATTTGGGGTTTAGCCCAAAATGATGGAAACATAGAAGTTTGTTCACTTTAAAGAGGATTGTTTGTCTCTTGTTTCAAGGCACACCAGGTCTGGAGACAGTAACTAACACGTTTAAAGTTAGTCACATGAATAAAAGGAAGCACAAACTCACAAAAATCGACCTGCACAGAAGTGAGACCCTCGTCATGCTCACACAGGAAGGAAACACGCCTCAAACCCGCCACTGTTCAGTCCTCTCATCTGTGCCCAGCACGCATATCTTGTCACACTGCACTGACATGAATGTTTGTGGTGTACTGAAGAAAAACCTTGCAATGAGGGTGTTAAACTGCAAAAAAACCCAAAAAGAAAACGTACCATTGCAACGATGCAGAGCACTCTTACTCTTACAGTCTGTAAGTTAAATGATAAACTTTTCACTAACCAGGAGAAGTATTTCTTCCCCCATTTCTGCTACTTTTGGACTGTTAAACTGCATCTTTACTGGAATTTACTGGGAATTACTGGAATTGTTGGGTCTTTGTAAATTATAGAGTGTGGTCCAGACTTAGATAACTCTTGTTATGATTTGATACTATAAATAAAATTGAATTGAATCTTTCAAAAAATACAAACCTGCTTGTCTCAGACTTCTGCTCTACCTCAGTGGAATATATGGAAATCTAGTTCATTATAAGGAGCAAGACCACATTCGAGTTGGTGTCTTATCTAAATACTTTCCAGTGGTCATAAACAAAACTCATGTGGGTGTTCATAACATGGCAGACAATCACTTCTTTTTTTCGTTTTCATTTATTAAAGCATTTCTCTATTTCACCAAATGAAAATCAACTTAAATGATATGTTTATTTACTTCCAAACAACCATTATAATCACACATTTAGACACCATCCATGTCAGATCCACACTAAAATAAATATTTAAGTGGCCGGGTTAGCGCAGTTGGTAGAGCAGGCGCACATATATAAGAAGCTTACTCCTCGGTTTACTCAGTGGGCCCTGGTTCGACTCCGACCTACGGCCCTTTGCTGCATGTCATTCCCTCCCCCCTTTCATCTGTCCTGTGAAATAAAATGATCTTCAAAATAAATATTTAAAAAAATGCTACCACTAAATCAGCGTGTTAGTGTTAACTGATTCAACATTTATAAAAACTTGTTTATGTACATGTGTGGAAATTGCTTCAATTAATCTCACTGCCAACTTTAAAGCTGGCAATTAAAACAATGTGCGATATTTCCCCTGGGTTTTAACATTGCAAACCATTTCATATTATGCTATTCAGTGCAGTTATTGTAGGCTATAGCGATCACATTCAACATAGGAATCAAAGTGATGAGTAAGATTCAGAGACATTCAGGTTTCCATTCTTTCAGTGGAGTAAAATCATTACACTAAAGCCTTCAGATCTTGTAGAGACCAAAGAAATTGGCATAATAAGCATGACTAAGGTAAATAGGGTGTGATACATTCACAAAAACTCTGTCGGATTTCTGCAGCTGCAAGGCGGAGCCGAGGTAACTGTCTGTGGTCCAGGAGTGGCCCTGCTGCTGAGAGCAGAAACCCCCTCTGTGGGCCTCCATCAGGGTCAAGGGCGAGGGGCGCCCTGCTCTCCTCACAAACACAGAGTGAACGAATGAGGACGAACAGTCCTTAAAGATCAACTCCACTCGTGAGTAAACGTGGTAGAGTCCAGTCTCATTGACTTGCAGGGCACCATCTTCAAACCTGTAAGCCACTGCTCCGGATATGAACGCCCGGCCTGCCTGCGACTCCCATCGCAAAGTCTTAGGGAAGTGTTCTTTTTCAATCCGCCCTGCAACAGAGGAGAAAGGCTGTTATAACTCGTTCAGTCCTATTTAGGATAGAGAATCAGAGTACCGGTTACATTTTTATTATTATGTTACCTATCACATGTGCTGCAGGTCTGTTGTCTTTGTCTTTTCCATTGAACTCGGGTTTATGACCTGAAAGAACCATCAGATAAGAGTCACATCACCCCCTCTTTTTCTCCTTTATTGGGAACATTTTCACTTTGTTGGGAATCATTCACGTGTGGTGAGAGTTGTTTATATTTACCAATTTGCTTCTGAGGTGTTTTAAACTCAGTCACGGGTTGAACCTTATTAGCGAGACAAAAGAGAAACAGAGAAATGTCAATACCACATCACACAAAGACACTTGCGCCTCCGTGCTTTCTTCTAGAAGCCTTCTCAGAGCTAAAGTCAGAGAGAGAGAGGAAATCCTGTTTGACTGGACCACAGATGGAATGATTACATCCATGGTTTGCACTTTTTAAATGTCAAAAGCAGAGCTGAGATACATTAACTCTTCACATGATGGCAGTAAAGTGAATTCATTATTAAACGTTGCAGTTAACTTTCCAGATGTGTTCCACTCTCCCACCTTACACCTCTCCATCACCCCCTCTCTATGCAAAGGCGAGAGAAGTCACACCTTTTATATTTGCAGCTTTGCCCCCATTAAAACAGTACAAGAAGCAATATTATACACATTCAAATACTAATAATATTGACATTATTTCTTGACAACTGCCCAATTACTTACTTTGCGGTCACATTCTACAACCTCAAAACTATATTTCCACATACTGCTGCAGTCATCATTACCAATATTAATACAGTAAAAGCTCACTCTTTTTTTTTTTTCACTCTCCATGTTCACTTCCACATCCATCACGTCTTGCGGCCCCTTACCGTTCTCAACTCTTTCAGTTCTTGCTGCATGTGGTTAATCTGGTAGGCTTCGAACCCCAGGGCTGCAAACACAAGCAGGAAAAGAAACAGCACGACCAGGGCCAGACCGGGGCTGACTCCCATGCAGCCCCGACTCTTCTCACGGCTCCGAGTCCTCTCCTGGGCCGGCGGGAAGGACCAGCAGGGTACAAGACTGGGTGGATGGACGGAGTGCTGCGGACCTCCACCTCCACCTCCATCTACGAGGAACACCTGTGGGAACGGATAGCTCTGGTCATGGGTCATGGTGCACGTCCTGTGGGGAGACAAACTGTGTGCATCTATTGCCTCTGCACAAAAGAGGTGTATACCTTTGTCTGAGCACCTCGGTCTTAAAAAAAAGAAAAATCAAGATCAAGGCATTCACCACCCACAAACCCCTCCCACAAAGAAGAAGTGCACATGACTTCTCATTAACTTACACAAGCCAAGAAACTATCAAACCATCCATTTATCCCTCTCCTCTGGTCTGTATTGATGCTTACTATTTATTTATTTAGTACTTGTTGCATAATTACTGACTTCATTGAGCTTTATCACACAGTTTGGGTTATTTATTTGCTCACTAGTTCAATCTTGTCTTTGTACTTCGCGTGTAGAAAAGTAGTGTAGCTCAGTCTGAAACGAAAGGAAGATAGAGGTTTCAGCTGACCCACACCTCACTAACCACCCACAAGTCATCATCAGAAAGATGATATGTTTCTCACAAATTCCACGAAAGGAAAGACTGAACAACCAAGACGAGTTACCTGCCCAGCATTTTATATGAATAGCAACAGGTCTTTTGGCCTAGGGTAACATCTATCTAATAAAGCGGGGCACCTCTGTGTGTGTGTGTGTGTGTGTGTGTGTGTGTGTGTGTGTGTGTGTGTGTGTGTGTGTGTGTGTATATATGTATGTATGTCTCTGTGTCTGTCTTTGAAATATCTCATGAACCATTCATCCAATCAACTTCACACTTGGTTTCCTGGGTACCCAAAGCTTTTTTTCACCTTTGTAACATTGCCAAAATTAGGCACATCCTGTCTCAAACGATGCTGAAAAACTAGTCTGTGCATTCGTTACTTCCAGGCTGGACTACTGTAATTCCTTACTATCAGGTTGCACAAATAAGTCCCTTCAGACTCTCCAGCTGATCCAAAATGCTGCAGCGCGTGTTCTGACAAGAACTAAGAAAAGAGATCATATTTCTCCTGCTACGTCCTGTTACGCCCTGTAACGCCCTGCAGTGCCCTGCTACACCATGAACTATAACTACCATTTCTAGTCATAGTTCCATTATCTTTATTGTGACTATTATTGCCACTGTTCATCACACCCCCAACCGACACCATCAGACACCACCTACCAAGAGCCTGGGTCTGTCTGAGGTTTCTCTCTAAAAGGGAGTTTTCCTCGCAACTGTCGCACTAAATGCTTGCTCTTGGGGTAATTACTGGAATTGCTGGGTCTTTGTAAATTAAAGAGTTTGGTCTAGACCTACTCTATCTGTAAAGTGTCTTGAGATAACTGTTGTTATGATTTGATACTATACATAAAATTTAATTGGGACTGCGGTTCACATAACGTGTTCAACATAACATGTTTGCTGGATATAACAAGCAAACTTTTCTTCATGTTCCTGGAGCACGAGCGGATAGCTGACAGGAACATCGCAATTGTTGTTGAATAAGGGTGGGGGGGGAAAAGGGCGCTACGTAACACTGGCTTTTCCGTGTCTATTATTTCGCTAACAGAAAACTCCATAAAAAGCCATTTGCCAACACTAAATATCAAACAAAAACCAGACACTATATCAATTCAATTCTATGTATAGCATCAAATCATAACAAGAGTTATCTCAAGACACTTTCTTGATAGAGTAGGTCTAGACCACACTCTAATAATTTACAAAAACCCAACAATTCCAGTAATTACCCCAAGAGCAAGCATTTAGTGCGACAGTTGCGAGGAAAAACTCCATTTTAGGGAGAAACCTCAGACAGACCCAGGCTCTTGGTAGGTGGTGTCTGACGGTGTCGGTTGGGGGTGTGATGAACAGTGGCAATAATAGTCACAATAAAGATAATGGAACTACGACTAGAAATAAAAACAGAGAAGAGAAAGGGTGCCGTGTCTGAAGCTATACACCCTCCCCTGCCGGTCTAGGCAAACGCTGCAACTCCTCACTCCCTAACTGTAAGCTTTATCAAAGACGAGAGTTTTAAGTTTACTCTTAAATGGGGTGACGGTGTCTGCCAACGATAATACGATATTGTTGACGAAAAAGACAACACTAAAATTCTCTCTCTCAAGTAGCCAACACTGTAAGTGAGTAGTAGGGTATACAGTGGAGTTGCATATTAAGTTTATTAAGGTTCGGGGTCCTTCTGTAAGTTATTTTGGGGTACAAGTTGGTTCTGGAGAATTCTAAAACCAGCAATACCACAGGCCAAGCAATCAGCCCATTCCAAACAGGCACATTTTCAACTGGCACTGTACTAGTACTTTTAACATAGGTGGGGATTCCTTTTTTGCACCCTTTCACATCTAAACCATGTCCTGAATATTTATCTTTGGTATTCCACACGTTTAAAAATGCATTAATTATTAAAGTTGTATTACTTTATCAGTCTTTATGAGACACAGTGTGTAAGTAAACATTGATACAGCAGTTTCAGTAGAACAGCGTATTCTTGGTGGGAAGACACTGCTGCCACATGAAAAGGCCATATGTCTCTACATTGGCTTTCCTGCATGTGAAAAGCTAGTAGTGAGAGACAGCGATACTTCACTGGGGGTGAGAATTAACCCCAACCACTACCTCAGAGATGAGCTTACAGGAAAGTCATGCACATAGCCCTTATTCCTCTCCGCTCAGTGAAAAGTTAATGCCATTGTGGTCTTTCTGCCACTTTTCGGGTTTGTTACTTAGGATTCAGAACAATCACCCTGCATCTTCATTGTGGTTGCAACCGTTTCCATGAGTGGGTTTTGGTGATTTTTGATAAAGGGCATCTTTTTGACCTCATAAATGGAATTCATTGCAAGAAATTAGCAGCCTTGTAGTGCAGAGCAGGGGGCCTAAACAATAAAACTTTGTTAAACTGCTTTGTTATAATTGACATCAATTGTAAAGCTAAGCCAGTCTGATATACTGTATTGTCTAACTTAGTCTTTGTTTTGTGTGTATTTTGGTACCCGCACAGGAAGCTTGGAGGCCTCTGCCCTGTCCACTGTTGCAAAACTTTCATTTCCTTTCTCCAGGCCCCTGCAGAGACAAAGGGAAACCCACCTTGCAGTGTGCATACAGAGCTCTAACTAAAAGGGTAACTACGTCAAACTAAACCATCAACTTCACAGGGTGTCTGCACTCTCTGAGCTGATGTGTCTGTTTCCCAGAAGTGTCATGCAGTCCTCGCAGCAGCAGCATCTGCAGAGTGGGTTATAGTGGTAGGGTGGGGTTGTGGGGTCTAATCAGGTCGTGCTCTGAACTGCTTCTCCAGTTAGTATAACCAGGCAATGACAATAAAATGAATCACTGAATCAGCAAGTCTATTACCGTCTGTTTCTCACAGCCTGCTTTCTGTTGCATAATGGAGATGCTTGTGGTCGTGATGACTGATTATGTACCTAAATGCAGTACTGCTTGAAAATGACAGAATGTATCATGCTGAAATGAATGACAATTACCCTTGTCATGAAAACATACCTTTTCCCTTACGCAGCAGGTGTTGTGAGTGGGGCTTTAATATTCAGATTTTCTGTATACCAATTACATGTCGAGGTATCGCCGTGATGCAGTCCTAGTCATTTTCAATTCAGTTCAGTTCAATTTAGCTAAAGACAAAATATTTACACAATGAGCTTTTTGATAAATAATCATCAGTGATCGTGGATATACTGACTAAGTGGGTAAAGGCAAATAATAGAGCAGTTACAACAGTCTGGTAAGTTCAGAAAACATCACTGCACTGTAATGCAGCCTTTGGAAACCAGGAAATGGACAACACTTTGTGCCATATTACGACATCCAAAATCACAAAAGAGGCGATATCATAGTCTCTCTATCACGACATCGATATAATATCGATATATTGCGGCTCTAAGAGGAGGTGTGGTTGAAGGTGAAAGAGGGAATCAGCATTATCAGTAGAGGCTGCACAATGTGAGAGAAAATATGCGATAACGTTGTTCTGTTGAACACCACGATAACGGTATTACTTGGGATAAATAAACAGTGTAGTGTGCACACAGTTCTGCACTTTCTCTTGCTGCTTTCTAGTATACTGCTGAAATACAACAAAAGTGCTTTGTTAAATAAACAATTAAAAAAAATCCCTGCATGCCTTATATAGAGCGATGTGTTTATATGTTTTTATATATATATTAGTCTAAGTCTCAACCCTTGTGTTGTCTTCCCATCGACCACATCACTTTTTGTTTTTTTCTGGGTCAAAATTTTAAATGAAAACTCAACATTTTGTTGTTCTTTTTCGACACTTTACCCGATGTTCTTGTTGATTTTTTCCAGGTTTTTTTGTCACTATTTCCGACGTTTTTGTCGATTTTTTAGGGATGTTTTTATCGATT
Organism: Sander vitreus; assembly: GCF_031162955.1. NCBI lineage: Eukaryota > Metazoa > Chordata > Actinopteri > Perciformes > Percidae > Sander > Sander vitreus. Next base: position 29,817,441 of record NC_135863.1, read on the forward strand.
TTTTCCAGCAAATTTTGGGATGTTTTTGTGGATTTTTTTCTCGCATTTTTGAAGCTTTTTCCAACATTTTTGTCATTTTTTTTTCCCTTTCTTCAAATACAATAAAATTAAATAAAGCACCCAAATTCAATAAAAGTAGTGAACTGATCATTTATTTTACTTGTGAAGAGTAATGGTTGTATGGAACCATCCACGTTTTTTCTTTGACAAATTTGGTTGAAAGAAACCCCAAATTTCTGAAATGGAAACTTTTTTTTTTTTTTTTTTTTTTTAAATGGGTCAAATTTGAGTAGGGTTAAGGAGCTCAGTATACTCTGAGCAACATGATGAATGCTAACGTTAGCTGTTAGCAGGCAATGTAGCACTGTAAAGAGGAGATGACTAGTTCTAAGGATTACTCCTAGTCCCTACATGCAGCACCTTAGCTCATTTCCTTCTTTCATTTCAACCAGATGGAGTTAATCTGTGAGTTAGCATCATTGTCAGTTAGCTAACATTAGCTGTCCGTACAGCAAGGTGTTTTTATCGGCCAAATATGAATGGCAGTGGATGTTATTGCTACTAGCTGCTTGCGCTTACCGTCTCTCTCTTTCTGAAGCCACAGTCTGTTCAATTTCCCTTGTTGTTTCTCCTCGTTTCTTGCCATTTCAAACTTTACTACTACTCCGGAGTCTGCAGCAAACAGCGGCTTAATACAAAACAATGTCACGTGACCCATAGTAGCAGTCATGTGATGCTAACATGCCGCAAGAGCAACTCCCAACACAGATTTGTTTTTCTGAAAGATAATCCCCATACTTTAAAGGAAAGGAAGCCATTGAATGAACCCAGAGCACTCAAGATGTTCCATAGAATACTTCATTGTAAAAATGTCATGATCACATAAAAACGTTACGTGTCACACTCCTCATCAGAAGAAGAGTAACATTCTAGTCCCAGTACATGACCTGTCCTCTCCTCTGTTGTCCCAGTGATGGATGATTTCCCAGGTACCCTTTCTGCTGCTTCACAGTCTGACTTACAGTCTCGGACAACACTTTTCTGTCCAACGACCGATCCCATCGCTGCACCGCCATCATTCTGCGTGTCTCCGCTCTGGGTTGAAAATGTTTGCCTTAATGAAGCGTTAACGAGGTTTGGCAGGCCACACTGCAGTACTCTGGCTAGGCTCTGTGTTTGAGAGGAGCCTCGCTGAACTGACGGTCCTCTGAACGCAGCAGTGGCCACCGCCAGCCTTGTATGGTCGAAGGAGAGGGGCTGGTCCTGGTCCGCACAGACGGCCTCTGAGGTTTCGGAGTTTGGCTTGGTGGGGACAGGGGTTTGAAACCTGGTTGCTGAACGTCTCTCAGGGGCTGAGGTTTTGTGACATCCTGTCCAATTGTGGGCCAAGTCACTCTCACTTCCACTTAACTGACCGCTACCATCATATGACTCACAAGGCCGAGGGTTCTTAACTGTAAATGAAAGTGAAGATAGATCGAGGAATGAAGGTGAGCTACTGGTGTCTTGAAGGAATAGTTCACCCAAAATGAAATTGAGTCAGAAACAAAGTGTATTAGACAAGTAATAGCATATTAAGATTATACCGATTTATGTCTGTCAAAGACTGGACATTCCCAAAAATAATCAGCAGCAGTGAGCAGGTAAAATCCATCCCCGAGGGGATACGGAATAGAATGTAGAAGACTTGATACAGTATCACTGAGTTATGTAATGTGTATAATTTACAAAACATACCATTTTTAATATGGCAAAGAAGAAAGGAGCTAGGGCTGGGCGATATGGAGAAAATCAAACATCACGATATTTTTGGCCCGATATCGATACCGCAACGATATTGGTGCTTTCACAAAATATTTACACAATGAGCTTTTTGATAAATAATCATCAGTGATGTGGATATAATGACTAAGTGGGTAAAGGCAAATAATAGAACAGTTACAACAGTCTGGTAAGTTCAGAAAACATCACTTTACTGTAATGCAGCCTTTAAAACCAGGAATGGACAACACTTGTGCCATATTACGATATTACGATATCCAAAATCTAAGACGATATCTAGTCTCTTATCACGATATCGATATAATATCGATATATTGCCCAGCTCTAAGAGGAGGTGTGGTTGGTGAAAGAGGGAATCAGCATTATCAGTAGGGCTGCACAATGTGAGGAAAATATGCGATAACGTTGTTCTGTTGAATACCACGATAACGGTATTACTTGGGATAAATAAACAGGTATAATTGTGTACTCAGTTCTGCCTTTCTGCTGCTTTCAGTATACTGCTGAAATACAACAAAGTGCTTGTTAAATAAACAATTAAAAAAAATCCCTGCATGACTTATATAGAGCGATATGTTTATATATATATATATATATATATATATATATATATATATAAAAAAAACATTATTGCACAAGTTGATATCGCGATGGCGATAGAAAAACGATATATATTGTGCAGCCTGCCTGGTTATTCAGAGTTCTAAAAGTTCTGGAAACTACCATAAAATGACTATTATTACTTATTAAGTCTAACAATCACACATTGTCCAGAGTCCTATTCTGACTAAATCTGACTCACTCCCAAGGTTCTACTGGTCCTACGTGTGTGTGTGTGTGTGTGTGTGTGTGTGTGTGTGTGTGTGTATGTGTATGTATGTATGTATGTATGTATGTATGTATGTATGTATATATATATATATATATATATATATATATATATATATATATATTTATTTTAGGGGTGCAAGATATATCGACTCAATATCGTTATCGCGATATCATGTTACGCAATATTATACCGAAAGTGACCCCAAACATTTGACCGGTAGTGTATATACTGTATCCATTTTTTGTTTTTAAACAATTTCTACTTTACATATTGTTTTTCTACCTCTCTGTTATCTATGCTAAACATGAATCTGCCCCAGCCAACTCGCAATGTGCTGCCATAATGCACAAGCTTCACCTGTTTTTTCCGCTAACATTCTGGAATAAAATATTCTTCACGAGAGTCAGTCAAAACAAGATGATGAATATATCTCTAGAAGCTGTTAGCTAATAAGAAAACATGCTTATATTGCATGTGAGAGATTAGTCATAAGCTTTGACACACTGACCTTTACTTGGAGAGTCTTGTGTCTCTGCTCTTCGTTTGCAGTATGCTCGAGGAGTCCATGGCTTATGTTTGCAGGTGGGGTCCAGAACTCGTAGTTTGGCAATGAACCTTTTGTACTCTTTTTCTAAAGCCTCAATGTGCAGTTGGAACTCGGCTATCTTCCTCTCTGGGTAATGAGACAGCTGGGATTGCTGAAAGGGAAAAGACAAATACTGATACTCAGAGTCATTAGAAGCCATGTTCTGTAGAATCAATTTGACACATTACTGACAATTCACTTACTTGCAAATAATATTCTATTTCATTCTTGATGCCGGGGATCCACTTTTTCACAGAGGAAGTTGAATTAAGAGTAGACTGCAAATAAAAGAGTTGGCTCAAACAAACTAGTCCAAATAAAAGTGAGTTAAGGCGAAGTGTTAACAATTCTTTATTACCAGCTTGGGTCTCCGCTCGTGGACATCTTTGAGGCGTCCCTCTGTAAATGATATATTGAAAGTGAAATAGGGTAGACAGAACAGAACACAACAGGAAGGAAGGGAAGGAGTGGTAGCCACTCATTCATTCACTGTGCAATACATTAATAATCTACTCACATACATACCTGGACACTCTAACTGCTTTTAACTGCTAATTTATGCTAAATGTCATTTATTTATTAACTGTATAATAACACAATACCATACACAGTCCTATATATTTATCTTTATTTATCTGTAGTTTGTTTTTTACTGTTTGTTTACTTTTTGTAAAAAATATTTAGGTTTTTATTTAAAGAGTGTTTTGTAAGCTGCTAAAATCTGCTGCTGGAAATCTAATTTCCTTGCGGGAGTCATCCCAAAAGGATCAATAAAGAGAAGTCTAAGTCTAAGTCTCAACCCTTGTGTTGTCTTCCCATCGACCACATCACTTTTTGTTTTTTTCTGGGTCAAAATTTTAAATGAAAACGTCTTTTTTTTTTCAACATTTTGTTGTTCTTTTTCGACACTTTACCCGATGTTCTTGTTGATTTTTTCCAAGTTTTTTTGTCACTATTTCCGACGTTTTTGTCGATTTTTTAGGGATGTTTTTATCTATTTTTCCAGCAATTTTGGGATGTTTTTGTGGATTTTTTTCTCGCATTTTTGAAGCTTTTTCCAACATTTTTGTCATTTTTTTTCCCTTTCTTCAAATACAATAAAATTAAATAAAGCACCCAAATTCAATAAAAGTAGTGAACTGATCATTTATTTTACTTGTGAAGAGTAATGGTTGTATGGAACCATCCACGTTATTTTCTTTGACAAATTTGGTTGAAAGAAACCCCAAATTTCTGAAATGGAAACTTTTTAAATGGGTCAAATTTGAGGAGGGTTAAGGAGCTCAGTATACTCTGAGCAACATGATGAATGAAAACGTTAGCTGTTAGCAGGCAATGTAGCACTGTAAAGAGGAGATGACTAGTTCTAAGGATTACTCCTAGTCCCTACATGCAGCACCTTAGCTCATTTCCTTCTTTCATTTCAACCAGATGGAGTTAATCTGTGAGTTAGCATCATTGTCAGTTAGCTAAACATTAGCTGTCCGTACAGCAAGGTGTTTTTATCGGCCAAATATGAATGGCAGTGGATGTTATTGCTACTAGCTGCTTGCGCTTACCGTCTCTCTCTTTCTGAAGCCACAGTCTGTTCAATTTCCCTTGTTGTTTCTCCTCGTTTCTTGCCATTTCAAACTTTACTACTACTCCGGAGTCTGCAGCAAACAGCGGCTTAATACAAAACAATGTCACGTGACCCATAGTAGCAGTCATGTGATGCTAACATGCCGCAAGAGCAACTCCCAACGCCATCACACGTGCGCTTACCTGTACAACCATAGACTGTAAAAACACAGTATTATAATACTTATTCATAATATATTTATTATAATATGCAGTCTATGTGTGCAAAGAAAGAAAGAAAGTGTTTCTGTTCCTCTGGTTTGTATGTATTAATTAGCCTACATATGAGGCAATTATTAAAATGAAAAAGAAATTAAAGATACAGTTTAAAGGTGCTGACTGAACCAATGCCCTGTTATTATTACAATAGATTCACAGATTTGTTTTTCTGAAAGATAATCCCCATACTTTAAAAACCCCAGAATATTGTTAACAGAGTCCTTAATTAGCCTACACTTCTAACTATGGTTGCAATGATCCGATACACTGCATATATTCAGCTACATTCACTCATTTAGTTATTGTGGGCCAGGCCCGGTTTTTAGTGCCACAGCAATCCCTGGCCTCATGTTACTTACCTTATATAACACCTATTCAGTGGCTCGATGGTGTTTTAAGCCCCCAACGTTTCCTTCCAGGCAGCGCTGCGATCATTGACTTCAAGGCACCTAACTCTAACCCTTACCCTAACCATAACCATAACCACAACCATTGGCTAATCAACTTCAAGGCAGCGCTGCGACCGTTGGCTTCAAGGCACCTAACCCTAACCTTCTCTTAGACCTCCAGCTACTTTTTTTGTCTAATTCTACTTATTTATGTTGTTACTTCCCCTATGTCTTTTCTCTATACTTACCTGTCTCTTTTCTATCCATAGTCCCATTCCAGTTAAAACTCTGGCGCCCCTTCCATCCCCTCCCAAAACAGACACTCGGACCTCAACGCAGCCCCAGACCCGTTGTTCTTCCTCTGTCCTGCGATACGATGGATGTGCCTTGCCTGGGGTTCGCACTCCTGTCCCCCGGGTTCGGGTTGCCTCTATACTACCAACCCATCTGCCCACTGCTCATTAGTGGCCCACTCGACTCCTCCATACCTCCATCTACATTTTCATCAGATCAATAGGCCAGTGCCATAGAATTATAACCCTTAACCACAAACTCCTAACCCAAACCCTAACCATAACCACTGGCTAATCGACTTCAAGGCAGCACTGCGACCGTTGACTTCAAGGCACCTAACCCTAACCCCTAACCCCTAACCCCTAACCCTAACCATTCCTTCCAGGCAGCGCTGATAAACTATTCACTGAGTCTCAAACAGTGAGGTAGGCTAGAACAGGTTTTACATTTGGGCAAAAGTGAGCACTGGTATCGGCTCAGTACTTGCCTCGGTTTCAGCAGACACCCTGAGTGTCGACATAAGGAGAGAAAAAGGTTAGATCAGTGCATATTTCTAACCATCTGGAATAAAAACAAACAAAAACGATTTCGTCCACTGTATCAACATTAATTTACAAGTTGCAACTCGATTTTCTAATCCAGAATCCTAATATCTGCACTGGATTAGACTAACTGCAACTGCTGATGCCTCATATTAGCTTCAGCTGAACTTAAGAAAGTAAATTGTAACAGACACAAAGTTTTAAAAATACATTTTTATATATTTTTTACATTAAAGTTGCCTACAGGTTTTGGATTTTATCTGAGATACTTATGTCTAGTATGTCTATATCTGTTTCCGCTCAATATTTTTTGCATTTGCTCAAAATATGTTTTACATAATATCATTATACTTTTTATACTTTAGGCCATGTTGAAGTGAAAATGTGTCAATCCATTATCGTGACAAAGTGTTTTCTGATGCAAGAGTCACAACAGCAATACAATGGAAAAGTGATGTGGGGGGAATGCAACATATTTACCGAAACTGGCAAATGTGAGGAAACACAAAACCATAAAAAAAAAAGGTTCTCCAGTGGTTTTGGTTTTGCTGTCAGCCGCTTGCCATGTTGGTCTTTTTTACCAAGAAACACATCCTGAGGCAGATGTGAATCACTAGCAGTTATCTTTATCAGTCTATAATCACCCAGCACAACTTGCACCTCTGTTGATATTTTGCAGATAAAAGGTATATGGAATAAAGAATAATAGCCTACGTCTTTAACGAAATATTTTTTTTATTCTAAACTAATGCAAGGACACATAGCAACCACTGCAAAATCTCTTTTCAACAACAATTAAAATAGAAACCACAGCACCGAACATCACAACAGACCCGACCAATGGGCCGAGCAACAACGTTAAAGGCTCAGTATTGAACTTGTATTAAAAAAAAAAAAAAAAAACACTTTGTCATATTTGCTGAAACTGTTACTATATCCTGACAGGACTTCATGAGATAGATAATCTGTGAAAAAAAAAATCATATTCCTCTGCCTCCTCCTGGTGCTCCGAATGGCATTTCCAATTTTCACTGCGCCCGAACATAAACAACCAATCACAGCCAAGTGGTCTTTAGCTACAGTCTTTAGCTACAGTCTTTAGCGAGTATTAATTACAGCTCGTGAACTGCAATCAAACTGTCAAAGTAGGCGAAGAAAAGAAGAAACATATTTTAGTGTAGCTGTGAGAAATAGGCAATGCAGTAACAGAATCTTGATTAATTCATGATCAGTGCTGCCTAGACATTTGGAGATATAGAGATCGGAGTTCACAAGCAGATTGACACTGCGTTAGAGACTCCTCGCCTCTAACTGGTTGTTTCCTTATGCCATTAGGTAACAGGTGGAGGCAGAGGAATGTGATTTTTTCACAGATTATTTGTATATTATCTGTCATATTAACTGTAAACCAACTGTAGCTTTTATGTACTAAATATCAGTGTTTTCTTTTATAAAAGTGGCCATCACGTGTCTAGTCTACACATACTGACTCAAAAAGAAAACTCTCCTTCCACTGAGGTCTTAACTGGGACTTTATTTGGACACGGGAAAGAGGGATTTCATTACCACGTATTTGCTTCATTACCAAAAATAAAAGCAACCTTTGCAGTCTATTCTAACATCCACACAAGAAATACAGTGTTGCATGATTTTATTTCTGTATTATTTTTTGTTTCTATTGCTATTTTATGCAAAACGCATGTCCTCAATACCTTTCACAGAATATGACACAAGATTTTTAGATAAAAGATGAATAGATAAAAAGATAATATCATTAAGCTGGCTTTATATTTTCAGTTCCTGTCGTTTGCTCTCTGAACTCATCTCCCTTTATTTGATAAGAAACATCTTTCTCCCGAGTAAAGTTGCAATGCTCTCATGTTCTGGTGTGTCTCCACTCTTTGCCACCTGCAGTGGTGTCTTCCCCACATTGTTGGACGCCTGAAGATTCACCTTCTTCTGCCGCCCCATGTGCCCAGCTTGGCCCCAGTTTACGAGCCTCTTCACTACCTCATGGTGTCCACCTCGTGCAGCACAGTGCAGAGGAGTGTCTTTACTGTGATCTGTGCTGTTGATCTTTGCCCCAGCCTCCAGGAGCAGCACCGTCACACTATCATGGCCCCTCTCAGCTGCAGCATGAAGCGGCGTTTTCCTCCATGTATTCCTCTCCTCTGTCCCTCTGTTGTTGAGTAACTGTAGAAGAGCTGAAACCACGCCGGCATGCCCACCAGCTGCTGCGTAATGGAGAGGTGTGGAGCCGTCCATGTCTTTAGCCCCTCCCTTTGCCTTGTGGGACAACAGTGAGGTCACAGCATCTACTTTCCCCTCCGCAGCAGCCAGGTGAAGGGCAGTTTTTTTCTCCTTATCAGTGGCGTTTGGGTTGGCTTTGGCCGACAGCAGCAGGTCTACCACACAGCTTTCTCCCTGGGAGGAGGCTGCCCAGTGCAAAGCTGTCCTCCCCAGCTTGTCTTTGACGTCTGGGTCTGCCTTGCCTTGAAGAAGCTGGGTCACTGAGTCTGCATGGCCCTGTTGACTGGCTATATGCAGAGGGGTCAGCCCATCCTGGGCTAACGCATTTACCTAAAGAAATGACACACAACTCTCAGTCTCCACAAACATAAACACACATCTACAAAATGGACACTAATGACCAACTGGTTTGACAGTTACCTGTGCTCCAGCTCGTAGCAACACATCAACTAGTTCTGGCCTATTGCATTGAGCTGCCAGGTGTAAAGGGGTTTGGCCTTTAGGTCCAGTTATGTCGGGGTCTAATCCCTTTTTCAGCAACATCTGCACCATGGGCACACTGCCACCGTAGACAGCCAGATGCAATGCTGAGGACAGGTCGGATAAAGTAGCATCCAGTTTGGCCTGTTTTGCTACCAGCACTCTGAAATGAAAAAATAAGGTCACTGTTTAAGATATACAAATAGTTAGTCTATATCCATGACGTTCCACTTCCGGGATTGCTCCGGTGCCGCCAGAAATTCCGCCAGATGTCACTCTTTTTGGGCAGGATGTCCGTTAGCTTACGCTTTCTTTGTGTTGGAATTTAAAACTCTGGTGGATTTGTGAGGACTATGGTTAACTGCTCCTCAGATCTCTACAGGGTAAATCCAGACAGCTAGCTAGACTATCTAGCTAGCTAGACCCTCCTCCGCAGCGCTGTGGAGGAAGGTCTGGCTATGTGAGACTAACAAATAGCAAATAAACCGGAGAATACAGAGAAAGGACTGGCTCAAAGTAAATATGGACTCATTAGCAGTAGCGAGTATTGCAGTAACAAGAAAGAGCTGTAGTAATGACTATATAGAATATGATTTGGTAGGAAGAAGAATGTGGACATTATATTGTATGTAGCCTACTGTGTGTATTGGATGTTTTAGTTATGTTTACATTCTATGTTCTGTTGTAGACATGTCATGGTTTGTTAATTGCTGTCTGTGTAAATCTGAAAAAGCCCCTACAACAGCAAAATATAAAGCTACAATGTGTGAAATTGAACAATATCATACACCAGTGCACCCTAGTGGGGGTTAAAAAAAGAAACCTGTGGCAGTCAGCAACCTGTGCAGCTGACTGCACACGTTGCTGGGGACACGTTGCAAGGTGACCTATGAAGTCACAGATAATAATCCCTCCTATAGGATTCCCTCAATGTAAATGTGTAGAACAACCATGTCAGTTTACTTTAGCAACATTCAGTCCTTGTTGGAGAGTTACCTGAAGACCTCAGTGTGCCCCAGCTCAGCTGACAGCAGGAGAGGAGTGTACCCCTGTTTGTCTAACATGTTCACTTTTGCTCCACTGTCTATGAGAGTGGTTACCAGTCCATCATGGTTCTGTTCAACAGCTGAGAAGAGAGCAGAGCTGAGGGCTTCTTCACTCAGAGCTCCTCTGGGATTACCTAGAGTTTAAACAAGATACAGTGTTAGCTTGTATAGTTGCAGCTTCATTCTTTATTTATGTACAATTAACATCTCCAAAAAGAAGTCTAATGCACGGGGATGTAGGTTACTAAATAACATAGGCCTGAATATCACAGGGGAAAAGACTCACCAAGCAGCAGATGGAGAATGGATTCTTCATTGAGCTTAATGGCTTCATTTATAACATCATAGTCCACTTGAGCCCCTGCGTTTAAAAGGACAGTCACCGTTTTCTCATTGTTCCTGGAAACTGCGTGAAAAAGAGCTGTTTTTTTACTGTTGTTTCTGGCACCGACAGCAGCCCCGCTCTGCAGCAGCAGCTCAGCCAGCCTCCAGTTGTCTTCCATGGCTGCCGTGTGAAGAAACATGTCCTGCTTGTGGCTCTCACACTGCTTGGCCTCCTCCTTCACCAGGAGTTTCACAGAATCCATGTGCTTATTGTCCGCTGCCAGGTGAATGGGGGTTTTGCCTTGTAGATCCAGAGTGTAGATGGGGGCCCCGGCCTGTATGAGGGCCCCGACTATCTCAGTGTGACCCCTGATGGCTGCTCTGTGAAGAGCTGTATGACCCTTATTATCCTGCAGGTCCAGTCTGGCTCCTTTACGGATCAAGAGCTCAATGATGGACAGGTGACCGTGCTCAGCAGCTACATGTAAAAGAGTCTGATTGGAGGAATTGACAGTGTTAATATCAGTGTCTTCTAACAGCTCCTCCAGCAGTGCTAGCTCCCCGTCTGTAGCCATAATGTGGATGAGATCTTCTGGTTTACTTTGCACTGGTTTGTGCTCCTCTGACTTTAAAAGTGGCACAGTGCTTCTGTCTTCCTTTTCAGGGCTAGATTTCTTAGTTGCTTTGGGGGCAAATAAAATACGAGTCTTCTGAGTGACAATTCTATGTGTAATTTCCTCCGTCCCCTCCTGCTCCCTCTCCAGCAAATATCCAATCAGCTGTCTCCTTGTGTCTCGTATACGTTCATTTACACCACCCAAATAGGTTTTGATTCGCAGGTAGAGGTCGGGTTCTGCCAGCATAAGACACGGATGAAAGAATTTGCGACACGCCCTTTCACCTCTGGCCTCCAGGATGTCCAGGACCCTGGAGTTTTGATCTTTGCGAGTCCTGATGGTCAAGACAATGGATCTCTTCGCTGCTGTCATGACCCCCTCTGTGACGAGAAGATCCAGTAGATCCTCGGTGTGTGAGATCCCATAAACTAGATCCCTTCTCTTTGCCCGGATCACATCCACAGCATAGGGGTTGATGTAGGTTGATGTTGCTTGAGCATCAAAACCCTTGAGTATATCGAACATTTTAAATACGCTGGGAAACTGAAGATTTTCTTAGGTTTTCACATGCAGCAAGTCATTGTTATAACTTGGGCTGTGTGTATGTGTGTGTGTATCTGTTATTGCTTATTGCTAAGTGAAACACCTCTATCCTAGCAACAAAATACTGCCATTCAGATCTGTCCAGCTCAACCTGCTTTTTAGGAGATTAGGTGACCAAATAACATTGCTAGTTGTCACTAGCATTTCTGCAGCATAGCAGTTATGATAGCCATCACATAGGTTATTAAAATGTGTAACTTAAATAATATTACAGTGTTTCTGAGCGTGATCTGTGTAAAATTCTTATTTCAAAAAAATTTGAATACAGTTTTTAATAAACAGGTTTTGAAACTTAGCTGTTTCAAGATGTGTGTGTGTGTGTGTGTGTGTTTGTGTGCCTATGTGCATTTGCGTGAGAGAGGAAATGCATGAGTGTGCATTACTAACCGTGTGTGGGTGCAGAAATGGGGCACTCCCTGGAGAACCCCATTCTGCCTAATATCTGAATAACTCCTAAGCCTATATGTGAAAAGTCAGTGAGTGTGTCTTATAGGCTAATTGAAACATCATTTGTCACGATTGCGTGCATGCCATTTTGCACCTAACGCAAGCCAAACATTTTCTATTTGTGTCAGATGTGCCACATGCAGTCAGTAGTGGAGGAAGTATTCCGATCATTCTCTGAAGTACAGTCAAGTAGCAATACAAACACAACGTCTGCATTCAAAATCTTACTTGGTGAAAACCTTTTTTTTTTTTTTTTTTATAAATCAAAATATAATTAAAATATATATATATATATATATATATATATATATATATATATATATATATATATTTATAGGCTAAATAGGCTAGGATTGAGTTGTAGTACTTAATTATTATTACTGATGCATTAACATGTACGCAACATTTTTATATTGTGCTAGTTGAAGTAGTTATAGGCTACATTCAACTACTTTATGGTTATATATTTTGTCTGTAAAATCTTAATCTGCAAAGTAACTAAATATAACTGTTATATAACTATATAATAAATGTAGGCTAGTGGAGTAAAAGGTAGGCGACAATATTTCCCCTAAAATATAGTAAAGTAGCATAAAAGGGAAGTATTCACCTAATTGTAGGATACGGTAGGCTACTTGAATGTAGTCTTGACAACGTCATGTTTGCAGTTACAAACTACGGATATATAGCTGGTCTTTTTCTTTGTTACTTTGTTGTTAATTTCTACATACAATAGGGTAGTTCGTTTTTGCCGTTGTAATATTTTCATTGAGTGTCCCTCTTGAATAAATTCTTAGGGCTCACCGTATTATGGCGAGATTACAGAGTCCAGGCACTTCCCGTAGTACACGCCTCCTCCTTCGTGACGTAGATCTTCCGAGGGCTCCCTCTCCTTATATGGTAGGAAAGGACTCCCTTTCCGGGAAGGATGCCATGCTGCCCAAGTTTGAGAAATCCGAACACGTAGCATAGTAATAGATACATTAGAGTCCTCATTATAATAATATATAATAAATAACTATAATAGTTTATAACAAACAGATTAGAATAAACCCACCCCCAGACATCACGTTTTTAATAGGGTTATTATAACTTAATTGTATAACCTACAATAATTGATATTTAATTAGCCTAATGTAATTTCATTTGTTTAGGAATGTATTATGATAAACCCATTGACCATCAGTTGAATGAGCTGCATTGATGCGTCAAACCATGACAATCGTCCTTATGGATCTGTAAGAAAAAAAAATACGTAAAGAGAAAGAAAGAAAAGAAGGGAAAATGAAAAAATTGTAAAATAGTATTAGACATAATGGACCTTTTTTTCACAGCAGACATGTTGACTTGGCATAGTAGGAAAAGCACAGCTGAAACTGATAACCTTAACGATGGCTCAGTTCCATCAAGTGTCCCAGTAAACTATTTCAGTGAGTCAGCATGAACAATACCAGGACCTCTAAGTGGAATGCAGCCATCATTAATGGTTTTGAATACACTTGTGTTTTTCCTACTATGACATGTCAACATGTCTGCCGTGAAAAAAGTCTATAGGCCTATCTATTTCACATTTAGTCTTTATTGTGTATCAAGATATCCTTCAAGCCTTCATATCTAATAACCTGTCCTGTTTCTTTGACACCTGAAATTAAATAAAAAAAAAAAATGAAGTTAATTTAATTAAAGCAACAACTGATGAGCCAATACTACAAGCTACTGTGGAAGCATGAGGACTTTGAGACGGCAACATTTCATTTCATCTCTCAGGTAAATCAGTCTGTGTCGCCCTCTAGTGTTTCATGATAAGCAGGACGCACTGGTACCTTATGAGTGTTCATAATAATACAATATAACAGTTTAACCTGAGTGCCATATCTGACCTATCCTGACACATTCACCTGCTATAATTATGATGTTTGCTGGGTTTACTGTGGAAATTAAGCCAAATGGATGTTCCAATTTGGCCAGTCACTCAATAGAATGTTTTTGGCTGGTGTTGTGAGTGATGCAAATCTACCAGCCAGTTGCATATTTTACCAGCATTTGGCATGGTGGATGGTGCTAATTTTGAACCCTGCTTGTATACAGCCACAATCTATTGTTACTTCATAAATATATATTTATAGTTACACAACTGAAGGGTTAAAAAAAGCCAGTCAAAAAAACAAATTGGGATGGATTTACCGACATTACTGATGGAAACACACTTTGAACATCTTTGTCCTGTGTGTGTACATAATTTAAAGGTCTGTGAACTATCTTGTGTTCAGATTTTTTGCTATTCCTTTGTTTACATTTTTATTAGGCTATTATTTGTTCCTTTGAGCTACTTTTTCAGGAAGGAACTTACAGCATACTCATTGAGAGCAGCTACAGTATCTGACAATATAGGCTACAATGTATCGAGAATATACTCCCCCACAAAACAGTGGTACTTTTACCTTTTAATGAGTTGATATATCTGATATGTGTTATATGATGTATTCGTTTGCAATAGAAGGACCTGAGACTTTATCTGAGTTTGTTTTCGACATGCTGGGGCTTACTTAATTCACAACAGGACAGGAAGTATGTTGAATAACTGCATGGTGCAATAGCACAGAGGATGGCCTGTGATTTTCCTTTTATGTGTCAAATCAGTGACACCTTTAGATGTCTTCAATACAGTTCTATTGCTAATTTCAACCTGTTGTAACTCTGTAACAATGCTGTAGTTACAACATGTCCTCCTTTTCGTGCCATATAGTGTTAACACTGAGAATAATGGGAGGTTTTGTAGAATATGTATACTCAGTCTGTGTGTGCTAAGGTATAAAATGGAGATCACAGCCCGCAGTCTACAGGATTGGCCTCCATCTGTAGCCTAGTAAGTGAGCCTGGTCTGTCAGCTGAAACAATCACTTAGCCTGGATCAATACTAGCACTAATGGAATTAGCCTTGAGGTACTGGGAACTAGCAGCTCTTGCAACATGTTGCAACATGTTTTATTGTTTGAGCTCCTGACATGGCACACCCACTTCTTTTTTCCTGTCACACACACACTTACAAAAACACAGAGGCAATGTGGCTTCATTTGATCTGGTTTATTTTCTTAAATATTGATCATATTTCTGAAGTGCTCAGAAAACAAAACATAAAAAAAGAAATTATACAGTATTCTTATTACAAATGGTAAACATAAGTACTCCAAGTTGATCTTATATACATATAACAATGAGTGAAACCCCATTAAACAACTTTAGAAAAAAAACAAGTAAATCTTGAAGCTTTTTCTAACTGAATTTCTTACAATTAAGAAAAAAAAAAGAGTACATTGTACTGTAACTCAGGCAGCTTTTGTTACAACTTTTCAGCCATTTAGAGTTGGCCAACACGCCCATGTTTGAGGCCATTATGGCTACAGCAAGAAAAGTTTCTATTGTAGGTTCTTAAATCCTCTAATACTGAATGTCTCCTTTGATGGTCGTGATAAGGTCCATGCAGAGCTGGGTGTAAATCAAGAAAATTTCAGTCCTGTCCAGTTCTGTAAAAAAAACCCAGCACGAAACAGAAAGGTATCCTGCTCGCATACCCTCTCTGGTTCATGGCTACTGTCACTTTCCCCGAGCCCCTCTCTGGGACGCGCCACCAGGTAGCGCGTGGCACTCAGGAACTTAAGCGCGGCCCCCCCCAGGTCCTGTGGCCAGTGTCGCGCCACATCATCCCAAATCCCGTCACGATTTCAGGAGATACAGCCACTCACTATCACAAGACGCGTGGTTTCATTCATTCAACTATAGTCTTTTGTCTCTCCGCCGCCGCTGACACCACCTCAGAAGGTCTGGAGCTGTTGCGTTAACATGAGCTGGCACCCGCTGTTGACGTGGTTCATCACCTTCTGTTTCAGCTGCGCCACCTGCTCGCGCAACATGTTGGCAGTGGACGCGAGCTCCGAGTTCTGGGACTTGAGGTTCTTCACTTTATCCTCCAGCCTCGAGATGCGCTCCAGCTTCCTCTTCCGGCACTTTGAGGCAGCGATGCGGTTCCTCATCCGCTTTCTCTCGGCCTTGATGCGCTCCTGGTTCTCCATGTCGATTGGGGAGAGAGGAGGCGTCTCCCCCGGCATCT
This sequence comes from Sander vitreus, assembly GCF_031162955.1. NCBI lineage: Eukaryota > Metazoa > Chordata > Actinopteri > Perciformes > Percidae > Sander > Sander vitreus. The sequence continues at coordinate 29,833,580 of NC_135863.1, forward strand.
CAGGCACGGTTTGGGGCTCCTCTTTGAGCGCCGTGAGCCGGTGGAGCTGGCCAGAGGATGTCTGCCCGTAGATGGGAAGCTGCGGCGGGGCAGCAGGGAAGGACATAGTCGGGGCTGAGGTGGTGTAATTCGGTGCCGAGACGGTGCTGATGGCCGGGTTAAAAGTGTTCAAGTCCTCATAAACCGGCGAGTCGGAGCGCATGGCTGCGTTGTTGTTGTTGTTGTAAACGGTGGCACCGGCTACAGATGAAACAGGCGGCAGGGAAGTGTTGACACTGGTCTGAGGAGCCGAGGTGACACTCACATTAGTTGTGCCCGGCATGTGCTGGTGGTGAAGCTCCGCCAGGGCTCGGACAAACCCCTCAGCGAAGCCCTCCTGCTCGTCCGTAACGTTCTTGGGACACATGAACTGAGTCGGGGTCGGCGTGGTGGTGATGAGTCCGTTGCTGGACTGGATGATGAGCCGCTCCAGCTCCGGGGAAGCCAGCTTCAGCAAGCCCACATCGGGAGAGGTGAGGATGTCGCTGGCTTTGGCGCGGAGGTGAGGTTTCAGAGTGCCCGTCGGATCGCTCAGGTTCAGTGTCATGTTGTGTTTCAGCACTTTGGGGTTGCTGTATCCGTAGCCGGCGTTGTCTTGCTGGGAGAAAGCGTTGAGTGAGTCATCATAGAAAGTAGTTTCCATCTTGGTATACATGGAAGAGAAACCAAAGTAGCTAAAAAAAAAAAAGAAGTCTTCTACAAAACTACTTTTCGTCCCCCCCCCCCACTTCTCTTCTTCCTGGTTTATCACTTGACTGAAAAACACTGGTTTCCAAACAAACGTCCTCTCTGCGTGAAAACTTCCAAACTTTGAGCGCGCACGTTCTTGACAGGAATCAGGACTTACTTCTTTCAGCCAGTGATGGTCGACTGTTCAGTGCTGAGTGCTAATAGCTCACAAAGCTTTTGCTAAAGTATCCAGACTTCCAGTCTGTGAGTGGAATGAGCCGAGTGTCTCTATCTTTTCTTGTCCGGCACCGAGAGCGTCTGTGGCTCCTTCCTCTGCCTGGATGTGTGTATACTACTCCGAGCTTGCTGGAGGCAAACCTTATCTGCTGCCTCTGCCTCTCTAAAAATAGCCATGATGTCATGAAAGGGCTCTCCCATTGGTCGATGGGCGTGTCGCGGGGGCGTGGCCCAGCCCTCCGATAAGGCGCGTTGCCATGACGACCACCCAGAAGATTCTTAATCTCGCGGTGGATTGTGGGATGATGTAATGCTGTAAAGAGAGTGTAGGCGCGGTGCATTGTGGGATGACGTATTGTTTTTGAATATCTGGTTACCCGCTTTACTGTCAGTGGCGGGACAACCAGTGCTGCTGCTGTACGCCTCTCCTCTCTCTCCAATTATTTTGTTGTCAAACTGCTCTACATCTGTTTTCTTTTCATCTGGCTTTTATTTTGTAGGCCTACACTTGTTCTGTTTACTCAAACTTTTTTGGACACATAGAAGTCTTTAATTTAACATTAGAATCCCTTAAAAGTAGCCTACATTTGAACGATCTCTAATAGCCTATGCATTTCAAAAAAATATTTTGATCATAAAATCTATTTTATTCTACTGATACTTCTGATCTACTTCTCTTCTCTCTTACTACATTTGAAAAATACATCTGACCTTATAACACTAACAGTAAAGGAAAATAACCCATTCTTCTATTCTATTCTTCCATTCAAATTCATCATTGTTTATATGGCTTCAAAACAGCTACTGTCATACAGTAAAAAAAAATCTTACAAAATTTTATTCTATTCTGTTATCCAAGTTTATCTGACTTCAAAATACCATTTTGTGATACAGTAAAGGAACATGGCTCGTCTATTCTATTTTATTCTGCAAATAAAGTTCATTCACTTTCAACCACACTGCAAAAAGAGATGTGTTAAAAATGACACATCATGTGTAGAATTTTAACACATGTGGTAAGTGTGTTCAGGGACTACATGTGGACTACACACAATAGATGAGTGAGCTGTTTTAACACAGAATTTGTGTCAGGTAAATTTTACACACACACGCACACACACACACACACACACACACACACACACACACACACACACACACACACACACACACACACACACACACACACACACACACACACACACACACACACACACACGTGTGTGATATCAATACTTTTTACACATTAAAGATCCCATGATATGCTGCTTTTTGAATGCTTTTATATAGACCTTAGTGGTCCCCTAATACTGTATCTGAAGTCTCTTTTATATAGGCCTTAGTGGTCCCCTAATACTGTATCTGAAGTCTCTTTTATATAGGCCTTAGTGGTCCCCTAATACTGTATCTGAAGTCTCTTTTATATAGACCTTAGTGGTCCCCTAATACTGTATCTGAAGTCTCTTATATAGACCTTAGTGGTCCCCTAATACTGTATCTGAAGTCTCTTTTATATAGACCTTAGTGGTCCCCCAATACTGTATCTGAAGTCTCTTTTATATAGGCCTTAGTGGTCCCCTAATACTGTATCTGAAGTCTCTTTTATATAGGCCTTAGTGGTCCCCTAATACTGTATCTGAAGTCTCTTTTTATATAGACCTTAGTGGTCCCCCTAATACTGTATCTGAAGTCTCTTTTATATAGGCCTTAGTGGTCCCCCTAATACTGTATCTGAAGTCTCTTTTATATAGGCCTTAGTGGTCCCCTAATACTGTATCTGAAGTCTCTTTTATATAGGCCTTAGTGGTCCCCTAATACTGTATCTGAAGTCTCTTTTATATAGGCCTTAGTGGTCCCCTAATACTGTATCTGAAGTCTCTTTTATATAGGCCTTAGTGGTCCCCTAAGACTGTATCTGAAGTCTCTTTTATATAGGCCTTAGTGGTCCCCTAAGACTGTATCTGAAGTCTCTTTTATATAGGCCTCAGTGGTCCCCTAAGACTGTATCTGAAGTCTCTTTTTATATAGGCCTCAGTGGTCCCCTAAGACTGTATCTGAAGTCTCTTTTATATAGGCCTCAGTGGTCCCCTAATACTGTATCTGAAGTCTCTTTTATATAGACCTTAGTGGTCCCCTAATACTGTATCTGAAGTCTCTTTTAAATAGACCTTAGTGGTCCCCTAATACTGTATCTGAAGTCTCTTTTATATAGACCTTAGTGGTCCCCTAATACTGTATCTAAAGTCTCTTATATAGACCTCAGTGGTCCCCTAATACTGTATCTGAAGTCTCTTTTATATAGACCTCAGTGGTCCCCTAATACTGTATCTGAAGTCTCTTTTATATAGGCCTTAGTGGTCCCCTAATACTGTATCTGAAGTCTCTTTTATATAGGCCTTAGTGGTCCCCTAATACTGTATCTGAAGTATCTTTCCCGAAATTCAGCCTTGGTGCAGAATTACAGCCACTAGAGCCAGTCCCACAATGAGCTTTCCTTAGGATGTGCCATTTCTGTGTCTGTAGCTTTAAATGCTATTGAGGAGGAGAGAGGGGGGGGCAAGGTGGAGGGTGGGGGTGTGGCCTTGACCAACTGCCATGCTTCGCTTGTTTTCAAGCCATGATGTCTCTCTCTCTTTCTCATGGGTGGGCCAAATTCTCTGGGCGGGCAAAGCAGAGAAAGAGGAGGTAACCTTTCCCCTTATGACGTCATAAAGGGAAGATTCCAGATCGGCCCATCTGAGCTTTCATTTTCTCAAAGGCAGAGCAGGATACCCAGGGCTCGGTTTACACCTATCGCCATTTCTAGCTACTGGGGGACCATAGGCAGGCTGGAGGAACTCATATTAATGTTAAAAAAACTCATAAAGTGAAATTTTCATGCCATGGGACCTTTAAGCGTGTGAGACAATTTTACACTCAAATATGTAATTTCAAAACATGAAGTGCTGATTATGTGTAGCTGAAAATGACCAGAAACGACTAATAATGTGTTAACATTACCAAGCATATGTAATCATAAAAAAATAAAGGGAGACAAATGTCAAAATATATTTGCCATTTAATGAGTGCAAAGTACAACAAAAGCTACTGTAGTAACTGTAGCAGGATATACAGTGATACGAGTAATATCAGAAGCATGAATACATATTAAAAGATACAATCACACAGTTATGACTAATGGATGACATGTAACAAGATATAGCCTAACAGTAATATCAGAAACATGTTTAGATTTCTGAGATAATAATAACAATCGCCACATCAGAAGTGTTGTCAAAGTTGTTTAAAGTAAGTATAGTTAATCCGTATGAAAACCACATACTTGCATATAACATATAACACACAGTTATGACTAATGGATGTCATGTAAGCTTCAAGCCATAGGCTATTATATCTGACATTAATACATTTAAATTACCTCCACATTATTTTATGCTACTCTATTCTATTCTATTCTATTCTATTCTCTATTATATTATATTCTACAGTAGCCTATTCTATTCTATTATTTTCCAAATATCTACACAGCAGCTGAATTGGAGCTCTAATTTCTGAGGGAACTGGAGAAAGTTGTGAGCTCAAAAAACTTGGAAAAGTGAATGTAAACTGTTATGTGAAAACAAATTATATATTTTTCCGTGTGTGTGTGTGCTCTCAGAGTGGAAAGTCTTCTTGTTCTGACTGTCATTCAGTCTGGGACATCATGGTGGTCTCTGGTTGGTGGTCCCTCTATAAATTGTCCTATATAGCCCACATACACAAAACACTAGCTTTGATTAGTGGGAGCTTAAATTTGACACCTGGGCAGGTTAATATAAACACACGACGTATTTACTTATTTAAGAAATGCATTAAAGCTCTGTTATTTACCTGACGTGTAGAGCCAAGTCCATCTTATTGAGTCATGTACTTTGGTACCTACCAGTCTTTCATGCCTGCAGTCATTAGGAGACCTTAATGGGACCTTTTTTTTTTTGCTTTTTACCACTGCATAGACCACACGTCTGAAAAACTACATTTAAGACCTTTTATTTCTGCTGCAACTACAGATTGTTAAAGATAGATTTACTGACGTCTGTTCGTCCTCATAAAGAGCAAGTACATTTCCTATTATCCATGTCAGGGTGTGTAATTAGTGTAGTGCAGTCCATTGTCCCCTGGCCCCTGGTCAGAAATCACAGCTGGTTTAATGGCAGGAGGTTAACCGGTGTGTCTTACGTGTTCCCCTCTAGTCCTCCACACTCCCACTGTCTGGGTCATTTTCTGCCCTGCCAGCTTTACCGCCTACTATCTCCAGCACACCACGGCTAAATATGTCCCCCTTGTGTGACAAGTAAATCAGTCCCCTGGCGCTGGCTGGCTCAGAGAGGCACCTAAGGAGGCTGAACCGGATCATAAAACACCACCACAGTCTGACTTTTCATGGCTGCTAATGTTGTCTTTATGTACTGTTGTATATGTCAAACCATGGCGATCAATAAAGTCGGATATAATCTGACCTGACTGGTTGATTTAACTGATCTTGTGCAGTTTCTTCCTTGATTGAAATGCTTAAAAGAAGATTTCTTATCTCTACAGTTATGCACACATAAGGAAAGGTTAAGGTGGCTCCTAGATGCATTTATATTTCTTCTTCACTTTCTTTCATTTTTCCGGGTATCTTTAGATTTAGGTTAACAGGTACCAAAGCTATACAGTCTTTTTTTTATTTTCATTTTCTGATAGTTTCATTCACTTTGCCGTACATTTATATCTCTCTGGGGATGATGAAAAAAGCCAAAAGCAGAATAAGGACAAGTTGTTACGTTGCATGTTTACACTCAATGTTCTACTGGCACATTCTGAAATATTTATCCATTTTGGCTCATTCATCTATTCATGACTGCTTCTGAATTAAAGCACATGAAAGAATCTTAAGTAGGTGGTCTAGTGCCCCCCCCCGCCCAGCAGGGATCCTTATGTTGGACTTCACCCATTGCCCCAAATAGACAAATTAAGTTAGGATAAAACATATGATGTCATTCAAAGTTATTATCTCGTTTAAATTAAAGCTCTTTTCAGAGTCAAATCCCATAGCAAAAGTCAGACCTTGGTAAATTCTGTTTTATATATACTTTCAAATAGTGTTTGATACAGAACCCTTAAATGTTTCAATATGGCTTGAGCGCTGGTTGAATTGGGCCTGCTTTTCTTCCCTGGTCGCCATGCGTAAAGTTTAAAGGGGTAACCACAGCATGGTAGTTTGCCAAAGTAATTTTCTGTGTAGGAATGTATGGGAGAATCAGCATGGAGGAACCCTACTGTTTAAGTCACTTTCAACATGAGGTTGGTATATCCTGCTGCTGCCTTGGTTCAGGACATTTGGTCACTTCTGGTCACATGGAGCTCTTATTTGGCAGGGACTTCGGAGGGGAGAAGCCGATTGTTAACAGTGTTGAGAAATGTTGGCAAAAAGTAGCCACATCCAACTTATAATAATTCAAATAACAATTTCTTGTTTAGATTTTTGTAATAATCTGTCTCATATAAATGATATAGCCTACATATTCTAAGTCAGGCAGCAAACCATACTTGCTTATTTTAGCTGATTCACTGCCACCAGTGAAACAGGGACTCTTTTTATGAGACTTGCTCTTCTTATTGAATTATTTCTGGTTGGTGGAGCTAACTGCAGGCTCTCAGGACTTTGGAAAGTGAGGTTTCAGTACTGTGGAAAAAACAAACTAGGATAGATGGATAGGTAGCAGCAGACTTACTTATGTAGGGTACTTACTTCAGTACTTTCCATCTGTGAAAAATACAGAATCAATAATAACAATCTGGAGAGAAATATAGGAGTCTTGCAATCTTAATGACTCCCAAATAAGCACATACGGTATACAGTACAATGTATTTAGTTGTGCAGATAGCCTATGATGGCACTAGATTAAAAGTCTGAGGATCATCAATGTTATGAAAATTCATCCTGAGGGAGACATGAATGTGTGTACCAAATTTCATGGCAATCCACCCAATTGAGACATTTGACATAAAAACACAGATGTCAACCAAAGTCATTGGGGTACATCATCTGGGAACCATGATAGTCTGTATAAACCTTTGTGCCAATCTGCCAAGTAAATAGAGATATTTAACAGGATAAGTGAAAACTATGACATGCTCATTAGGATTCATCCTCTGGACACCATGACCATCTGTAACATTTCTTTAATGGAAATCCATCCAACTGTTGTTTAGATATCTTAACTTATCTTATAAGATATCCAAAACGTTTTTATACTATACAAGTAGTGGTGATTCAGCTCTTTTTCACATTCCTTTCCCTCCATCTGTGTTTTATTGTCAAGATTGCAAACGAACAAAGACAAACCTATGTTTTTCAAGCACTGTGTTCCTGCTCAGCTGCATCCTGACCTGAGGTGGTAAAATTGGGCCTTCTGAGTTGTTTAGTCTTTAGCCTTTCATCCGTCAATCGCTGCTTCTCAAACCTTTGTTTACCATTAGTTCCCCCTCCCTCTCTCCTGACTCTCACCTCTTTCACTCCCTCCATCGTGACATTACCTCGGCACTGTTTTTCCCTCTAGAGCCCAAATGTCCTCCACTCCCCACACACACACTTTGCCTTTCTCTTATCGTTCTCCTTCTCTCTCCCCCTCCCTCTCCCCTTCCCTCTCTCGTCCCTCTCCCTCTCATCTTACTCCTATCAGTGGCTGTCCAGACAGCAGGATTTCCCCTGTGATGGAAACAGGCTTTGGCCCAATTGTATTGTTTCAGCAGTCCTTTTCAGTGAAATCTCAGAGCTTTCTGTGTTTGTGTTGCTATCATTGAAACCATGGGCCAAAGCACTGTCTGCACAGTAGAAAGGACAAGCACAAGTGTAAAGCCAATGAAACATAAAAAATATATATATTTTTGGGGTCTTTACGTCAAACTGAACATCCCTTGAGGTTTGCAGGGTGAGTGAGAGGCAGACAGGGGGACGGACTGCTGAAGCTTTTGAAACAGTGCACACTCACACTGGTCTTACCATGTCAGAACAATTGTTGTTTCAGCTGTTATGTGAAGGGAAAAAAGCACCCAACGGTGTAGATTGTGCGTTAGACTGGCCTGTAAGCAAACTTGCACGCACAGATGTGTGTGTGTGTGTGTGTGTGTGTGTGTGGGGGGGCTTTCTAAACAGAAATTATGATTTCATAAAAAAAAACACACACACACACACCACACACACACACACACACACACACACACACAGAAACACGAGTCATCTATAACACCTGAACATCAAATTCTTTTTGATCGTTATTTAAAAATAATGGATAAATAGTTAATAGCTCACTAAGCATCATGTGCAAATGGTTAACATAACTACTAACTACTATGTAATAGATAGGCTAAATGGTTATCTAAAAGTTGGTTGTGGTGGTTAAAAACATAAGAGTAATGGATAAATAGTTGAAATGTTAGCTTTTGCCACTACTCCATTGTAGTAGTACGAATGCAAAATGAACCAAATCAACTTAAACTGTTCAGTTGTGCCGAGAGAAAAAAAAGAACATCCGATATTAGCCTACATTCAATTTTATATCATTAAAAGTGAAACAACATCCATTTTGAAATGAAAACACTTAGAATATGACGGACCGTGGTGTCGATGAAGAGGTACTGTGGTTATTCTGACAGAACTGTGAGCGTATGTCAGACAAGAAAGGTTGAGAAACTCTTGCCTATTGTACATGACAGAGACGGAATGGGAATGTGGACCGAATGGTCTCCCTTCACAGTGAGGTGTAGAGAATACGTAGCCTGTAGTTAGATTTACCCTCCCAGACAAAAATGATGATATCGATGCACCTACTATCAATTTCTCAAGTTTATTTTGTCAAAACGCCATGTTCTTTTACACCTCTTTGCTTTGATTATTTTCCCCTTTGTCCATATCCTACACCCCAGCTTTCATTCTTCCCGATTGCCTCCCTTTTTTTTTATCATCCTTACCTGAATTATGTGTAGTGTTTAATGAAAAAGCAAAGACGCAGCTAAATGACAAACCTCCCTCTTTCCCTTCCGGATTTACGACGTGTTGTAATAGCAGGAATCATTGTGTTTGCACACACACACACACACACACACACACACACACACACACACACACACACACACACACACACACACACACACAGTGCGTTTCACTATCTTTGTGGGGACCCGTCATTGACATAATGCATTCCCTAGCCCCTTACCCTAACCTTAACCATCACAACTAAATGCCTAACCTTAACCCTTACCCTCACCCTAACCAGAACCTAATTCTAACCCTAATCCTAAAACCAAGTCTTAACCCTCAAACAGCCCTTTAAAGTTGTGGGGTCCAGCATTTTGGCCCCACAAAGCTGTTGGGACCCCACAAGTACACTGTATTCCCAGTTTTGAGATGCCATGAATATAGTTAAACAAGACACACACACACACACACACACACACACACACACACACACACACACACACACACACACACACACACACACACACACACACACACACACAGTGATCTCCCTGAGTGATGTCTCATTGTTACGCCCTTCACCAAGTGTAGAATGAGTGTTTGATGTCTTTGACAGGGTTTTTCAAGCACTGTTTTAATTAATTTGCCCATAAAATGAACCATGATTCCCTGCAGCCTCTCTGGTGCCCTTAGCCACAAAAGACTTTATTAGCTTTGACAATTAATCGTCGCTAACTACCCAGACTAATCACATCTTAGATTTATTGGTCAGAATCATATGGAATATTGATTGTCTCTCCCTCATTTCGACCCTTTCAGCGCAACGTAACTCACCCAGCGAGTGTACAATGACATCATTGGGTAAGGGTGGGCGCACTGCAGGTTCTTTGACTTTACTTTTGCTTTTAAGGCTACAGATGCTGTTTTATCGCAGCTAAGAGTGAAGCAAGGCAACAACTCCAGTTAAAGGGTTACATAGACTGTGGTTTGTGTGTTTTTTGGGGGTGCTTGTCTTATTTGTTGTCTCAGAGTAATTTAATCTGTGAGAGTGAGTCTGGGCCTCATTATGTAAATTAAATAACCTCATCTAGAGAGAAAGGCAGAGTGAGCCACAGCAGGACTCGCTCTCTCTCTCTCTCACACACACACACACACACACACACACACACACACACACACACACACACACACACACACACACACTGTGTATACAGGCAGGTAAAGTAAATGGCCTTGTTGACACTGCATAGTAGGGTGTGTGTGTGTGTGCGCACACTCAGAGACCTGTATGAGTGTGTGAGTGTGTCACCAGGGACAATGATCGATAGCTATTAAAACCCACCAGTGCCTCGATCCAGATGGAGGACTATTTGTGTGTGTCCGTTTGTGTGTGTGTGTGTGTGTGTGTGTGTGTGTGTTTAGCCATGATCAAGCACTGTGTTTGTACAGGTGGGACACTGTAGGCAGCAGTGCTAACCTGTTCCACTCCATTTACCTCTGCAAGCTGGGGGACCTCACCAACCGCAGAAGGTGTGTTTGAGTGTGTGTGGTGTGTGTGTGTGTGTGTGTGCGTGTGTGTGTGTTTTAGTATTGGGCTGCATTTGTGTTTTTTGTGTGTGTGTTATGTGTGCAAGTGTGTCTGGGACTATGTCAGTGTGTGTTTGGACTTGCTGGTTATTCTAGCCTGGCTTTTCAGAGGCAATAAAAAAAGTAAAGGGAGAAGAAGGGGGGGGGGGGGGGGGGGTGTGACAGGGCAGAGCGATTGTTTTAAGTCGAGCAGCCGTTTCAGTCTGTGGCTGAGAGAGACCGAAAGAAGGAAGAATGAAAGTTTGTTCTTTTTCATTTACTGAAGAAGAGAGAACATTAACACGGGTCAGAAGAGAGAGAGAGAGAGAGAGAGAGAGAGAGAGAGAGAGAGAGAGGCTTTTACAAATAAAACATGACTCAGGGCCCAGTGAATCTTTTGCTTAAATTTTATTGGCTTTATTGGATATATGATAAGTATAAGTAAACTTGATCTTGCAGGCAGCAGTCCTATGAAATAAGAGACATGCAACTGTAAAAAACAGACTCCTCTCCCTTTTCTCTTCTTTCTTGTTCTCTCTGTCTCTCTCTCATGCACACATGCCTGTGCACTGTGCACACACACACACACACACGCACACGCACGCACACACACACACACACACACACACACACACACACACACACACACACACACACACACACACACACACAGATATCATCCTCACCACCCTCCACTGAGACAGCCATGCAACCTGATCACAGATCAATATTGAGTGGTGTTATGGTTGCAGGAGAGGGGGATCAGACTTGGTGTTTGTCTGGCTGTTGGACGAGGGATTTTATACCACTGTATACTAAGAATGAGTATACTACCATGGAAAATACTTCTTTGGGTGGCAGGTGTCAAATAAAAATACATACCTCAACACTGCATACAGTAATCACTGTTTTGAGTGTATTTTAAAGCGAGCCTCTGTTAATGTCAATGTGGCCATAAGCGACAATAATGGAGTAGTGGCAAATGTTAAAACATAATGGTAATTAGAGCCCGACCGAAGGATTTTTAAGGCCGATATCGATGCAAATATTTGGTGATTTAAAAATCCGATATTCCGATATATCGGCCAATATATATTTAAAAAAAAAGAAATATCCAGAAACACGTGACAAAACATAAACAGATTTCCCTAACATTAGTTATTTGTAGTTATTTATGAGTCCTCACTAAATAATATGATTATGCAGTTTAAAAATAAACTTAGTTTTATTGTCACAACAGAACAGAGGAACATCAAAATATATTAAAGTTCTGATAAATAAAATGTATAAAAATACAAACTTAAGATATGAAACTTAAAATGTTAAACACGAGTGTTGCCAACTAGAGGGTGACACGGGAATCAATTGTCGCTCCCATCCCATCCCAAGCCCACGAAAATACTCCCGATCACGTGACTGCCCCCCCCAAAGAAATCCTGTCCTGCAAAATCCCGAGAGAAAGACTCCTTTCCCGCTCCCGTTTTGTTCCCTATGTTGTCTAAAGTTATCAGACTCTGTCGGGGACTCCGTCGCGGACACGCGCTTCACACCGCGAGCAGGCTCGCACGCCACCCGGCGGAAAAGAGAGAAAGAAAAAGAGACGTTGTCTGTCGCTGTCTGGAGGATAACTAGCCAGTTGATATCGCGTGACACACACATGTCTCCGTCCCGCTCCATCCCTCCCGCCCGCTCCATTTGATTTCTACGCTCTATTCTATATTGTAGAGTGCCCTCTGCAACGCCAACACTCATAAGATGGTTGAAGGGTGTTTAGTCCGTTTTTATTTTATTTTTTAAATATTCATTTATCGGCCATTATAAATGCCGATACCGATAGTTTGGTAAATGCCTAATATCGGCCGATAATATCGGCCCGTCGATATATCGGTCGGGCTCTAATGGTAATAAAGTCAGAAACTTGACTAAGTAATGTCAGTTACACAGCAATATTTATCTAAAGTTTGTGTGCACTAGTCAGCCATAAGCTGCTGGTTATACCACACCAAGTAAGGCTTGAGTTAACAATAACTCTTTTCATTTGTAAGATGAAAAGTGTGTTATTTCTTCCTTTCAAACGTTACATAAACTCATTTTTAGCATTCAGTTTTCATAGGAGCCTATGGCCTGTATCAGAATGCCAGTAACCATAGCAACAAAACTGAAACTCAATGAAGATTAAACTAACAATTGGATAAATTAAAGGTACTCTATTTGTTTCATTTTCATTTTGGTAAGTTGCCATGGTGCCCCAATGCACTGTGCTACGTGTCTTATCAGATACTGCATATTGTTGACGCCAGAGACCTACGGGAGACCTGTGTTTGTGTGTGTGTGTGTGTGTGTGTGTGTGCGTTTGTTCGGCGCTAGGTTGGGTGAAGCTAAAGGGAGGAAGCAGCAGTACATAGTTGAGTGACAGTAGCTGATTCTGTTTAACTCGCTGCTGTGTCTACCTGAGTGTGTGTGTGTGTGTGTGTGTGTGTGTGTGTGTGTGTGTGTGTGTGTGTGTGGGTGTGTTGGTACGTGTCTCCACTTTAACAATGAAACAATGGATCTCATTCTCTGATTACTGCCCCCCCCCCCTTTTTTCTTTCCCCAACACATTTATTTTCTAAATGATAGACTTTTTCCCATATCAAAATCCTCAGTGTTTCCTCTCCCTGGCTCTCTGGTATCATTGTAAGGGATTAGCTAATACACGTTTGGGTTGTGCTGTTGCCGTGCCAACCGGGCAACAAATATTTGGAGCTATGTGGCACCTTCCACCAACATTCCAGGATCTGCTGTGTTGGAAAGTTCTTCTGTAGGTCCTCTCCGCCCTCCTTCACTATCCATCCAACTTTCAGCCCTTCCTCTCTCTCTCTCTCTCTCTCTCTCTCTCTCTCTCTCTCTCTCTCTCTCTCTCTCCCTCTAGATAAATGGACTCTTTGTCTCCTGGTAAAATGAACTTGAAAACAGTAGTTGGGACAAGTGGTTCTGTCTAACAGCAGGAACACACACACTATAACACTATAATAGTAATTGCTTTGTCATTGGAACTGGCTAATGCCCAGTCAGTGCTCCACTAAAATATTACTACTACTCCGCTAGTATACTATAAATACTGGTACTTAGTACAGTTTCAAAATGTCTTTTCTCTGACCTGTGTTGGAAACTCAAGTAGGGACTTATATTTTACTTGAATATTTCCATTTTATGCTACTTTATACATATGTAGTAACAACTCCAGATAGTGTCGTTTTGGGGCACTTGTTGAGACAACTAAAGCTGTCGTTTTGTCTTGGGAAGACAGTCTCCATGCAAATATTGCACAATTTATATATATATATATATATATATATATATATATATATATATATATATAAAAATAAATGAGCTCCATCTGTACCACCTACAAAAAACATTAAAAAGCAGCTTACGTTTTGATTAGGCAGTAATAATTATTCAATAACATAACTATAATAACACTTGAATGGACCATTTTCCCTAAAGAGAACTTCTACTTTTGTAACACAAATACAGTTTGCAGATAATATAAAAAAATTTGGACTGCAAACTTTTATTTGCGCTGAAGTATTTTTACATTGTGGTATTGCTATACTATCAGGATGTGAATATTTCTTCCACTGCTGTCTCTGACACTCTCTGTCTTAAATACTGAACATGTACAGGCAGCACTGTAATAAATGCGAGCCAGTAGAATGCTGTGGGTTTCAGAACCATACGACTGAGGTGACAGATAATAGCTTCCCCTTATTGACATGCCCCTTCGATTTCATTTCAAGTTTTCCTTCCTGTTCGTGCTTTGTGAATCTCAATCAGCGATCAGTGAATCCTCAGTTAATCATTAGATTAGGTTATGACTTGCCCGAGCTATCGCTGGGGCTGCTGAAAGGTAATCAATATTTTTTAGCTGAAACTTTTGACAAGTCCAACAGATTCTCACCCCCATCTCGTAAAATACAGACGCTTGGTCAGGTGCCTTTGTCGTTGTTATTGACGCTAAAAGTCTCCTTTAGCGTCATATCTAAAGGTGCTTCTAAACGCGCTTGGTCGGCACTATTGGCGTCACTTTGGACGCAGTTAAGTTAAGGAAAAGGTTGTGGGTGGGCTTACGTTTCCATGGTTGGGTTCAGGAAAACAAGAACAGGATGGTTGTGGTTAAGAAAAGAAGAAAGCGACAGTTGGGTTTAGCAAACTAAACCGGTCTTCTGGGTGAAAGTCCTGTGTTGTTTGACCTATCCCAACCAACCTTCCCATGCGGGTTTTCAGCCTAGTTGCTCTTAGTGCTACGTCATCTTCAAACCCCGTGTAGCTGCTGCTCTCCCTGGTGCATTCTACTAACACGCTGAAGTGCGCTTTTTTTCGTTGCTTCAGACGCTGACAGCCACTGTCCAAACGTCCGTATTTTACGAAGTCATATACAAGCAGTATCTGGGAATATGCCTGAATAGGGACTTACATGCAGGCTTGCACACACATATTGTCCGTGCACGTGCGTTCCCACACACGTCAAGTCAGTAGCTGTTGCAATGTGCAGTCCTGCAGCACGTCTGCATGCTGATGGAAAACCATAGAGCTCTGTGAGGCATCCAGCTCATCTGGTCCGACTCGTACACAGTTCATCTTAAAGGTTTACACCATGATGAGTGTGTGTAGGTAGATATATCTCCACAATATGAAGCACAAGTTATTGTGTTATCTGTTAATTATTAAACAACTTTGCTCCTCCTGTTGCTCCATTGATCACTGTACAGGCAAGAAGTATAGTGTGAACTTACCAAGAGAGACAGCGGGGACTGTTGTTGTAAATGGAGCTGGTTTAGCGTCCTGTAACTGCTCAGGGTGCAGAATTTATGAGATCAATGCTGGTATACAGTGTCTGATTTATTATCAGTGTTTCTGTCTGATGTTACAGATTCTGGTAATTTAATGCGTCCTTTGTGTTTTATGTGTGCTGATGACCTTTATATACACTTTAATCAGTAGGAGTAAATAACCTGTACGTCTCTGTGTAATCAGTGTACAGTGCGAGTGATTCATTTATTTCAGCAACAAGACAATTCAAAGTGCTTTACAGAAAACACCGAAGAGCAATTAAAAACAATTAAAACTTGTTAAGGAGAATAGAAAAAATAAAAAATAAGGCGGGTATAAAAGACAAGAATAAAAGTTACAGTGCAGTGTAAGAAATGAACAATAACCGGATTTAATAGACGGCAGCATCAAACAGAAAAGTCTTCAGCCTTGATTTAAAAGAAGTGAGAGTTGCAGTGGACCTGCAGTTTTCTGGGAGTTAGTTCCAGATATGTGGTGCATAAAAACTGAATGCTGCATCTTCATGTTTAGTTCTGATCCTGGGTGCTAAAAGCAGACCTGTCCTAGACGACCCGAGAGGTCTGGATGGTTCAGAATGTAGCGGAAGATCAGAAAGGTATTTTGGCCCTAAACCGTTCAGTGCTTTATAAACCAACAGTAGTATTTTGGAATCAATTCTTGTAGAGACAGGAAGCCAGTGTAAAGACCTCAGAACTGGAGTGATGTGATCCACTTTCTTGGTCTTACATGAACATTGTTTTTAAGGCTTGTGGCTGCGATCAGTGGCTGACTCTATGGAATGCACTTCCGCCCTCTCAACCAATCATTAATCTGTATTTACTCAGTGTAGCTCAGGGCACTCTGGCCATGAGAAATCTTTCCCAAATCGCTCTCTACTTTAGCACACATGCATATGTGTGTGTGTGTGTGTGTGTGTGTGTGTGTGTGTGTGTGTGTGTGTGTGTGTGTGTGTGTGCAGTCAGACTGGTTTGTCAAAGAGGAATAGAAAAAAGTCTCAGCCGAAACTGACACTGGTGCATGTACATATAGGCACATGCTCTCAGTTTGTCACACTCAAACACACACACACACACACACACACACACACACACACACACACACACACACACACACACACACACACACACACACACACACACACACATGATTGAGTGAGCGGTTGGAATCCTGTCTACACTTGAAGTCCTGCCTCTATCTCAGAAAGGGAACGGCTATGGCTCTTATCACATACTGAGACTGTGTGTGTGCACATGCATTAGCGTGCTCGTATGTGTGTGTTTGTATAACCCTGTGAACATGTGCGTGTGTGCATGTTTGAGAAAACACAGACAGGCACATGGGACTGCTCAGGCTGTGTGTTTTGGCTCTGTTAGGCAGACCATTACTATGCCGTCGAAGGTCAGGTGGTCCGGCCAGAAGGCCCACATATATTTGTATGTTTCAATTAGGTATGCAGGCCTGAATATGAATAACCTCTCTGGGAAGTTGATGTGCACTTCCTTAGTTCCCAGTGGGTTTTGTGGGATTCTCAAAACACTTCCCAAAACCGTGCATGTCTTGGTGTGGCTGTGATGAGACAGGCCACCCTTGAAGGCCACTGGCTTTAATACCTGGTACTGGTACGCCCTGAAATAAAGTATCCTTGAGCAACACTTTGATCACTCACCTGTGTCAAAGACATTACAAGCAGCTGTAGAAACTCTGGTGATATGCATTAAAATATGAACACGTTCTCAAGCCCATCCTCCTTTTCTCCATGACCAGGGAGCCATTATTGACTTTGGGCAAGCGCAACACTGTTGTTCAGCAGTGAAATATTCGGACTATCAAAATCAATACTATAAACTAACAATAATAATAATAATAGCTAATGCTACAAACTCTTCGGTCACATTGAGATAGAAGATAATGAAAGCTCTGTTTCCACTCAAGACTAATAGATGTGTGTGTTTGCAGACAGCAGAGAGTCGTCCAGGGAACCGTCCCGCGGGCCCCACATACCCAGGTTTCCTGAGGTCAACATGCGGCCAGGCCGACCCACTATCTTGCTTCTTCTCCTTTCATTGTCTCTTTCTCTTCTTCAGCACCTCCTCTCCTGCATCCTCAGTCTTTTTAATCAGGTGTCGTCATGATGCTCTTTGGCAGGCTGTTTGAATAATGAATGTCCAGAGGTCTCCGTTTCTCTCTTTTTGTTTCTCTCTCTTTGAATCCAGGTCAACAACCATGTAAATCCTGGGTAAGGGATCCCTCAGTGGTTCTGCGCAACCCTGGCCGTCTCCCTGGTTTCTGCACGCAAAGGTTATTGTGCAGACATAATCACACGTCTTCAACTTGACTTGGGCATTTGGATCTGTTTGGTCTGCCAATATTTTAAAATAAAGTTCTCACTTATTTGCTTTTTTGCTGACAGATAGATGAGGAAATCGATACCACTCTCACATAATCTGCACAGTAAATATGAAGCTATAGCCAACAGCCAGTTAAAGTGATGGTTCAGAGTAATTTCACCCTAGGATGCTTTGCACCTTGACCTCGAGCCAAACAACCCCCCCATAAGCTTTTTTCGCTTGTTATAACGTTGGTCGAGTTAGCGTTAAACGAGGCATTAGAAAGTTTGTAACTACACCAGAAGTATATTCAAATAACACTTGCCTGATGGATACTCCGTAGCAGTATCTGCTGCGGCTAGTGCGGTAGCAGCCGAGAGGAGTATCCATCAGGCAAGTGTTACTTAAATATACTTCTGGTGTAGTTACAAATTTTCTAATGCCTCGTTTTATAAGTACAGAAACTATTTGTACTACTGTAGAAGTTTGGTATCATTCCGGGCATTATTAGTGGGGTAATTTACGAGATACAAACGTGGATCCATTAGCGCCTGCACTAAGCTAACCAGCTGA